>NW_027142451.1:1823384-2322225 GCF_026170545.1 Melanerpes formicivorus
CTCCGTGGTGTCCCTGCTGAGAGGGGATCCTCAGCACTGCCCTGAAGATCTGCATATAGGACACCACAATGAACACAAAACAGAAGAAACCTACATAGACACTGAGCGCAAGAAGCCAAAGTTCCCTGAGGTAGGATGTGGAGCAGGAGAGCTTGAGGATCTCGGGGACTTCACAGAAGAACTGCTGCACAGCATTGCCCTGGCAGAGGGGCAGGGGAAATGTATTGGCTGTGTACAGCAGAGCACAGAGACCCCCACAGCCCTAGGCAGCTGCTGCCAGGTGGAGACAAACTCTGCTGCCCAGGAGGGTCTCATAGTGCAGGGGTCTGCAGATGGCAGCGTAGCAATCGTAGGACATGGTGGTGAGGAGAAAATACTCTGCTGACATGAAAAAGGGAAAGAGCAACACATCCTGCATAGGAGATGTCCCTGGTGTCCCTCAGGGAATTGTCCATGGACTTGGGGACAGTGGTGTAAATGGCACCCAGGTCAAGGAGGGCAAGGTTGAGGGGGAAGAAGTACATGGGGGTGTGGAGGTGGTGGTCCCAAGCTATGGTGGTGATGATGAGGCCATTGCCCATCAGGGCAGCCAGGTAGATGGCCAGGAAGAGCCAGAAGTGCAGGAGCTGCAGCTGCCCTTTGCCTGGGAATGGCAGGAGGAAGAAGTGGCTAAGGGAACTGCTGTTGGACATCTGCTGCCTGTGGGAATGTCTAAGAAAGAAAAGGAAGCAAAACTTGATGACAGACTCCTCTGAGAAGAAGCACTCCAGGGGTCACAGCAATCCCCCAGCTGAAATGGATTTGCTTTCTGCTTTGTTCTGGCTGAGGCTGCTGTGAGGAGCAGGATCTCAGGCCATGTGCTGCCAAGGACTCATCTTGGCTCTGCTACCGTGGAGCTACTGTGCCCATCAGGCTGTTCCCTCTGTCCTGCACTTTCCCCTGTGCTGCCTTGCAGATGTTATGCCCAAATTAGCCTTTAGAACCCCCCTAGCTCTCTGTGCTCTGAGGAGAGCAGGGCAGCACTGCTTCAAAGGACAGCTCTGAGAACTCTTCTCTGTCCCAGGCCAGAGGTGCAGCTGTGAGAGACAGAGCAGGACACAGCCTCTCATGAAAAGAATCAACGGACTCTGGGATCAGAGTGCTGACCCTCAAGGAAAGGCTCAGCACTGCCCAGTATTCTATGGCACATCTGGGCCCTCCTGGGGGCAGCTTCAAGTCCAGCAGGATGGGCAGAGCAGTCAAGGATTCTGGAGATGAGATGTTCTAAAGAGTCATTGCCCAGTAGACAGCATACAGAGACATCTGCAGAGAAGTACTGAGAGAGCAGCCTGACCACAGCCTCCCCCAGGGCTTCTTGGTACCTCCCCCTCATCCCCAGCCCATCTCTCTCCTGCCTGGAGCTGTCTCTGCCAGGAAAGGCTCAGGAGCACATCAGACTCACCCTGTCAGCAACTGCAGTGACTTCTCCTCCAGTGAGCTGTCAGCATCCTCCCAGTCCTGGCCACCTTGAAGCTCTTTCTGCTTTCCTCATCTCCCTGAGATGCCCTGGCAGTGCCCTCAGCCCTGCTGTGCTGTGCAGAGGAGTTGCTCCTGGGCAGAGCTCCATGCAGCCCAGGAACCTGGCACAGCTCAGCAGCAGATGATCAGCCCAGGGCATTTAAAGGAGCCCTCTGGTGGATTTGGTGCTAGGTAAACCTCAGGGACTGAGAGGGAGCTGATGAAACCTCTTCAGAAGTCAGAGTCAAACGCTAAAGTTTCTTGTGGTGTTAATAGGTTCCACTTGGGGACACTAGAGGGAAAGTGTCCCCAGGGTCTGGTTAGAGCAGAGAACTGAGGCAATGCTGACCGGTCAGGACAAGCAGCTAAAGGTGGCTCTGCTGTTGAGTAAATCTGGAGGGGTTTCAATGATCCAAAGAGCCAAGCCCTGACCCCCAGCCCCTGGCAAGGCAGATCCTGTCCCTCACCTGTGGCTCTGGGCTCTGCTGGGGGCAGTGGGAAGTGAGGGTGAGTAGTGACCAAGATAGGAAATTCTATGACACTTTGTGGCCTCCAGAAGAAGACTCAAGGATGAAACCAACTCCAGAGCCTCCAAATAAGTTTCTCCTGGCAGCATTTCTCCATCAGCCACATCTTGTACTGACCAGATGGCTGCAGTGTGTGGTATTCTTGATCAGACCTTATCAGGTTTTGCTGTTGTTTCCTGCTGAAAAGTAATGAAATGTACCTTTAAAAATCATTTTTATCAGGTACTTTGTGCAATAACACCCTCTCCAATTAGCTGCAGAAATCTTAACAAGAATTAGAGGATTAGTTGTGGCTCAGCAGTATTTTAATGAGCCACATGAAGTATTTGGGGCTTATTACATGATCCTTAGGTACTGCCAGGAGACTCTGCCAAGGTACTGCCAAGAAGCCTCTCAAGAAGTCCAAGTCAGAAGAAAGCTCCAAAGTACCTTGAAGCACTGATTGGCCTCACTGAGGGTTGTTACTGACAAAGATTCCCCAGGGACTCGTTAGAGCAGCTTGTTAGAGGCCATGATGGCAGGGAGACAAAGGCAAAGTGCAGGGGAGAAAAACTTGCCTTTGGTGTCTGAAGCAGAAAGGCCAAGCCCTGACCACTGCCCTTGGAATAGAAGAACCTCAAAGCCTCAAAGCAAAGTTTCTCCTCACAGGCCTTGGTGGCAGAGGCAAGTGCCAGAGCCAAGGGCACAAAGACCTTGGTCCTCTCAGCCTTGCCAGAGCCCTTGGCCATCCCTACTGCAGTCTCTCCTACACTGCCCCATGCCTGCAGCTCTTTCCCTTCAGGCTGCTGACACCAACCTTGCATCCCCACCCAGCTCTCCCTCTGCCATTTCCATCCCTTCCCTGAGCTGTCTCAGCTCTCCCTGCCATTGCCTGACACCTCTGGATGGCCTCATGCATAGCAACTCTGCCCTCTGAGGGACATTTCTTTGGCCTCATCTCCACTCTGAACCTTCCAAGCTGCACTGTGTGGAGGTTTTGGTCTCTTCCCTCTGCCCAGAAGAGCTCCATCCTCTCTGAAACCACCCTTCAGCCATGTGCACACTACTACGGCAGTGCCCTGAGCCTCCATTCACCAGGCTGATGCAGCCCTGGTCCTTCAGCCTGTCCATAGAGATGTCAACTCCCATCCTCTCAGATGTCTTCTGCGGCCTCCCCAGTTGCTCCTTTTTCCATTAGACTGCAGAACCCCACACCTAGACACTAAGCATCCAGAGGTGGCCAGAGCAGTGCTGAGTCGGGGGAGGACAACTTCTGTGCTTGGGTGACCACATTCCTCCTCCTGCCACAGTCAGGCTGCAGTTGGCCTTCTTCCCTATGTGCAGGGTTTGTTCCATTAGAGGGCACTTGGAATAGCTCCTCCCAGATGCTACGGTGCCTTTCTGTCTGGGGCTGGGACACGCTAAAACCTCCAGCTCCAAAGATCAGGCAGACAGTTTGTACCGGGATAGGACCCAGCCTGTCAGGGAGTAGGTAAGGAGATACAGGTTGTACTGGGAGGAGACACAGAGGAGTGGTTGGAGAGCTTCAGGTGGTGTAGCCTTTCCTTGGAGTGGGCACAATCTGTACTTGGAAGGAGTTATGTTATGGTTGTTATTAATAGTTAACAATCGGCTGCACCAGGGCAAGTTTAGGCTCATGGTGAGGAGAAAGTTCTTCCCAGAAGGAGGAATTGGCCACTGGAATGTGCTGCCCAGGGAGGTGGTGGAGTCACCATCCCTGGAGGTGTTCAAAAAAAGATTGGATGTGGCACTTAAAACCATGGTTTAGGTGTCAGGAGGTGGTGGGTGGTAGGTTGGACTTGATGATCTCTGAGGTCTTTTCCTACTTGGTTGATTCTGTGTTTCTGTGATTAGAAGGTGAAGGGAAAAGTTTGAACACAGCTGGTGACCAAACCAATGTCTGGTGACAAACCCAAGAGATTCCAAAAAACTGTAGTGAAAGGTGAGGAGAACATCTCCTGTCTAGCTGATGGAATGAGAAACTTGAGAGTCTCCAAAAAGCAACAGAAAGAAGGGAAAAGAACCTCAGTAAAGTCTTGTTCAATATTGCTCTATGAACTGCGGACAGGCCTTAGGCCTGGTCCTTGAAATAGGAGCTTAGGAGAATACAGAGTGTTATTGCTCCAACCACCTTCTTGAGACTGAAGCCCAAGTCAGGAATCCATAACCATAGCCAAACCCAGAGCTCTGAGAAGCCCCAGGTGGTGTCTTCCTTTTGCACTTCATGCAGAATCTGCTTGGTTCGCATATCTCACTGATCATAGAATGGGCTGGGCTGGATAGAACCTCCCAAGGTTATCTTGTCCAACCTTCCCAGGGACATCCTCAGCTAGATCAGGTTGCCCAGAGTCCTGTCAAGCCTCACCTTCAATATCTCCAGGGATGGGACCCCCACCCTCTCCCTGGGCAACCTGTTCCAGTGTTCCACTACCCTCATGGTGCAGAACTTGTGCTGGCTCCTACTTCCTGCACAATCCTGCTTTGTTCCCATCTCTCACCCATGTCTGTGGATGTCCTTCCTCTCTGATCCATGGAAACACAACAGCTTGTGTTCAGTGCTGTGCCCACTCCTCCTTCTGAGGCAAAGACCATGCCTGGAGCCATTCCCTCCTGAGCAGCTATTTCTGCAAACTGTTTCACTCCTCCCTGGGAAGCTGATCCTGCACCTGCAGTCCTATTCCAGAGGACTGGGAGAGCAGAGATCTTCACCATGGCCTTTTCTGCTTCACTTTCTCCTGAGCAAGGCAGAAACCATCAGGCAAAGCTGTGCCAACCAGAGGCCCTTTCCTTTGCAGCATTATTTCATTTGTGCCATTTCAGATCTCCTTGGACCCAACTTTGAGTCTCTCACTGATCAGCCACAGTTGTATTTGGGAGCACTGCCCCAGGGGCACAAATTCCCAAACAACTGAGGGGTGATCTTTTCCTGCCTTTACTGCCACATCTCCAATACTTTCCTTTTCCTCCTGGTGCTGCCCAACCTGTGTGTTTGTTCCTTATTATGGAATGGTGACAGCCTGGATGGATGCACAGCCTGAGTGTTTTTCCCACAGAGGTGACCTGACTTCAGGCAGTCAATGTTTGCTGATCAGTTAGGTGGCATCTCTGGACACATTTGGAATATCTCTCACTTGGATTAGGAGCCTCCTCCATCCCCCATCCTGTGCTTCTAATTCTGGATTATCCTTAAGGGAAGTGTTCATCCACAAGCTCAACAGGAGCCACCAGTGTGCACTTGCAGCCCAGAGAGCCAAGCAGAGCCTGGGCTGCAGCAAGAGAGGCATAGCTAGCAGGGCCAGGGAGAAGATTTTCCCACTCATCTCCACCCTGGTGAGACCTCACCTGGAGCACTGTGTCCAGTTCTGGAGCATCTATTACAAGAAGGATCTGGAGGTGCCGGAAGGTGTCCAGAGAAGGGCCATGAGGATGAGCAGAGGGCTGGAGCTGCTCTGCTATGAGGACAGACTGAAAGAGTTGGGCCTGTTCAGTCTGCAGAAGAGAAGGTTCCAAGAAGTCCTTCTTGTGGTCTTCCAGTATCTGAAGGAGTCTACAAGAAAGGTGGGGAGGGACTTTTTAGGGTGTTGGGTAGGAATAGACTTGGGGAATGGAGCAAAACTAGAAGTGGGGAGATTCAGATTGGATGTTAGGAAGTTGTTCTTCACCGTGAGGGTGGAGAGAGACTGGAACAGGTTGCCCAGGCAGGTGGTGGAAGTCTCATCTGTGGAAGTTTTTAAGGCCAGACTGGATGTGACTCTGAGCAACCTGCTCTGGTGTGAGGTGTCCCTGCCCATTGCAGGGGGCTTGGAACTGGATGATCCTTGAGGTCCCTTCCAACCCTAACAATTCTGTGATTCTAAGTATGTCCAAGAGGTATTATCAGGTATTGGAATTCCAATGAATGCCCTCCCCCCTCCAGCCCTTCCTTGGGGTTCTCAGGGCAGTTGGTGCACAGGCAGCAGTTGCTCTCATCAGCTCTGTGTTGTGTTCTGTGTCAATCCAGAATGGACATTTGCTACCAAGGGATTTCTTTCTAGATTCAGGTGATGAGATTTTCAGTTCCCTTTCTCCTTCTCTTCAGTCTGGTGTTCCTTCTCCTGCACTAGTGCCTGCTGGGACAGGATCCATGTGATTAAGAGGAACCCACTGGCAATTTCTGGGGGGCCTCAGACTCACTAGAGGTGATCTGCACCATGCAATGTACAGAGCAATGTGAACGCTACAGCACTCAAGGGAACAAATGCCTAGAGAGCAGCCCCATGGAGGACCTGGGAGTTCTGGTGGACAGCAAGTTCTGCATGGGACAGCAATGTGCCCTGGTGGCCAGGAAGGCCAATGGGATTCTGGGGTGCATTTGGAAGAGTGTGGCAGTTGTAATGTAGTTGGTTTATTCACCCTGAGCACAGCTTCCAGGACAAGATGTATCAGGTGAAGACCTTTATTACATTACACAGCAAGGTTCTCTCGTCAGCAGGCACATGTCACATCTCAATTGGTCATTCTCTACTGGCATGTGTAGCATTAAGGCAGACAATAGGTCAAAACCAAGAAAACAATATTTTAACACAGCCAAAGAAATTCTGCCCAGTTTATTTCTTTCAGTTACAAGATGTTTACATTCTTTTCAGTCAACAACTAAACATAGCCTCTTTAACTCGAGCAAAGGCAAATCTCCATAGCCTTCCAAAGCTATCCAAAAACAACATTCTCCCACATTTCGCCTTTTTGTTTGCCTAATAAAACAACACTTTTAATTGACCTTTCTAACATTCTTTGCATACACAGAAGCAAGCAAGCTACAACTAACTCTATAGCAAAAGCAGAAGTTGTGTAGTGCAACGTGTCTAACAGACTGATGTAACCCATACAAGACACAATGCTCAGGTTGTATGAATTAGCTCATTCTAACAGAACTGGCATAATATATGGTTAAAGATAACAAACCTTCTATTAACAAGCACACATTCCTTTCCACTTATCTTACAAGGTCAGAACACAGAACAGTTGCTTCTCTCGGACAGAAAGTTTCATCTCACAGCTTTGAACTTATTTCTTTGCCACCTGCATGAGCTCCCAAAGATGAACTTAGATCTTACTAGTTCCAATTATAACATTTCACTCTTCTTATTAACAAAGAAGATCTGATTAGGCTTGAACACACAGGGATCAAGATACAAAGATCCACAAACAAAGCAAACCCAATCCTCGGCACTGTCTTTTACAATCTGCTTCAAAGGTATGTCACATCTTTACTTTCCTAAGATAGACAAAAATCATAATTTTTTTTATGTTAGTAAGATTTTCCTTGATCTGTAAAGGTAGATCTGGCCAGGCTCCATCTCCACAGATAAGGAAAATACTTTCAGGCAAACAGCAAGAGTGAAAAGGCTCCTTTGCTGGGCCAGAGATGACATCCTGAATATTCATGGTTCGGCCCAATGTAAAATTGAACACAACACAATAATCCATTTTCTCTCATCCTAACATAATGATCTCTTGATGCTTTGTTTTGCTAAGGAAAGGTACTGAGTCCTACTGATCCGAACTTTGGCTTAATGTTGTTTTACCTTTCAAATTCTTCCCAACTAAAACCTCCAAAATGTTTATATCCTCCATAAATTTTGTTAAATCACACTTGAAACCACATAGGAGATGAAAATTTGAGAACATAACATGCTTCAAATACTCCTCCTTTATGATAGAATGGAATAGAACGGAATAGAACAGACCAGGTTGGAAGAGACCTTCAAGATCATTGTGTCCAACCTATCATCCAACACCACCTAATCAACTAAACCATGCAACCAAGCACCCTATCAAGTCTCCTCCTGAACACCTCCAACGATGGTGACTCCACCACCTCCCTGGGCAGCACATTCTAATGGACAATCACTCTCTCCGTGTAAAACTTCCTCCTAACCTCCAGCCTAAACCTCCCCTGGCACAGCCTGAGACTGTGTTCTCTTGCTCTGGTACTGGGTGCCTGGGAGAAGAGACCAACCTCAGCCTTTCTACAACCCCCCTTAAGGTAGTTGTAGAGAGCAACAAGGTCACCCCTGAGTCTCCTCTTCTCCAGGCTAAGCAACCCCAGCTCCCTCAGCCTCTTCTCATAGGGCTGTGTTCCAAACCCCTCACCAACTTTGTTGCCCTTCTCTGGACACGCTCCAGCAAGTCAACATCCTTCCTAAACTGAGGGGCCCAGAACTGGACACAGCACTCAAGGTGTGGCCTAACCAGTGCAGTGTACAGGGGCAGAATGACCTCCCTGCTCCTGCTGGCCATACTGTTCCTGATGCAGGCCAGGATGCCATTGGCCCTCTTGGTTGCCTGGGCACACTGCAGGCTCACGTTCAGCCTACCATCAACCAGCACCCCCAGGTCCCTCTCTGCCTGGCTGCTCTCCAGCCACTCTGACCCTAGCCTGTAGCACTGCATGGGGTTGCTGTGGCCAATGTGCAGAACCTGGCACTTGGATGTGTTCAGTCTCCTGCCCTTGGCCTCTGTCCATCTGTCCAGCCTGTCCTGGTCCCTCTGCAGAGCCTCTCTACCCTCCAGCAGATCAACTCCTGCCCCCAGCTTGCTGTCATCCACAAATTTACTGCTGATGGACTCAATGCCCTCATTCAGATCATCAATAAAGATGTTAAAGAGCACAGGGCCCAGCACTGATCCTTGGGGCACACCACTACTGACTGGCTGCCAGCTGGATGTGGCACCATTCACCACCACTCTCTGGGCTCCGTCCTCCAGCCAGTTCCTAACCCATTGCAGTGTGCTCCCGTCCAAGCCATGGGCTGACAGCTTGGCCAGGAGTTTGCTGTGGGGGACAGTGTCAAAGGGCTTGCTGAAGTCCAGGTAGACTACATCCACAGCCTGCCCCACATCCACCAGGCGGGTTACCTTATCATAGAAGATCTGGTTGGTCAGGCAGGACCTGCCCTTCCTAAATCCATGCTGGCTGGATAGCTCTTGACCTCACTGCTCCAGCCTGTCCAAATCCTCCAGATGGCACCCATCCTGTCCTTCCTTCTTATCAACCACACCACTCAGCTTGGCATCATCTGCAAACTTGCTGAGTGTGCCTCAACCTCACTGTCAGTGTCACTGATGAGGATATTGAATAGCACTGGTCTAACTATACCTGGGACACCTCCATGGCATACAATCACAGAATCAAAGGCTGGTTTGGGTAGGAAGTGAGATTCACAGGTATTCTAGTCCAATGGCCTGCAGTGATTCAACCAATGTTTCCCTACTCAAATCTCCAGGACCCCCTGGCTCCTCTCCACAGGATTTCAATGTGCTGCAGTGTCCCCAGCACAGCTCAGAACAAGAGCCTAAGGGCACTCGCTAGCCCTCTCTCCCTCTAACCATGGCTGGTCACTCCACAGCTTGTCACCAGCAAGCCTGGTTTTGTCCCCTCTTCTTTCAAATCCAGTTTAAAGGCCTGCCAGGGAGCCCTCAAAGCTCCTCAGCAAAGACCCTCTACTCCCTTGGAGAAAGATGAATCCCATCTGACCCCAGCAAGCCTGCTGATGTGCTGCCCATCCCATTGTTAGACCCCGGAGCCATGACAGTGACACCAGCCACAGAGCCATGGATTCACAGCATGAGTCTGTCTCTTTCTGCCAGTGTTACTGCTTGCAGATAGAAAGGGAGAGGAGCAAAGAACCTGTGCCCCAGACTCCCTCCCCAGCTGTCTCCAGGCTCTGTCATTTCTGGATCCCTCTTGGACTATGGATTGTGGCTTCATCTCCACCCACATGGAAAAGCAGAAATGGCTAAGAGTCCAAGGGTTGGACAATATAAATATTTAAATCTATAACTATATGTTTCTAAATCTATTTCCCTTTTAATAACTCTTAGGCCAGGGTTCATATCAGGGGATCTGCAGGGCACATGATGGGGGCCACTCCGATCCCTTTTCAGGGTGGTTGCAGGATTTCAGCAAGACATTTGTTCCCTTCTAAAGTGACAGCCCCATCACAATGCTTCACTCACTGGGACATACGTGGCTGAGCTGGCAGAGGTGGCAGGGCAGGATATCCCCATGTCCTACCTCCTACAGACACCCCCATCTTCATGAAGCTGAGGAGCCTCTGCTGACATGTGCCCCACAAGTACCAAATGCCCAGGATAGGGCTGAAATATGAAGACAGAGATGCCTCTGAGACCCTCCCAAGACACCATCAAGACTGATGAAAATCTCACCAAAGACCTCCCTGAACTGGGCACACAGCTCCAGCCTCGGGCCTAGGAAAGAAATGTCCCCAAGAATTAGGCATTTTGGAGAGGAATGTCTAAAAGAACACCAAAATAAGACAAGATCCTGTTCATTTGAGGGGTTTAGCATTACAGCTGGGCAAGGGACAAAGGAAGGGGACATTTAGCCTGGGGAAACCCAAAGTATTGGGGAGAAACCACACAAATCCCAGCAAAGCTCAGTCCAGCTTCAGTGGTGGTGATGGCTGTGATGACTCATCACAATAAATTATTCTCATCATCACTAATTGGTGTTTAGGGGAGAGTGGGGTGCTTGTTCCTGCTGGAGCCCCCAGAGTCTGAGAAAACAGGTGCAAATGAGGTGAACTTGGTTCAATCTGCTGGAAAAAGTCCCCCATGGCGGGCATGTTTACCCTGGTAGTGCTGGGGTCAGCGCCCTTCTGCATCCCCTGGCACAGGCTGGTCACTGGCATGGATGCGCATGTGCCGGCTGAGGTTAGATCTGCAGCGGAAGCTCTTGCTGCAGGTGGTGCAGAGGAAGGGCTTCTCACCTGTGTGGACAAGGCGGTGCCGCCTGAGGGAGGCCTTGTGAGTGAAACACTTGCTGCAGTCACTGCAGACATAGGGCTTCTGGCCACTGTGGATGCGGCCATGATAGAGCAGCTGGGAGCGCTGGCTGAAGCTCTTGCCACAGTCGGCACAGGTGAAAGATTTCTTGCCAGTGTGGACATGGAGGTGACTCTTGAGGGTGGCACTGTGTCTGAAGCTCTTGCCACAGGCAGTGCAGCTGTAGGGCTTCTCCCCAGTGTGGATGAGGTGGTGCTGGAGGAGGGTGGAGCTTGTAGAGAAGCTTTTGCCACAGTCAGCACAGCGGTATGGCTTTTTGCCACTGTGAGTGTGGTGGTGCTGCGTGAGGGCATGGCTGGAGCTGAAGCTCTGGCCACAGTCAGCACAGCAGTATGGTCTCTCCCCTGTGTGCATGCGGCGGTGTCGGGTGAGGTTGGAGGCCTGGCTGAAGCTCTTGTCGCAGACAGCACAGACATATGGCTTCTCCCCAGTGTGGATCCGCATGTGCCTCACCAGGTCTGAGCGCCTGGCGAAGCTCTGCTGACACTTGCTGCAGGGGTTGGCGATGACTGCAGTGGCTGCTGGCTTCTCTCTGCTGGGCAGCTTGTGGCCCTCGGAGAGGTTGTTGCTGAGGTTGTGGTCTGACCTGCAGCTTAAACTCTCATTGGAGGTGTCCAGATTACAGGGTCTCTTGCTGGTGTGGCTACAGCGATGCTGTGAGACTTGGGAGACATGGCCGAAGGTCTTATCACAGTCAGTACAGGCAAAGGGCCTCTTGCCACTATGGGCATGCCAGTGGGTAATGAGGGTCTTGCTCCAGAGGAAGCTCTTGCCACAGCCAGCACAGCAGTAGGGCTTCTCACCGGTGTGGATGCGGCGGTGCCGAAGAAGCTGGCAGCTCATCTTGAAGTTCTTGCCACAGTCGGTGCAGCTAAAGGCTTTCTGGCTGGTTTGGACCTGCCAGTGAGCAATGAGCATTGAGTTCCCCTGGAAGCTCTTGCCACAGTCACAACAGATGTGTGGCCTCTCACTGGTGTGGACACGGCGGTGCTGGAGGAAGTTGGAGCCACGGTGGAAGTTCTTGCCACAGTCGGTGCAGGCAAAGGGCTTCTTCCCTGCATGGCCATGCCAGTGGGCGATGAGCATCAGGCTGCGAGTGAAACTCTTGCTGCAGCCAGCACAGCTGTAGGGCTTCTTCCCGGGCTGGACACAGTGGTGCTGGTTGAGAGAGGAACTGAGGCTGAAGCTCTTGCCACAGTCACCACACACAAAGGGCTGGGCACCATGGTGGGGACAGCAGTGCTTCATCGGCTCCGAGCTTGGTGGGGAGCTGAGTCCACAGTCAGGGCACTGATTTGGCTGCTTTGATGGCACACAGGGGGCTGATGTGGCTTTGTCTTTCTCCTTCCCCTGCTCCTCCTCATCATACTCCTCCTTGTACTGGTCATCATTCTCATCTTCCACCTCATCTTCCTCCTCATCTTCCTCCTCCTCTTCCTCCTCTTCTTCCTCCTCCTCTTCTTCATCTTCTTCCTCCTCTTCTTCACCAGTTTTGTCTTCCTCCTTTGCTTCCTTGGGGCTACACTTCAGATCCCACAACTCTGCCAGGTGATTCTTCTCCTTCAGGCTCTTGTCCAGGTCCTTCTGGGTGGCCATGGTGGAGGGGGAAGGGGCAGCACTGTGCCCTCAGGCAAGGCCCCAGGGACCAAGTGATAAGAGAAGGACAGATGGATGGACTCTGTGTGTGTGGACAGCCAAATAGCCTTTGACACCCAACACTTGTCTGGATGTGGGGAGTCATACACCTAATTCCTATGCTGAAACCCCTGGTACTTATTGAGTGGGGGTCATCTACCTTATTCCTGAGCCCAGCAGCAGTGGCAGGTCAGTTCCTAGCCCAGTCCCTGCCTTATGATCTCTCCCAGCTCAGATAAAGCAGGTGGTGGTGCTGACCCTCCTAACCCCCTCCCACCAACCCAAATCTATACTGATGAGAGCAGGGGAGTTCTGTTCAACTGGGCAGATCTGCAAACTCTTCCCTTGCCCATTCCAAAGGGGCAGGGGTGATGGAGAAAGAATGTCAGGGCCCCACCCAGACAGAAGCAAAGGGCTCAGACAAAAGCACTGACCTACAAGGGGTGGCTTAGCACTGTCCACACTCCTACAGGAGAGCCAGGCCTTGCTGCAGGCAGCTCCAAAGACCAGCAGCACAGGCACAGCAGACAGGCAGTGCTCCTGAAGTTGGGATGGATGTCTTCAGTGGAGATGCAGCTCCTTCTCAAGCACATAACCTCCAGTAGACATCTGCAGGGCAGGCCCATAAGAGAGGGGACTCCAGGCAGCCTCTCTCAGGCCTTGGCTGAGTTTCATCCTGCTGGAAGATTAAAAGATGCTTTACAAGATAAACTTTCAAGGGTAAGAATGGGAAACTTAAAAGTGTTTGCCAAAAAGAAAAGGGTTAACAAAGGTTCCAGATTTCACAGCCAGAGGTGGGGAGTGGGAGCTGGCCTCACACCTATGTATGCCAAAAGGTAGCAGGAGCACGGAGATAAGGGAATGGTGAATTTCTACCTTCCTATGCAAAGTTAGGAGTGAAGAAATGACTGCCTGACTTTGTTTTACTGTTCCATGCACAGAATCACACAAGGTTAGTGGCTGGAAGGGACCTCAAAAGATTATCAAGTTCAACGGCCCTGCAGAGCAGGATCACCTATACCAGTCCACACAGCAATTCTTCCAGGCAGGTCCCCACTATCTCCAGAGAGGGAGACTCCACAACCCCCCTGGGTAGCCTGTTCCTGGGTTCTGTCATCCTCACAGGGAAAACTTTGTTCCTCCTGTTTCCATGGAACTTCCTCTGCCTCAATTTCCACTTGTGCTGTCATTGGGCATTACCCAGCAGAGCCTGGCTCCAGCCTCTGTGCACTCACCCTTTACATATTTATAAACATCCATGAGCTCACCCCTTTGTCTCCTCCTCTCCAAGCTAAAGAGCCTCAGCTCCCTCAGTCTCTCCCTGTAAAGAAGATATTCCACTACCTTAATGATTTTTGTACCTCTGTGTTGGACTCTCTCAAGCAGTTCCCTGAGGTCCTTCTTGAACTGAGGGGCTGTAGCAGGAAAGGGTTAACTGAAGTTTGATTAGAAGTACCCAGCTGCCTGGGGCTGCCTGGGAATAATTGGTGTTTGATTAGAAGCTCCCAGCTGCAGGATAAGAGTAAGGAGTAACATGTACCTCCAGGTTCCTCTGCTTATAAACTAAGCAGGGATAGAAATACATTTAATGTGTTGGCAGCTGGAAACAGGAAAGCAACTTCACAAAAGCAGCCTCAACAGAAGCCAGAGCTGAGACAGCAGCCCAGCTCCAGCCTCCACAGCTGCTTCAGTTCCTGCTCCCTCACTGCTTCAGCTTCTCCAGCTTCAGCTCCAGCATAACCAGATCCACTCAGCAAGGGAGTGGCTCCTCCCTCACCTCCCTATTGAGGTAACCAAATGACAGGCACAGATCCTGTCTCCAGCAAGGGGACAGGGAATGACAAAGCTCCATGGACACTTTAATTACTTCAGTGTCACACCACAGACAGGGACACCACTGGTCAGGGGGTGGAAACTACAAGTACCATTCCTGGTCTCAGAGCAAACACTGCTCCACACTGCTTTTGCAGTACATTCTGGTTAGAGTATGGTTGTATGCTTTATATGCTTGTGTGCTGTTCATACAGTGCATGTGGTACATGTAACTCACTCTGCTTGTGTGAGACAACCTAACCCACATGGGATAAACCTTAACAGGGGGAATTTATGCCCCAGGTCTTTCATTGCCCAAAGTCAAAGGGGTGGAATGTGGCAAAAGCTGCATTAGGACACTGAGACTCTTGAACCTCTCCAGAGAAGGGCAATGAGGCTGGGGAGAGGCCTCCTGCAGAGGCCTGTTCCAAGCACTGGTCAGGCTACACCTTGAGTACTGTCTCCAGTGCTGGGCTCCACAGTTTAGGAAACCTGTTGAGATGCTAGAACATGTCCAGAAAAGGGCAACAAAGCTGGGGAGGGGTCTGGAGCACAGGCCTAAGGAGAGGCTGAGGGAGCTGGGGTTGCCTAGCCTGGAGAAGAGGAGGCTCAGGGGAGACCTCATTGCTCTCTACAACTACCTGAAGGGAGGCTGTAGCCAAGTGGGGGTTGGTCTCTTCTCCCAGGCAGCCAGCACCAGAACAAGAGGACACAGTCTCAAGCTGTGCTGGGGAGGTTTAGGGTGGATGGAAGTTCTTCCCAGAGAGAGTGATTGGCCATTGGAACGGGCCGCCCAGGGAGGTGGTGGAGTCACCATCACTGGAGGTGTTCAGGAAGAGACTGGATGGGGTACTTGGTGCCATGGTTTAGTTGATCAGATGGTGTTGGGTGATAGGTTGGACTCGATCTCAAAGGTCTTTTCCAGCCTGGTTAATTCTATTCTATTCTTTGTGCTCTTTACACCGTTTTGCTCTTTTGTGCTCTCTTGCCCCTTGCACATGCTCTGCCCTTGTGCAGGTGCTCTGCCCTTGTCTGTAGTGCAGAGAAGCCTTGCTACCCAGGAAGAGCTGTTGTGCCTCAGTTTACCTGGGAACTAGCAGAGAGTCCTTCACATCAGCTGCACTGAAACTGCAGCCAGCTTAGCATTGCACCCACAGTCCCACCAGTAGGAAGAAGCTGCCTAACCACATCTTGAAGGGACAGAGACCTGGGAAGCCAAGCCAGGAAGCACTTGCCTCAATCTCTTTCAGCAGCTCTAAGCATGTCTGCTGCAAGCACAAAGCTGCAGCCCTGAGAGCCAAAGCTGGTCCCCGCGCCTGCTGCTCACAAAGCCAGAGCCGTGCCCAGCCACTCCTGCACCAGCTGCCAAGGCACAGGAGGAGGAGCTGCCCATCTCTCCACACCCGACAGCCAAGCACCAGGGTGATGATCCAGAGCACCTACCGGGACCACCTGGGAGTGTCCTGAACAGCCAAGGGACCTGCTTGAGAGCCTGCTCCAAGTGAAACAGCCTCCAGCACAGCCCTGTGGAGCCCACACCACACCCCTGCAGCAGCGGGAGAGAGCTGCCTTTACTGCACACAGAATGGAGCACACCCAGAAGCCAGCACAGCACCTGCCCAGCTCCCCCCAGCATTGACCAGCCTAGCAACCAGCCCAGCTTCTAGCCTTCACCAGTACATGAGAAGCTCAACATGAGCTCTCACTGTGCACTTGCAGCCCAGAAAGCAAATCAGATCCTGGGCTGCATCAAGAGAAGTGTGGCCAGCAGGTCAAGGGAGAGGATTTTCCCCCTCTACTCAGCTCTGGTGAGACCCCACCTGGAGTACTGTGTCCAGTTCGGGAGCCCATATTAGAAGAGGGATATTGACATGCTGGAAGGTGTCCAGAGAAGGGCCATGAGGATGAGCAAAGGGCTGGAGCACCTCTCTCATGAGGATAGACTGAAAGAGTTGGGGCTGTTCAGTCTGGAGAAAAGAAGGCTCCAAGGTGACCTTATTGTGGCCTTTCAGTATCTGAAGGGGGCCTACAAGAAGGCTGCAGAAGGACTTCTCAGCATCTCAGGTAGTGATAGGACTAGGGGGAATGGAATGAAGCTGGAGTTGGGGAGATTCAGGCTGGAGGTGAGGAGGAAGTTCTTCCCCATGAGAGTGGTGAAGCCCTGGAATGGGTTATCCAGGGAGGTGGTTGGGGCCCTGTGCCTGGAGGTGTTTAAGCCCAGGCTGGACGAGGCTCTGGACAGCCTGATCTAGTGTGGGGTGTCCCTGCCCGTAGCAGGCGGGTTGGAACTGGATGATCCTTGTGGTCCCTCCCAACCCTGACTGATTCTATGATTCGGTCTCTCTTTCAGGGCTCACACATTTGACATCCATTTGGGTTCTGTTTAAAGTCCCTCACCTCAGCCCACGTGGCACTGTCACCTGTGGATAGTAAAGCAGCACCCCAGGTAATGCACAGAGCCATAATTGGTGAGTGAACATTGGTTCAAGCCTCTTTGAAAGGTTCTTTGAATTGTTTGTGCCTGACACTCAGCCTCACTGCTGTATTCAGCTGCCTGGTGTCTTGTTGAGTTGCCCCCTAGTGGACAAAGGGCAGACTGCATCCCAGTTCTCTCACTGAAAAGCTCTGTTAGTTTTCTAATTTGGTTCCACATTGTCAAACTCCAGGACTTTATGGAATTATAGCCATGACCATACACTAGAAACTGCATGTGGATAAACACTGTTAAAAGGTTATTGATAATGTTAATCATAATAAGTAATTAATATTATTTATATATCATAATTCATGGTAATAACCATGAGATGCAGTCAGCCTTGGGCTGGAAAACAGTGTCCTGGACTAAACCAGCCTCATTATTGTGCTACAAAGCACAGCTCCTACCTGGGAGACCCCTGCCCAGAATAAACCACCCACCCTCTGTACATACACAGGGAACTGAACAGCAGCTGGAGCTTGAATGGAAGCCAGCAAGAGACTGGTCAGTACCAGTCAGGTACCAGCTATCAGGCATAGCTCATGCCCTGCACTAGATCAGCATCCACCAGGAATTTCAGCTGTCTGCTGTCTTTGTGGCAATGCCCCCAGCAGCCCAGCTTGTGCAGCTCTGCAATCTAGCAATGGCTACTTGCTAGTGCCAAACCCAGCCTGCAGGAGTTTGATTCCCGATGTTGCTGACAGGATGACATCAGGAGCTGCACAGGACAGGGCCTGCTCCTGTCATCCCAGCCACTCAGGCCCCTGATGAACCCTAAATCACTGTACAAAGAGGATGCTTGACCTAGATGGACCACTGACATGGCCACCTGTGATGTCACAAAATGCTGCAGAAGCCAGCCCCAGGCTGCTGCACCACCGACTCAGGCAAAGCCAGGAGGGATGCTACAAGGAGGGGCAAATGTCACCTGAATACCTCTGGCCTCTCAAAAAATGACTCACTTGGGACAAACATGGCAGGGGCTACTCCTGCTCTAACACCAGCTCAGGCCCCTGAGGCACCCTAAACTGCTGCCCACAGGTGCTGCTCGCCCCTGACCTACCACTGAAGAAGCCATGTTTGACATCACAAAATGCTGCAGCTGCCAGGTGCAGGCTCATGCTGGATCAGGTCAGGCTGAGTGAACTGGGATGTCACAGGCATGGCAATGTCAGCTCTAACCAGAGCCCCTGAGCTTTCCCAAGGGAAATGTGGAAATATATGGACTGACTCCAAGTATGCCTTGGAGTCAACCAACAGTGTGAGGAGTGCCTGAAAGCTAACCCCAGGGGAAGGAGAGGAGTTAGGCTGGCACAGATTAGCAAAGGAAATGAGCCAGGACAACAATGCAAATGGATTTCACTGAGCTCCCAAGAAAGGGGAATCCAGGTACCTGTTGGTACTCACTGACACCTCCCCTGGCTGGCCAGAAGCATTTCCCTGTGCACAAACAAAGCTCCAGAGGCTACTAAAACAGAGTTACAAGAGGCAATACCTTGCTCTGGGGCACCTGCTGCTGTTTCCCCAGAGGACCTCATTTGTGGCCAAGGTGGTACAGCAAGTAAGTAGAATCTTAGGGATGGGTTGGCAACTCTACACCCCCTATAATCCACATTCCAGTGGGCAAGTGGAGGAAATGAACCAATTCATCAAAACCCACACAGTCAAAACTGGGCAGGAAGCAAACCTCCCTTGGCCACAAGCATCACCAAGTGCCCTGCTGCAAATTCAAACCAAGCAAAGGACAAAGGAGGGGTTGAGCCCATTTGAAATCTTGCTTGGAAGACCTCATGCAGTAGGAGCTATGGACCCCTCTGAACCAGGGCCATTCAGAGAGGCAATGTTGAACAAGGAAGTTCAGCAGATTGATAAGAGCCTGAGCATTGTTACCAACCAGGTGACTGCAACCCATGTGAGGGGGTTAGACAGAGCAGGCCCTGATGGGGAACCCCGAGACTATGTCCATATCAGATCTCTTTCAGAGAACCCTCTGGAGCCCAAGTGGCCAGGACCATATCAGGTGTTGCTGACATCCTTCACAGCCATTGAAACCAAGGAACAAGCTGCCTGGATCCACTACACTCCAGGCAAGAGGGCTTCAGTGGGAGAATGGAAACTCCATTCCCAGGGACCCCTGCAGCTCAAGCTGCATCGATAGTTGTGGCCTGTTTGTTGGTGAACACTGCTGAGGGATGGGAAGGAAATAGGTACTGAAATGTTAGTCAAGAATTGGCTTTGCAAACTAATCTTTCTAACTGCTGGAGATGCACCCAGATGCCCCCAGGCCAAATGAGGACCCTGCTACTTGGGGTAGCTTCAAGGAATTGGACTTGGAAGCCACCAGTCTGAGTGACTACATCTGAGAGTGGTTTCCAAAAGAGTCAGCATGGGAACTTATTCCTCATATGCAACCTAAGCTTCCCCTGGCACAATTTCAGGCCACTTCCTCTCCCTCTACCACCTGAGACTAGGCAGAAGAGCCCGACCCCCACCTCACTGCAGCCTCCTTGCAGGGAGCACCCTCCCCTTATCCACACAAAACACCAACAGCTCCCTCACCTGCTCCTCACCAGCCCTGATCTCCAGACCCTTCCCCACCTTTCTTGCCCTTCTCTGAACATGCTCCAGACCCTCAAAGTCCTTCTTGGACTCAGGGGCACAAATCTGACCCCAGCATTCCAGGGGTGGCCTCCCCAGGGCCCAGCACAGGAGGACAATCCCTGCCCTGGCCTTGCTGGACACAGCATTGCTGAGACTTGCAGAGCACTGCAATTGCTTTGCTCACTTGCAGCAATCATTTCCTTCCCTTCCCAGCTCATTGCACAGCAAAGAGCAGCAAGGGAATTGCTTTGTCTTCTTCTGAAGCTCCTCCCAGGAAGCTTCAGGACTTCTCACCACCAAAACCATCAAGAACAGGCTGCCCCCAGGCCCATCCAAACCCTTCAGTACAATTCAATGCAGTTCCTCAGCCACAAGCAGACACTCAACATCTCAGCCTCATTTGGTTGCCTGCCAGCAAGCATTTCCCCAGAGGCAGAGCAGCTGCAGCACAGCAGTCTGCTTCTGACCATGCTTCCTGCCAGCAGAGCTGACAAAAGATCTGCACAGCTCTCAGCCTGCAGCCACACAGCAAAAGCTCCTCCCGCCCTGAGCCTTTCTGTGCTCAGGAGGCCTGCAGAGAAACTGACAATCAGTCTGCAACCCCCCAGGGAATATTTGTGCCTCAAGAGCTTGCAGAGCACAGAGGCCTTGGATGCCACCACCCCCAGCACAGCCAAACCACCCCACAGCTGACACCAGCCCCAGGCACTCCTAAGCTCAGGCTCAGCACAGCACCCACGCCTGACACCCCCACAGCACCCAGCACACAGCCTGCCCACAGCTCCCCCCTGCACCTGGCCCTCAGCCCAGCCGCTGCCCTTCAGCACAGCAGCCGCCCGGCAGCTGCCAGCACAAAGCCTCCAAACCCCCAGGGCTCCCCCACACCCCCCCCAGCAGCCTCTGCTGCAAGCCACACCCCATGCTCACCACCACCTCTCCTGCACACAGCAGCCCCCACAGCGCCGCTGCCAGCTCAGCTCTGCTGCCAGCCCAGCACCCAGCAGAGGGACACAGGGCCAGGGCCAGTTGATAGGTGAATATATAATGGAACAATGTTGAAGACTACAATGTTCTGTTTTGCAAGGCACTGTGGGTAAATAGCATAGCAACAAGAACTGGTCTCGGGGTGGGGGGGAGAATTTGCACATGTGCACAACTAAAGGTCAAGAAAAGGACAAATGAGGAAGACTTAGAAACCTTCATCAGAGGGACTTCCAACTCAAATGACAACCCCCGCCCTAACCTGCACGCATGCGCACTGGTGGAAGGACCTGAGAAGAAGGCAAGAGCTGGAAACATCTCAGAGCACGAATTACGTGACCCAAAGGCTATATAAGGACAAGACCAAGTTAGTAGAGTTGCGAGCTGTTGGTAGAGCAGGAGACTCCCCGTCCGCCCAGCGCTGCTTTTGCTCATTTACCCTCAATAAAAGTTGTATTGGTCATACTTTTGTCATCAATTTATTATAATTTGACTTGGATCCAGGAGACTCTGGCTGGGACTTGGTCTGGAGAAGACTCCTTCATCCCTTTTGGATGATTTCAGGCCACTTCCCTAGTCCAGACTCCCTGGATAATGGAGCCAGAGAGGGAGATGAGCAAAAGGAAAATAACCCCGTAATTTTTGTGCATGAAGAGCCGAACAAAGACTCCTTTTTGGCTCCAGGAGTACATAAGTAGTTTGTGATTCTGTTCCATCGGGGTAGAAAAGGTCCTAGGCTGCCTAGGACAAGCAATTCCTGGAAGTGCAAGCGACTGAGATGTCCAGGTCTGGATGAAGCAAGTGTGGACCCTTAAGTAGTGCATTTCTCGTGATCCGCGAGGGTCTGAGTCACGAACAAGGGGAATTGTGTCTGTATGTGTGTGTGAAGGCACTCCAGAAGGATGGGGCAAAATAAATCTAAAATGAATAATGGAAGCGAAAGTAGTAAAGGAAGGAAAAGCAAAAAAATTACCAGACATACCTTTAGACAGTCCTTTGGGACTCATGATTAAATATTGGGGTGATTCACCTCGTCAGAAGGGTAAATCAAAGGAAAAAAATGATACATTATTGTATGGAGGTTTGGGGAGGACAGCAACTTAGGAGAGGACTTTATTGGCCTGTTTGTGCGTCTTCTGAAGACTGGGTTTGTCAAGCATTAAACATATATGTAAATTATAAGAAACCCTTAAATAAAGAAGAGAGCGACTATGCCTTTTTATGGATACTAGGAAACCCATCTATTAATGTATATATGATAAAAGATGAAGAGGGCAGAAGGAGAAAATGAGGAACTGCGGAACCACCAACGTCTCCTCCACCTTATGTAGAACCTCCTCAAGCTCAGGAGGATCCTGGGGACCCAGGCCCCTCAGCACCAATAGAACAAGTTCAAGAGCCTCCTCCCGTAAATACCTCTGGTTCATCTGATGTAGAGCCGGCCAGACAAATAACTAGGAGTCAGACCAGAGGGACAGAGTCATTATATCCATTGAGAGAAATTGCTATGGGGGGACCCCAACCAGGAGTAGGATTTGTATCGGTGCCATTGAGTTCAGTGGATATAAGAGAATTTAAGAAGGAAATGGGTAACCTCTTGCAAGACCCTTTAGGGGTGGCTGAGAGAATTGATCAATTTTTAGGTCCAAATCTATATACTTGGGATGAGTTACAGGTAATTTTGAGGATTTTATTTACAGTCGAGGAGAGGGAAATGATTAGAAGAGCAGGGATGAGAAACTGGGATCAGAGACATCAACAAGGCCCTGAGGCCGACATAAAGTGGCCCTTACAACGACCCAATTGGGACAACCAAGACCCAGTTCATAGGAATCATATGAGTGGCTTGAGGGAAATTGTAGTTCAGGGCATTAGACAGTCTGTTCCTCGAGGACAGAATATTAACAAGGCTTTCAATGAACATCAGAAGAGAGATGAGACTCCAACTGAGTGGTTAGAAAGATTGCGCAAATCCTTTCAGTTATATTCTGGACTGGACCCTGAGGGCCAAGTAGGCCAGGCCCTGATAAAAACACAATTTGTAGCCAAATCCTGGCCTGATATTAGGAAGAAGATAGAGAAATTAGATGAATGGCAAGAACGGGGGTTGGATGAACTCTTAATAGAAACGCAGAAAGTTTATGCAAGGAGAGAGGAAGAGAATCAGAAAAGACAGGCAAGAATTTTCGTAGCTGCAGTCTGAGAAAAGAGGAATGATGAGAGAAAAGAGAAATCACTCAGAGAAGGGCAGCAAATCCAAGGAGCGTGGGAAGAGGTTGAGTGTTACTATTGTCAGAAGAAGGGGCATTTAAAGAGGAATTGTAGAAAAAGAATACAGGATGAGAGGATGTTCCAGGAAGATTAGGGGGGTCAGGGGCTCTATTTGCTGGGGACCCCTAAAACTTCTGAGCCCTTGATAAAACTAAAATTGGGTCCTCAGCAACAAGAATTTGAGTTCCTAGTGGACTCAGGAGCTGAAAGATCAACTACTCAAAATATACCCCAAGGCTGTAAAGAATCCTTAGGGAAAATACAAGTTGTAGGGGCAAAAGGGGAACCACTTAAAGTGCCACTAATAAAAGATGTATAGATTGAATCCCCTTCAAAATTTACTTTTTGTTAGTACCTGAGGCAGAATATAATTTATTGGGGTGAGATTTAATGGTTGAATTAGGAATTAATTTGGA
Source organism: Melanerpes formicivorus (assembly GCF_026170545.1). Lineage (NCBI taxonomy): Eukaryota > Metazoa > Chordata > Aves > Piciformes > Picidae > Melanerpes > Melanerpes formicivorus. The sequence goes on from NW_027142451.1 coordinate 1,846,448, forward strand.
AATCAAAGAACACAAGATACAAGTTAAATTGTGTGCTCTTACTGTGGAAGATGAGAAGGAGATTAACCCCAAAGTGTGGTATACTCCTGATTCAGTAGGCAAATTGGATATTAAACCTTTAGAAGTGACAAATAAGGATCCTACTGAACCAATAAGGGTAAAACAATATCCCATTCCTCAGGAAGGGAAAATAGGCCTACAACCAGTGATACAAAGGTTACTAAAACAAGGGTTATTACAACCCTGTATGTCACCTCACAATACTCCCATTTTGCCGGTAAAGAAACCTGATGGGACATATCGATTGGTACAAGATTTAAGGGCAGTAAACCAAAGGACGCTTACTCGATTTCCAGTGGTAGCAAATCCTTATGCCTCATTGAGCCAGCTCTCCCCAGAGTATGTTTGGTACAGTGTAATAGATCTGAAAGGTGCCTTTTGGGCCTGCCCTCTTAATGAAGAATGCCGAGATTAATTTGCCTTTGAATGGGAAGATCCGGAGACATCGAAAACAACAATTAAGATGGACTGTGTTGCCACAGGGCTTTACTGAATCACCTAATTTGTTTGGGCAGGCACTCGAAAAAGTGATGGAAGATTTTGAGACCACAGAAGGGGTAATTTTGTTGCAATATGTAGATGACCTATTAATTGCAGGAAAGGAGCAGGGTGAAGTAAGAAGGGAGAGCATTAGACTATTGAACATTTTAGTCTGAAGGGTTTAAAAATCTCTAAGTCAAAATTACAATTTACTGAGGATAAAGTAAAGTATTTGGGACATTGGTTAGAAAAAGGTGAAAAGCTTTTGGACCCGGAGAGAGTAAAAGGGATACTTGCTCTCCCGGAACCAAGAACCAAAAGACAAATAAGGCAGTTTTTGGGATTGATGGGGTATTGTAGGCCATGGATAGAAAATTATAGTAAAAAGGTAAAATTTTTGTTTGAGAAACTAACTAAGGATGGGTTGTTGAAATGGAATAGCCAAGACCGTCAGAATTTAGAGCAATTAAAGTTGGATTTGGTCAATGCTCCAGTGCTAAGTTTACTGGATATACGGAGACCCTTCTTTTTGTATGTCAACATTGATTAGGGAACTGCTTAAGGGGTCTTAACCCAGGAATGGGCTGGGCTTAAAAAGCCTGTGGAATATTATTCGAAGTTGCTAGACCCAGTCAGTAAAGGGTGGCCAACTTGCTTGCAGGCAGTAGTGGCAACTGCTTTGTTAGTGGAAGAGGCAGGAAAAGTTACCTTTGGAGGAGACTTGAAAGTATATACTCCCCATGATCTTAGAGGAATACTAAAACAAGAAGCAGACAAATGGTTAACTGATAGTTGGTTGTTGAAATATGAGGGAATTTTAATACATTCTCCTAAGTTAACTCTCCAGACTACCGGAGTACAGAACCCAGCTCAGTTTTTGTATGGGGAACCTGAATCACCTCTAGCGCATGATTGCGTTCGATTCATAGAAATTCAAACAAAAGTAAGGGAAGACTTGGAAGAGTTTGAACTACCAAAAGGGAAGAAGTTGTATATAGATGGATCTTCCTGAATAGTTGAAGGCCACCGAAAATCAGGGTATGCAATCATTGATGGGGAAAATTTGGAAGTAGTTGAATCAAGACCCTTAAACCGACAGTGGTCAGCCCAAGCTTGTGAATTGTATGCCCTTTTAAGAATAGAATAGAATAGAATTCACCAGGTTGGAAAAGACCTTTGAGATCATCCAGTCCAACCTATCACCCAACACCATTTAATCAACTAAACCATTGCACCAAGTGCCTCATCCAGGCTCCCAGGGGAGACCTTGTTGCTGTCCCCAAGTCCCTGAAGGGATGCTGTAGCCAGGCAGGGGTTGGTCTCCTCTCCCAGGCACCCAGCACCAGAACAAGAGGACACAGTCTCAAGCTGTGCCAGGGGAGGTCTAGACTTGATGTGAGGAGAAAGTTTTACCCAGCAAGAAAGATTGACCATTGGAATGTGCTGCCCAGGGAGATGGTGGAGTCACCATCCCTGAAGGCGTTCATGAAGAGACTGGATGAGGCACTCGGTGCCTCCCTGCTATTCAAAAAAGATGCAGACAGGCTGCCAGAAGTTCAGAGAGAGCCTCGGGAATGATCAGAGGGGTGGAAGCCCTACCATGGGCTTGTTCAGCTTTGAGAAGAGAAGGTTCTGGGGAGATCTTATGGGAGACCATGGGTCACTCCATAAAGAGTGGCTGCCAGGATGATGCAGACTTTCTTTTTACAAGAAGTCACATGGAAAAGACAAGGGACGATGGGGACAAGTTACTGCAGGGGATTTCCCTACTGGAATCCAGAAGAAAATTTTCACCAGGAGAGAAGCTGGACTTTGGAGTTGTTGCCCAACAGAAGTGGTGGTTTACCCTACACTGGCCAGTTTTAGGACTCAACTTGACTGGGTGCTGGGGCATCTCATTTAATCTACACTCTTCCCCTAGAAAGGTTGGACCAGATGACCCTTAGAGTCCCTCCCAGTGTGGCATTGTGTGACCTTACTGTGGCCTTCCAGTATCTGAAGGGGGCTACAAGAAAGCTGGTGAGGGACTTTGGAGGGTGTCAGGGAGTGATAGGACTGGGGGGAATTGAGCAAAACTAGAAATGGGTAGATTCAGATGGGTTGAAGGGCCCTACAGTTATTAAAGGATAAGGTAGGGACAATATATACAGATTCAAAATATGCCTTTGGGGTAGTCCATCCTTTTGGAAGAATATGGGAGGAATGAGGCCTACTTAATAGTCAGGGAAAAGGATTAATTCATGAAACATTTATTAAAGAAATTTTAAAGGCTCTTCGAGGACCTAAGGAAATAGCAGTAGTAAACATTAAGGGACATCAAAGCAGATTTGGAATTACAAACAGAGGAAATAATTTGGCCGATAGAGAAGCTAAGCAAGCTGCATTGTTAAAATAAGATGAAGTGGTATTACAAAAGTAGCATATAATAATAAAAATAATAATCAACAAGCAGGTTGGAAGAGACCTTCAAGATTGTGTCCAACTCAACCACCAATCCAACCCACCTAAACAATTAACCATGGCACCAAGCACCCCATCAAGTCTCCTCCTGAACACCTCCAGTGATGGTGACTCCACCACCTCCCCACACAGCCCATTCCAATGGCCAATCACTCTCTCTGTATAGAACTTCTTCCCAACATCCAGCCTAAACCTCCCCCGGCATAGCCTGAGACTGTGTTCTCTTGTTCTGGTACTGGCTGCCTGGGAGAAGAGACCAATATCTGCCTGTCTACAACTTCCCTTCAGGTAGTTGTAGAGAGCAAGGTCACCCCTGAGTCTCCTCCTCTCCAGGCTAAGCAACCCCAGCTCCCTCAGCCTCTCCTCATAGGGCTGTGTTCCAGACTCCTCAGCAACTTCGTTGCCCTTCTCTGGACTCATTCCAGCAAGTCAACATCCTTCCTAAACTGAGGGGCCCAGAACTGGACACACTACTCAAGGTGCGGCCTAATCAGTGCAGGGTACAGGGGCAGAATGACCTCCCTGCTCCTGCTGGACACACTACTCAAGGTGCGGCCTAATCAGTGCAGGGTACAGGGGCAGAATGACCTCCCTGCTCCTGCTGGACACACTGTTCTTGATGCAGGCCAGGATGCCATTGGCACTCTTGGCTGCCTGGGCACACTGCTGGCTCATGTTCAGCCTACCATCAACCAGTACCCCCAGGTCCCTCTCTACCTGGCCACCCTCCAGCCACTCTGACCCCAGCCTATAACACTGCATGGGGTTGTTGTGGCCAATGTGCAGAACCTGGCACTTGGATGTGTTCAATCTCATGCCGTTGGATTCTGCCCATCTGTCCAGCCTATTGAGGTCCCTCTGCAGAGCCTCTTTACCCTCCAGCAAATCAACTCCTGCCCCCAGCTTGGTTACAGATGGGGAAAAAGAAAAGTTATACCAGATGGGAGTGCAGGAAAAGGATAATCAATGGTTGTTACCAGATGGCTGGGAAGTACTTCCAAAAGGATTATCATGTAGAATTATGGAAAGGTTACATTTACATTTACAAACTCATTGGGGAGTGCAAGCACTGACAGACCAGTTTCAGTCTAAGTATGCCTGTATAGGAGATTATGGAATAGTTAAAAGGATAATAGAAGGATGCTTGACATGTCAACGAGTAAACAAAAGACAACTGAGAGAACGCGTACACGGAGGAAGAGAGTTAGCCAAGAGACCTTTTGAGCAAATACAAGTGGATTTTACAGAATTACCTAAGGCTGGAAGATACCAATATCTGTTAGTACTAGTAGATCATTTAACATGTTTTACAGAAGCCTTTCCTGTGGTCTGGGCAAATGCAAAAACCATAATAAAAACACTATTGGAGGAAATCATACCCCGATATGGAATTACAGCAGTTGTTGACTCTGATAGGGGACCCCATTTTACTTCAAAGGTATTAACAGGAGTAATGGAGGCTCTAAGCATAAAATGGGAATACCATACACCATGGCATCCTCAGAGTTCTGGGAGGGTGGAATGAATGAATGGTGAAATAAAGAAACACCTCACTAAATTAATGATAGAAACTAAAATGACTTGGATAAAATGTTTACCATTAGCTCTTTTGTATATTAGAACTCAACCTAGAGCTGATAGAGGAATTTCACCATTTGAAATGTTGTATGGTATGCCTCATGATTTTGAGATGCCTTCAGAACACCCGAAAATCCAGGATAAGATCTTACAGGAGTATATAATTAAGCTAATGCAAGGAAGGCAGGAATTAAGGAGAAAAGGGATGGGAGTTCAAAGGCCACCTCTTGAGTTGACCATGCACAAAATTCAACCGGGGGATCAGGTATGGATCAAAGCCTGGAAGGAAACCACACTACCACCTCGTTGGGAAGGCCCTTTTGTTGTTTTGCTTACAACAGATACTGCAGCAAGAACAGCGGAAAAAGGATGGACCCATAGGAGTAAAGGACCTGTAACCCCAAAAAGGTGGACTGTTACCCCAGGAGTTAATCCCCTCAGGTTGAAGATTTCTAGGCAGCCAATTATGGATGGATCAACCTGAAAGTGAGCACAGAACAGTAACAGAGCATCTCTCCATTTCAATTATCAGTGATGTAGAACCTTAAATTCCTTAATAACTGAATTAATTGGAGAATTGTTGAATCCACGAATCCACCTACAGAGACAACTGAAGTGTTTGAGTTAGCACAGCATTTAATTAGATAAAGGACTAGGGTTTTTTTGCAGAAATAAGAAAACTAAAAAAAAAAAAAAAAAAAGAAAGGAAAGAGAGAGAAGTTGAAGTGTATAGGTGAATGTGGAAATGTTTGATGTAACTATTAGGTAAAATTGTGATGTATGCACATCTTATGGGTAAATAAGATTTATGTGTGTTCTAAATATGTTTGTTTAAATTGTTGGGATAAATATAGGTTTGAGACCCTTCAATAACATTGTATAGCAGTAGCAAAGTTCCAGTGAACAGACAAGGAGGGAAATCCTGAAGGGGGCCCATTGGAGGTAGGAAATCTGGTACTAAAAAATAAGGAAAATCAGAGATTGCTGGTGGTGTGGTGGGAATTGAATAAGCTGGCTTCCCACGTAAAGGGAATAAGGAAATACCCAAATTTGAGAACAAGGTGGTCGTAAGATGTTGTTGTTTCGGCTGGACCAGGAAATCACTGAATATCGATGGGAAAGACACCATCAGGCTGTAGAAACCACTCTTGAGTAAGTTGAGTGGCGGTTTTTACAAACTCCTATAGGAGGCAATCAGACGCTGCCTGCAACAGGACCAAGGAATAATTGGGCAATAAGCTCCTGAAGAATATCCGTTGCTGCCAAGAAGATCTCAAAACCTCGTTGCTCCTTGCAAGGGAGTAGACGATGGAAGGCAGAAGGATAGTTATTGATGGAGCTGAAATAAGAAGGAACTCCCAGGAGTTAAGAGTTGTAAAAACTCTTATCTGGTCCTTAGTGGGGGTTCTAGTTTCTGCAGAAATAAATCCACACCAGCCTTGGGAATGGACACTCTCAAGACGGGAAGATGGAAAGGTCCTTAAGAGAATTATTTCAACAGAATCTCCCAGCTTTACAGTCTATCCATGTGATCTACCTCCAATAAGCCCTTGTTTGAATCGAATATCATATTACCTATGCCCTAGTTCAAATCCAGGAAAACAATATTGTAATATACCAAACAAATATTATTGTGTCTATTGGGAATGCCTCACATTGGCCACAGCCTGGGTCTTGAAGGTAAAAGGTCAGTTTTTAGCTATAGGTTGGGGCTCTTGGGGCTGTAAGCCTCCTCGAGCAGACTAGTCTGGAGGAATTGCAGGTAGAAGTAGTTGTAAACATTTAGTTCTTAATGTTACACTACCACATGATCCCAGATGGTCTTTTGGAAAAACCTGGGGATTTTGGTATTGGGAACCTGGAAAGGATAGAGGAGGACTGATTCTTATCAAAAGGGAAATACCTAGTGTCTCTAAAGGAATAGGGCCTAATAAAATATTAACAGGAAAACTAGATAAAGGAGAGCAATCAAAAGCAAATTTGACCACAACCAATGAAAGTTTTAACACCATCCCAGCAATCTCTGAGTTGACCAAAATATCTAACCAATATGTGGACCCACTATGGGATATGATGAAAGCAGCTTATATAGCTATGAACGTAACCAATCCAAATTTCACAGACCGACGCTGGTTGTGCTATGACATAAAACCACCTTTTTATGAAGCAATAGGGATAAACATAACCTATAAAACCAGTGATGAAAAAGCACCTGATGAGTGCAATTGGATAAAACAAAAAGAAAAGGGAGTAACAATACAGCAGATAAAAGGAGGACAAGGGGAATGTTTAGGGAGAATACCTCAAAGTGTAAAACCTTTATGTATTAACTCAGGGAAGCAAGAACTTGATTCCCGCTGGGCAATCATTGTAAATGGAAGTTGGTGGATCTGTGCAAAAGCAGGACTAACTCCTTGTGTGTCAAGTATTACGCTGAATGGGAATCGAGATCATTGTATATTGATTATGGTAATACCAAAAATCATTTATCACACAGAAGATACAATGTATGCCTATTGGGAGGATAATAAGCACAAAATAATGAAAAGAGAACCTATCACGGCCATCACAATTGCGACATCAATGGGATTGGGCATTACTGGCGCTGCTACCAGAATAACTTCATTAGTCCAACAAAAATAAAGGTGGTCAACATTGCAAGCTGCTGTGGACAAGGATTTAGAAAGAATAGAAACATCAATATCCTATCTGGAAAAATCCCTCACCTCTTTATCTGAGGTGGTACTACAAAACAGAAGGGGAATGGATCTGTTATTTTTACAGTCAGGAGAGCCCTGTGCTGCTTTAGGGGAGGAATGCTGGTTTTATGCAGATCATACTGGAGTAGTAAGGGACTCATTGGCTAAAGTACAGGAAGGTTTGGAAAAAAGACAAAAAGAAAGGGAAAATTCTCAAGCATGGTATGAAAATTGGTTCAATCAATTCCCATGGTTAACTACATTGATACCAACTATTGTGGGACCTTTAATAGCATTGCTGTTGGTCTTAACTTTTGGGCCATGTTTGACTAATAAGCTTGTTTCATTTGTAAATCAGAGAATTGAGAAAGTCAATCTAATGATAATACGAGAATTACATTCTGAGACAGACTCCAACCTTGAGGCAGCCACAGAGGCTCTGGTTCAACTTGAGAAACCACAGAGGCCCTGGTTCAACTTGAGAAACAATTACAGAATTTGTAATATAATCTAAAGTATAAAGAAGAAAAAGGAAAGAATTGTAATAGTTGGTTGTAATAGTTGAGACAAATTAATCATTTATTAGTGAGATTATATAGAAAAATAAGAAGGTTAAATGTTGTCAGTTGATAGGTGAATATATAATGGAACAACGTTGAAGACCACAATGTTCTGTTTTGCAAGGCACTGTGGGTAAATATCATAGCAACAAGAACTGGTCTCGGGGTGGGGGGGAGAATTTGCACATGTGCACAACTAAAGGTCAAGAAAAGGACAAATAAGGAAGACTTAGAAACCTTCATCAGAGAGAACTCTGACTCAAATGACAGCCCCCGCCCTAGCCTGCACGCATGCGCACTGGTGGAAGGACCAGAGAAGAAGGCAGAGCTGGAAACATCTCAGAGCACGAATTACGTGACCCAAAGGCTATATAAGGACAAGATCAAGTTAGTAGAGTTGCCAGCCATTGGTAGAGCAGGAGACTCCCCGTCCGCCCAGCGCTGCTTTTGCTCATTTACCCTCAATAAAAGTTTGATTTCCCGTAATTCTGTCATCAATTTATTATACCCACCCACCCCCAACACCTCTGCCCTACCCCACACACACACTTCCCCACACCACCCCCAACACCACACACCCCCACAGCTCCCCACACACTGCCCACAGACACACACAGCTCCCCACAACCGCACCCACCCCTCGCAGCACCCCAGCACTCCCCACTCCAAGCCTCACCACCCCGACCCACACCACAGCCACACACAGCCTCCCCCAGCACCAACAACTCCCAACACACAAACCCTACAACAACCCTAAGCACCCCGCTACACCCCGACCACCCTCCCGCACCCCACAACCCCCAACACCTCCCCCCAAAACCCCACACTCCCCTTCCCCACTCCACCACACAACCCTCACACCCCGACCCTTCCCACACCCACCTCCCCAACCCCTCCCCAGCCCCACACATTCCCTCACCCCACCTGCAGCCCACACAAAAGCCACGCACAGCACCAGGCTGACCAAGAGCTCAGCGCACACCAAGCTGCCGACCGCCGGCCCCGGCAGGCTCCTGCCGAGCACAGAGCCCTGCGAGGGAGGCCTCGGCCCGAGCCCTCCGCCTCAGGCACCCACGTGGCACTGGCCGCGGCAGCAGGGCTGGGGCCGCAGAGCAATTCCCCCCCCACACTCCCGGGAAGCCGCAGCCAATCAGAGGCGCCGGAATAGCCCAACCACGCCTCCAAGTCGCAACAGCGAACCGCCCCCGCTGGCTGCGGCAACCGTTGTCGCTGCCTCGTGGCAAGAAGCCGCGGAGCGCTGGAGCAGTGTTTGGGCTGTGCGCGCGGACATCGCTGTCGCGACAGAGCTCCGGGGTCGTGAGGTGTGTCGGGGCGGGAGGGGGCCGGGGAGCGCTGGGGTCGGCGGCTATGGCCCAGGGACCTATTTGTGTATCTGCCCTGCACAAGCGCTCTGGGGTCTTCCAAGCCCCTCCTCAAACTTCCTCCTGCGGCCCCAAGTCCGCTCGCTCCAGCCTGCAGTCAGAACTTTCTTTCTGACCTGTGTTCAGCTTAGAGACTAAGGGGAAAAGCGCAAAAGCAACCTGAGACCAAACCAATCTGATTGCAACCTGAGAGAGGCTGTTGCGAGGTCTGGAGACAACCCCAAGATGTTCCGCAGCAGGCAGTGGGAACCTGGGGACTCAAACAAAAAGGAAGGAAGGAAAACCTCAAGACTGAGCTCTGCATGGCCCACGCAGCATGCCCCGGGGCCCGCCCAGACCCTTCCCCGCTCCGCTGCCGCCGCCCGCAGCGCTCCGGCACTGCTGCCGCTCCCTTGGGCACTGCTGTTGGCTCTCTTGGGTCTATGGGGGAGTTGTACAGCTTAAAGAGATGTGAAGCTGATCCATATCCATCAATATCCCCACGGAGCTCTTTGCATTTTCCAAGCACACTCCCACCACCCCCCGCCCCCCAGTCCCAGCCCCGCCTCGTGCTGAGTGCGGTCAGCAGGGCTAGGATGAGAGCTGCACTCTGGACCCCGTCCCTCCCGGCCGGTCTCTGACACCTCACCGCCCCCTCCCCATTGCTGTCCCAATGCACATCCTGCACAGCACAGACTGCAAACAGCCAAGAGCTTCGTGACCGAACCCCGCGGCCCCCAGCAACGCCGGCACCCCCCTGCCCCTGGCGAAAGCCACACAGAACAATTCCTCACACTCACGAACCCTCCCCCTAGCCCCACGGAGCCCCCTGCCCCTCCGACCCCCAACTCCACACACGTCCCCGGCAGCCCCACGCAGCCAGACCCTTCCCCACTCCGCTGCCGCCGCCCTCAGCGCTCCCCGGGCCCCTCAGCCCCTCCCGCCCCGCCGCAGCTCACCAGCCGGCAACTGCCGCTCGCCCGCCAGCCCCTCCGGCACTCCTCCCGCGCTCCGGCCCCGCTGCCGCTCCCCACGAGGCAGCAACAACGGCGGTCGCGGCCGGCAGCGGCAGCTCCTCGCTGTGCCTCGGCAGCGGCCAGGGGGAGGAGCTGCCGCGCTCCCGCCGCCTCTGATTGGCTGCGGCTGCCCGGGCGTGGGCGGGACTTCCTCCGGTTGGCCGAAACGTGGCCGGTTCGGGGCCTCCATTGCCAGGGGCTGCCGACTGCCTTTGCTCTGAGCTCTTCCTCCTGCTCTGCGCTCCCTTTGCCGCGGCTGTGCGGGAGATGTGGGCACCCGCGGGACAGAGTGGGGGATCCTGGGGTGGGGATTGCTTGGGGGAGCGGCTCCTGGGGTTGGCACTGGGATGCCCTGGGGCTGAGGGCTGTGCCCTGGGGCTGGGATTGAGGAAGGATCCGGGAGGTCTGCTGGTGGCGTCCGCAGGGTCATAGGGGGCGGTTCTGTGTGGTCTCTCGGGTTGGGGCCCACGGGGTTGGGAGTCTGTGGGGTTATGAGGTGGAGGGTTCCATGGGATATGGGGGGGGCTGTGGGGCTAAGGGGGAGAAGTTGTGGGCACAAGTGTACGGCAGGGGCGGTTCCCTGTGGGGTCGGCAGCTTGGTGTGCGCTGAGCTCTTGGTCAGCCTGGTGCTGTGCGTGGCCTTTGTGTGGGCTGCAGGTGGGGTGAGGGAATGTGTGGGGCTGGGGAGGGGCTGGGGAGGTGGGTGTGGGAAGGGTCGGGGTGTGAGGGTTGTGTGGTGGAGTGGGGAAGGGGAGTGTGGGGTTTTGGGGGGAGGTGTTGGGGGTTGTGGGGTGCGGGAGGGTGGTCGGGGTGTAGCGGGGTGCTTAGGGTTGTTGTAGGGTTTGTGTGTTGGGAGTTGTTGGTGCTGGGGGAGGCTGTGTGTGGCTTTGGTGTGGGTCGGGGTGGTGAGGCTTGGAGTGGGGAGTGCTGGGGTGCTGCGAGGGGTGGGTGCGGTTGTGGGGAGCTGTGTGTGTCTGTGGGCAGTGTGTGGGGAGCTGTGGGGGTGTGTGGTGTTGGGGATGGTGTGGGGGGTTGTGTGTGTCTGTGAGGGGAGTGAGGGGTAGGGCAGGGTGTTGGGGGTGGGTGGGTGTCGTGTGTGGGGTTGTGGGTGCGTGGGGGGGGTCGGGGTGGGTGTGTTTGGGGGTTCCTTGTGCTGCTGAATCCCCCTGCCAGGGGCAGCTGCAGGTCCCCTTTGGCTGCTGCTGTGCTGCAGGCGGAGCCATTGGTGGGCTGCAGGGGCTGGCCCTGGCCCTGTGTCCTGTGCTGGGCTGGCAGCAGAGCTGAGCTGGCAGCGGCGCTGTGGGGGCTGCTGTGTGCAGGAGAGGTGGTGGTGAGCATGGGGTGTGGCTTGCAGCAGAGGCTGCTGGGGGAGGGTGTGGGGGCGCCCTGGGGGTTTGGAGGCTTTGTGCTGGCAGCTGCCGGGCGGCTGCTGTGCTGAAGGGCAGCGGCTGGGTGAGGGCCAGGTGCAGGGGGAGCTGTGGGCAGGCTGTGTGCTGGGTGCCATGGGGGTGTCAAGCATGATGGCAACACCTGCTAAGGCTCCATTGGTCAGGCTCTTGCTGGCTTCCATTCAAGCTCCAGCTGCTGTTCAGTTCCCTGTGTATATACAGAGGGTGGGTGGTTTATTCTGGGCAGGGGTCTCCCAGGTAGGAGCTGTGCTTTGTAGCACGATAATGAGGCTGGTTTAGTCCAGGACACTGTTTTCCAGCCCAAGGCTGACTGCATCTCATGGTTATTAGCATGAATTATGATATATAAATAATATTAATTATTTATTACGATTAACATAATCAATAACCTTTTAACAGTGTATATCCACATGCAGTTTCTAGTGTATGGTCATGGCTATAATTCCATAAAGTGCTGGAGTTTGACAATGTGGAACCAAAATTGAAAACTAAAGAGCTTTTCAGTGAGAACTGGGATGCAGTCTGCCCTTTGTCCACTAGGGGGCAACTCAACAAGACACCAGGCAGCTGAATACAGCAGTGAGGCTGGGTGTCAGGCACAAACAATTCAAAGAACCTTTCAAAGAGGCTTGAACCAATGTTCACTCACCAATTATGGCTCTGTGCATTACCTGGGGTGCTGCTTTACTATCCACAGGTGACAGTGCCACGTGGGCTGAAGTGAGGGACTTTAAACAGAACCCAAACGGATGTCAAATGTGTGAGCCCTGAAAGAGAGACCGAATCATAGAGTCAGTCAGGGTTGGGAGGGACCACAAGGATCATCTAGTTCCAACCCACCTGCTACGGGCAGGGACACCCCACACTAGATCAGGCTGTCCAGAGCCTCATCCAGCCTGGGCTTAAACACCTCCAGGCACAGGGCCCCAACCACCTCCCTGGATAACCCATTCCAGGGCTTCACCACTCTCATGGGGAAGAACCTCCTCCTCACCTCCAGCCTGAATCTCCCCACCTCCAGCTTCATTCCATTCCCCCTAGTCCTATCACTACCTGAGATCCTGGGCAGTCCCTCCCCAGCCTTCTTGTAGGCCCCCTTCAGATACTGGAAGGCCACAATGAGGTCACCTCGCAGCCTTCTCTTCTGCAGACTGAACAGCCCCAACTCCTTCAGTCTGTCCTCATAGGAGAGGTGCTCCAGCCCTCTGATCATCCTTGTGGCCCTTCTCTGGACACCTTCCAGCACCTCCACATCCCTCTTGTCATAGGGGCTCCAGAAGTGGACACAGTACTCGAGGTGGGGTCTCACCAGGGCTGAGTAGATGGGGAGGATCACCTCCCTTGACCTGCTAGCCACACTTCTGATACAGCCCAGGATCTGATTGGCTTTGCGAGCTGCAAGTGCACACTGAGAGCTCCTGTTGAGCTTCTTGTCCACCAGCACCCCCAAGTCTCTCTCCTCAGGGCTGCTTTCCAGCCAGTTACTGCCCAGCCTGGATTTGTGCCTGGGATTGCCTAGACCCAGATGTAGGACCCTGCACTTGCTCTTATTGAACCCCAGGATCTGATTGGCTTTCTGAGCTGCAAGTGTACATTGAGAGCTCATGTTGAGCTTCTCATGTACTGGTGAAGGCTAGCAGCTGGGCTGGTTGCTAGGCTGGTCAATGCTGGGGGAAACTGGGCAGGTGCTGTACTGGCTTCTGGGTGTGCTCCATTCTGGGTGCAGTAGACGCAGCTCTCTCCCGCTGCTGCAGGGGTGTGGTGTGGGCTCCACAGATCTGTGCTGGAGGCTGTTTCACTTGGAGCAGGCTCTCAGGCAGGTCCCTTGGCTGTTCAGGACACTCCCAGGTGGTCCCGGCAGGTGCTCTGGATCATCACCCTGGTGCTTGGCATTTGAATGTGGAGAGATGGGCAGCTCCTTTTCCTGTGCCTTGGCAGCTGGTGCAGGAGCGGCTGGGCATGGCTCTGGCTTTGTGAGCAGCAGGCACGGGGACCAGCTTTGGCTCTCAGGGCTGCAGCTTTGTGCTTGCAGCAGACATGCTTAGAGCTGCTGAAAGGGATTGAGGCAAGTGCTTCCTGGCTTGGCTTCCCAGGTCTCTTGTTACACTACCGCAAGAAGGGGTCGACATATACGATCAATGTGATCAATCGAATCCAACTTTATTGAGCATCAGACACATCTTATATACAGTTCACTATAATTATGCCTACTTGGTAACATACTATTGGTTACAGATTACATGTCAACCCCACCTCTTGCGGTTTTAGCATCCTACTTCAGCTAGCCACACACATCTTGTTTGGATAAGCCCCCTACTTGTTTTATGACCCTCACGATTACACGATTACAGTGCCCTTGTGACACTTCGTGATAATTCAGCTACATCCATCATGTTCTGTGGCATTCCTTATCTTAGCAGAGCGCCAGGCAGTCCTGCAGGCATCCCTTATCTTATCAGAAGACCACCACAGTCCTGCAGGCCTTTTTCCTTTGCCCATTCTACTACAGTCTCTGTCCCTTCAAGATGTGGTTAGGCAGCTTCTTCCTACTGGTGGGACTGTGGGTGCATTGCTAAGCTGGCTGCAGTTTCAGTGCAGCTGATGTGAAGGACTCTCTGCTGGTTCCCAGATAAACTGAGGCACTTCCTGGGCAGCAAGGCTTCTCTCTGTGCTGCAGACAAGGGCAGAGCACCTGCACAAGGGCAGAGCATGTACAAGGGGCAAGAGAGCACAAAAGAGCAAAACGGTGTAAAGAGCACAAAGAATAGAATAGAATTAACCAGGTTGGAAAAGACCTTTGAGATCATCGAGTCCAACCTATCACCCAACACCATCTGATCAACTAAACCATGGCACCAAGTGCCCCATCAAGTGTCTTCCTGAACACCTCCAGGGATGGTGACTCCACCGCCTCCCTGGGCAGCACATTCCAATGGCCAAGCACTCTTTCTGTGAAGAACTTCTTCCTAATACGCACCCTAAACCTCCCCTGGCACAGCTTGAGACTGTGTCCTCTTGTTTTGGTGCTGGTTGCCTGGGTATAGAGTCCAACCCCCACCTGGCTACACCCTCCCTTCAGGTAGTTGTAGAGAGCAATGATGTCTCCCCTGAGCCTCCTCTTCTCCCGGCTAAGCAACCCCAGCTCCCTCAGCCTCTCCTCACAGGGTTGTGCTCCAGACCCCTCCCCCCTTTGTTGCCCTTCTGTGGACACTTTCCAGCATCTCAACATCCTTCTTAAACTGAGGGGCCCAGAACTGGACACAGTAATCAAGTTGTGGCCTAACCAGTGCTGAGCACAAGGCAGAATGACTTCCCTGCTCCTGCTGACCACACTATTGTTGATACAGGCCAGGATGCCACTGGCCTTCTTGGCTGCCTGGGCACACTGCAGGCTCATGTTCAGCTGCTGTTGACCAGTACCCCCAGGTCCCTTTATGTTTGGCTGCTCTCCAGCCACTCTGCCCCCTGCCTATAGCAGTGCATGGGGTTGTTGTGACCAATGTGCAGAACCTGGCACTTGGATGTGTTCAATCTCAAGCCCTTGGACTCTGCCCAGCCTGTCAAGGTCCCTCTGCAGAGCTCTCCTACCCTCTAATAGAACAACACATGCCCCCAGTATGGTGTCATCTGCAAAGTTACTGATGATGGACTCAAAGAGCACAAGTGTGAGTTGTTTACAGTTTGGGTGATATTTATGGGGCTTGGATTTAGCCAATAGTCAAACTTGGTCAACACACCATTAGCCTAAGAGAGCACATGGCCAGAGTATGCCCATGCTTAGAAGCAGCACAGGCACAGCACAACATCCCACAAGGTGGGTGTGTGCTCTTGTTTAGCCCAACAAGGCAGGTTGGGTTGTTTAGCCCGGATTATTGACACCTGGCCCTTTGTTTGCTCAGCTCTGGCTGAGTACCCAATCCATAAAGGAGGAGGAAGGGAGGGTTGAGCAAGACATGTAGGAACAGATTTTGGCAATACTTGGGACATAATTCTGGGCAGAATCATAGAATCAATAAGGTTGGAAAAGACCTCAAGGATCATCAAGTCCAACCTGTCACCCAGGACCTCCTGACTACTAAACCATGGCTTCAAACCCTTTTTGAACACCTCCAGGGATGGTGACTCCACCACCTCCCTGGGCAGCACATTCCAATGGCTAACAACTCTCTATGAAGAACTTTCTCCTCACCTTGAGCCTAAATTCCCCTGGCACAGGTTGAGACTGCGTCCTCTTGTTCTGGTGCTGGTTGCCTGGGAGAAGAGACCAACCCCCACCTGGCTACAACATCCCTGCAGTTAATTGTACAGACCAATATGGTCCCCCCTGAGCCTTCTCTTCTCCAGGCTATACAATCCCAGCTTCCTCAGCCTCTCCTCATAGGCTTCCCACAAGTCTTCTTGCCCTTCTCTGGTCACACTCAAGATTTTCAGTGTCCTAATGCAGTCTTTGCCACATTCCACCCCCTTGACTTTGGGCAATGAAAGACCTGGGGCATAAATTCCCCCTGTTAAGGTTTATCCCATGTGGGTTAGGTTGTCTCACACAAGCAGAGTGAGTTACATGTACCACATGCACTGTATGAACAGCACACAAGCATATAAAGCATACAACCATACTCTAACCAGAGAGTACTATAAAAGCAGTGTGGAGCAGTGTTTGCTCTGAGACCAGGAATGGTACTTGTAGTTTCCACCCCCTGACCAGTGGTGTGTCTGTCTGCAGTGTGACACTGAAGCAATTAAAGTGTCCATGGAGCTTTGTCGTTCCCTGTCCCCTTGCTGGAGACAGGATCTGTGGCTGTGACATGATAGGGAGGTGAGGGAGGAGCCGCTCCCTTGCTGAGTGGATCTGGTTATGCTGGAGCTGAAGCTGAAGAAGCTGAAGCAGTGAGGGAGCAGGAACTGAAGCAGCTGTGGAGGCTGGAGCTGGGCTGCTGTCTCAGCTCTGGCTTCTGTTGAGGCTGCTTTTGTGAAGTTGCTTTCCTGTTTCCAGCTGCCAGCACATTAAATGTATTTCTATCCCTGCTTAATTTATAAGCAGGGGAACCTGGAGGTACATGTTATTCCTTACTCTTATCCTACAGCTGGGAGCTTCTAATCAAACACCAATTATTCCCAGGCAGCCCCAGGCAGCTGGGTACTTCTAATCAAACTTCAGTTAACCCTTTCCTGCTACAGCCCCTCAGTTCAAGAAGGACCTCAGGGAACTGCTTGAGAGAGTCCAGCACAGAGGCACAAAAATCATTAAGGGAGTGGAATATCTTTACAGGAAGAGACTGAGGGAGCTGAGGCTCTTTAGCTTGGAGAGGAGGAGACAAAGGGGTGAGCTCATGGATGTTTATGTAAAGCGTGAGTGCACAGAGGCTGGAGCCAAGCTCTGCTGGGTAATGCCCAATGACAGCGCAAGGGGCAGTGGGTGGCAGTTGAGGCAGAGGAAGTTCCATGGAAACAGGAGGAACAAAGTTTTCCCTGTGAGGATGACAGAACCCAGGAACAGGCTACCCAGGGGGGTTGTGGAGTCTCCCTCTCTGGAGATATTGGAGACCTGCCTGGAAGAGTTGCTGTGTGGACTGGTATAGGTGATCCTACTCTGCAGGGGGGTTGAACTGGACAATCTTTTGAGGTCCCTTCCAGCCACTAACCTTGTGTGATTCTGTGCATGGAACAGTAAAACAAAGTCAGGCAGTCATTTCTTCACTCCTAACTGCATATGAAGGTAGAAATTCACCATTCCCTTATCTCCATGCTCCTGCTACCTTTTGGCTTACCCAGGTGTGAGGCCAGCTCCCACTCCCCAACTCTGGCTGTGAAATATGGAACCTTTGTTAACTCTTTTCTTTTTGGCAAACACTTTTAAGTTTCCCATTCTTACCCTTGAAAGTTTTATCTTGTAAAGCATCTTTTAATCTTCCAACAGGATAAAACTGCAGCCAAGGCCTGAGAGAGGCTGCCTGGAGTCCCCTCTCTTATGGGCCTGCCCTGCAGATGTCTACTGGAGGTTATGTGCTTGAGAAGGAGCTGCATCTCCACTGAAGACATCCATCCCAACTTCAGGAGCACTGCCTGTCTGCTGTGCCTGTGCTGCTGGTCTTTGGAGCTGCCTGCAGCAAGGCCTGGCTTTCCTGTAGGAGTGTGGGCAGTGCTAAGCCACCCCTTGTAGGTCAGTGCTTTTGTCTGAGCCCTTTGCTTCTGTCTGGGTGGGGCCCTGTCATTCTTTCTCCATCACCCCTGCCCCTTTGGGATGGGCAAGGGAAGAGTTTGCAGATCTGCCCAGTTGAACAGAACTCCCCTGCTCTCATCAGTATAGATTTGGGTTGGTGGGAGGGGGTTGGGAGGGTGGGCTTAGTGGGTCAGCACCACCTGATTTATCTGAGCTGGGGGAGATCATAAGGCAGGGACTGGGCTAGGAACTGACCTGCCACTGCTGCTGGGCTCAGAAACAAGGTAGATGACCCCCACTAAATAAGTACCAGGGGTTTCAGCATAAGAATTAGGCATCTGACTCCCCACATCCAGGCAAGTGTTGGGTGTCAAAGGCTATTTGGCTGTCCACACACAGAGTCCATCCATCTGTCCTTCTCTTATCACTTGGTCCCCGGGGCCTTGCCTGAGGGCACAGTGCTGCCCCTTCCCCCTCCTCCATGGCCACCCAGAAGGACCTGGACAAGAGCCTGAAGGAGAAGAATCACCTGGCAGAGTTGTGGGATCTGAAGTGTAGCCCCAAGAAAGCAAAGGAGGAAGACTGATGAAGAGGAGGAGGAAGAAGAAGAGGAGGAGAATGATGATGATGTGGAGGAAGATGAGAATGATGACAAGTACAAGAAAGAGTATGATGAGGAAGAGCAGGGGAAGGAGAAAGACAAAGCCACATCAGCCCTCTGTGTGCCATCAAAGCAGCCAAATCAGTGCCCTGACTGTGGACTCAGCTCCCCACCAAGCTCAGAGCTGATGAAGCACTGCTGTCCCCACCATGGTGCCCAGCCCTTTTATATGTGGTGACTGTGGCAAGAGCTTCAGCATCAGCTCCAACGTCAGCCAGCATCATTGTGTCCAGCCCGGGAAGAAGTCCTACAGCTGTGCTGGCTGAGCAAGCGCTTCACTTGCAGCCAAACATAACCCACTGGCATGGCCATGCAGGGAAGAAGCCCTTTGCCTGCACCGACTGTGGCAAGAGCTTCCACCGTGGCTCCAACTTCCTCCAGCACTGCTGTGTCCACACCAGAGAGAGGCCACACATCTGTTGTGACTGTGGCAAGAGCTTCCAGGGGAACTCAATGCTCATTGCTCACTGGCAGGTCCAAACCAGCCAGAAAACTTTCAGCTGCAGCAAGAGCAACTACGGCAAGAGCTCCAACATGAGCTGCCAGCTCCTTCGACACCACTGTGTGCACACCGGTGAGAAGCCCTACCACTGCACTGCCTGTGGCAAGAGCTTCAGACATAGTGCCACCCTCAAAAGTCACCTCCATGTCCACACTGACAAGAAGCCTTTTGCCTGTGACAGCTATTGCAAGAACTTCTGCTGGAGCAAGACCCTCATTACCCACTGGCATGCCCATAGTGGCAAGAGGGCCTTCTCCTCTACTGACTGTGATAAGACCTTCGGCCATGTCTCCCAAGTCTCACAGCACTGCTGTGGCCACATTAGCAAGAGGCTGTGCAATCTTGGCACCTCCAATGAGAGTCTGAGCTTCAGGTCAGACCACAACCTCAGCAACGACCTCTCCGAGGGCCACAAGCTGCCCAGCAGAGAGAAGCCAGCAGCCACTGCAGTCATCGCCAACTCCTGCAGCAAGTGTCAGCAGAGCTTCACCAGGTGCTCAGACCTGGTGAGGCACATGCAGATCCACACTGGGGAGAAGCCATATGTCTGTGCTGTCTGCGACAAGAGCTTCAGCCAGGCCTCCAACCTCACCCGACACCGCCGCATGCACACATGCATCCCCTAATCTCCTCCCAGTACAGACATGGTTTTGCCCTAGAGCAAAGTCAAAGCCTTGGCCCCCTCCCAGTTCCATATGCAGCCCTCCCAGTACAAACCAGAGAACAGGAGGCCTCTCCGGTACAGACTGGGGCCACTCTCATTAAAGGCTACACCACCTGAAGCCCTCCAACCACTTACCAGGAATCCCTCCCAGTACAACCTGTATCACCTTACCCACTCCCAGACAGACTGGACCCCATCACAGTACAAACTCGTTCCCTATTGGTTTGGAACTGCAGGCTCTGGTGTGTCACAGCCCCAGGCAGAAAGGCACCGCAGGGTCTGGGAGGAACTATTCCAAATAAAATGGAACAAATCCTGCACAGAGGGAAGAAGGCCAACTGAAGCTGGCTGTGGAAGGAGGAGTGTGGCCACATAGACACAGAAGTTGTTTTTCACCTGGACTCAGCACTGCTGTGGCCACATCTGGATTCCTGGTGTCTGAGTGCAGAGTTCTGCAGTCTTGAGGAATGGAGAGGAACTGCAGAGACTGCAGAGGAGATCTGCCAAGGTGAGGGCTGGCATCTTGAGAGGCTGAGGGACTTGGGCTGCTTCAGCCTGTTGTCTGGAGGCTTAGGGCACTGCCATAGCAGTGTGCACATGGCTGAAGGGTGGTTTCAGAGAGGATGGAGCTCTTCTGGGCAGTGGAAAGAGACCAAAACCTCCACACAGTACAGCTTGGAAGGTTCAGAGTGGAGATGAGGCCAAAGAAATGTCCCTCAGAGGGCAGAATTGCTATGCATGAGGCCATCCAGAGGTGTCAGGGAATGGCAGGGAGAGCTGAGACAGCTCAGGGAAGGGATTAAAATGGCAGAGGGAGAGCTGGGTGGGGATGCAAGGTTGGTATCAGCAGCCTGAAGGGAAAGAGCTGCAGGCATGAGGCAGTGTAGGAGAGACTGCAGTAGGGATGGCCATGGGCTCTGGCAAGGCTGAGAGGCCCAACAGGACCAAGGTCTTTGTGCCCTTGGCTCTGGCACTTGCCTCTGCCACCAAGGCCTGTGAGGAGAAACTTTGCTTTGAGGCTTTGAGGTTCTTCTGTTCCAAGGGCAGTGGTCAGGGCTTGGCCTTTCTGCTTCAGAGACCAAAGGCAAGTTTTTCTCCCCTGCACTTTGCCTTTGTCTCCCTGCAATCATGGCCTCTAACAAGGTGCTCTAACGAGTCCCTGGGGAGCCTTTGTCAGTAACAACCCTCAGTGAGGCCAATCAGTGCTTCAAGGTACTTTGGAGCTTTCTTCTGACTTGGACTTCTTGAGAGGCTTCTTGGCAGTACCTTGGCAGAGTCTCCTGGCAGTACCTAAGGATCATGTAATAAGCCTCAAATACTCCAAGGGACTCATTAAAATACTGCTGAGCCACAACTTATCCTCTAATTATTGCCGAGATTTCTGCAGCTAATTGGAGAGGCTTTTATTGCACAAAGCATTGGATAATTTTTTTTTTTTAAAGGTACATTTCATTACTTTTCAGCAGGCAACCACAGCACAGCCTGACAAGGTCTGATCAAGAGTACCACACTCTGCAGCCATCTGCTCAGTACAAGATGTGGCAGATGGAGAAATGCTGCCAGGAGAAACTTCTTTGGAGGCTCTGGAGTTCCCAAGTGGAACCAATTAACACAACAAGAAACTTCAGAGTTTGGCTCTAACTTTACCTGGCACCAAAGCCACCAGAGGGCTCCTTTAAATGCCCTGGGCTGATCATCTGCTGCTGAGCTGGGCCAGGCTCCTTGTCATGATGGAGCTCTGGCCAGGAGCAGCTCCTCTGCACAGCACAGCAGGGCTGAGGGCACT
Organism: Melanerpes formicivorus; assembly: GCF_026170545.1. Lineage (NCBI taxonomy): Eukaryota > Metazoa > Chordata > Aves > Piciformes > Picidae > Melanerpes > Melanerpes formicivorus. Next base: position 1,867,844 of record NW_027142451.1, read on the forward strand.
GCCAGGGCATATCAGGGAGATGAGGAAGGCAAAAAGAGCTTCAAGGTGGCCAGGATTGGGAGGATGCTGACAGCTCACTGGAGGAGAGGTTTCTGCAGTTGCTGACAGGGTGAGTGGTTGCAGGGCAGTGCGGCTGTAGTTCCTGGAAGCATCTCCTAAAGGTGGGGCTGTATGCTAGGGCAGGAACTCTGCTGCCTGTCAGCCTCAGCTCTCAAGGAGTCCAGGGAGCTCTTGATGCTGCTTTGGGGAGAAGCTGTGTTTGGAAGGAGCCACCTTTGGCAGAGTAGGGCAGGGCAGGGTCCTTCTGCTGTGGAGAGGCTGCTGTGTGGGTCAGGGCTGCTCTCAGCTCCAGCTCATGCCCAGATAATTTCCAGGGGGACTTTTCATGACTATGTTCAGGCCAGTGATTCCTGATCCAGTCTCTGCTCTCCTGAATCTTTGCTCCCACTGTCTCTGGCCTGGCTGGTGTGGAGAAAAACTCAGCTGTGCCTTTAGAACAGGGCCTGAGACTCTTAAACCATCACACAGTGCTTTAAAGGGAACCTCACCAAGTGCCTACACTCCTCACCTGAGGGCTTTCCTGAGTGTGTCTGTCCCTCTCCTTGCCTGTATCAGATGCTCTTTGTGTTGCTGATGGCTCTCTGGGCACAGAAGCTTCAGCTGCAGAGCCAGGCACAGCCTGTGCAGGTGGAGCCACAGCAATGAGATGTCCCAGCTGTCCTCCAGCCTGTGAAGCTCTGGGCAGTGCAGGCTGTGAGGCTGGCAATGAGCTGACTTGCAGGAGCTGCCATGGTCATGCCTTGGCTGTGTCCTTGAGGTGTCCATCCAGGCTGTGCTGCCTTCCAGGGGACACTGAGCCAAGAGCCACCTGGACTAGAAGTGGGATGCTAAGACCCAGAGACAATGAGTGGTGTGTGGTAGATCCCTCTGCTCCCAGCAGTGTCTGGTGGCTTCTCAGGGTGACATGGGAGCATGGTCACCCTCCAGCTGAGGGGCAGAGCAGGGTGACTTAGAGTCCATGGGGAGCTCTCCCACTCTTGCCTTTTACCTAAAGCCAGGATCAAGCAGTGCTCCAGCCTTGGAGCTAAAGGAAGGTCCCTGAGAAGAAGCAGCAGGTGTCTGTGTGACAGGGGAGGGTCTGTGGAGAGTGGTTTTGGCTGTGCTGAGAGAAGTCTCCTCTCACTTGTCACTACTGTCTTCTCTTCTGACATGGCCAGAGGCAGTAGATGTCCAACAGCAGCTCCCTCAGCCACTTCCTCCTCCTGCCATTCATAGGCACAGGGCAGCTGCAGCTCCTGCACTTCTGGCTCTTCCTGGCCATCTACCCGGCTGCCCTGCTGGGCAATGGCCTCATCATCACCACCATAGCCTGGGACCACCACCTCCACACCCTAAGGCTATGCCTTGAAAATTTAGTTACAGGTTTTGAGCAGAAAAGTAGAAACAAAAGTAAATAGATCACTATTGGGTGTAAAAAGGAAAAGAAAATATTATTCTAAACAAATTAATTGGGTAAATATCTGGAATCAGAGGAGCTGTAACATAACAATTCTCTCTCTTCTCCTCTGATCTCAGCTGTTTTGCTTTGCTGGGGAGAGATCACCTGCTTTGTCTGGCCTTGGCTAAGTCTAACCCACTGCTTTTTTTCTCTCTCCACTCCTCCTTTCTCTCTTGGAACAGGGTGGTAGGGAAAGAGGAACAGCTTCCCTGCTCTCTGACCAGGGGGGTTTCATGTCGTTTGCTAATTGTTAACACCTGTCTGATATTGTCACTCCTGTATGTTTTGTACCTGTTCATTGCCTTCCATTGTAGAGTGTAGCTCTTGCTTGTCAATACAGCTTAATTTGCTTCTAACTGAGCTGCTCTGGCAAAGCTAATGCTGGGGGGAAATTTCAGCCCACCACAATGGGACTCTTGTCCTCTGGGCTTGGGCTGTTGGTCACTTTCTGTTCTGACACCAGAGGAATCTTCATGGCAATTCTGGGTCCCTGCTGCATTTGAATCTGTGATGAACATGGGTTGGTAGTGATGGGACTGAGCTGATCCATTTCTCATGCAGCTCAAGGAGGGAGCTCATGATGAGCAGTTATTAATAAAGCAGAATATTAGTAGGCCTTAGTTGCTTATCTGTTCAAGGTCGCTCTGGCAGGGAGCCCAGAGGCAGAGGAGCTGGAAAGGGAGAAGGAAAGGAGTGAACTGAGGAAAGTTCCAGCTGCACCTAAGCTTAAAACTGCATTTTACCAATCCACCAATGAAATTAGTTTAGAATATCTGATTGTTTTTGTTAATATTTCAAAACATTCAGCCATAGTGTCCCAGCACTGTCTCTTTTCTTAAAGGCACAGCCTCAAATGGTCACAGCTTGCCATTGAATGAATCAGCAGTTAGAGATGTGCTGTAAAAGGCAGCCCATGCACTGCAGTGATTTCTTTCAAGCACCTCTCATACTGATGATTCAGTTTCATAGATTCCTTCACGGCGTACTTTAAGTCTTCTACCTCTTCACCAAAATCCTAAAAAGCCACAAAAGGATTCACCTTAATGTTTCTTCAAAGATATTCTCAGCCAACATTCCAATTGTTCCCAAGTTCAAAGCTGCTTTGTATTATTTTTATTAATCCATGGCTGCTATGCAAACACAGACACAGCTACAAGCCAGATATAGCAATCCACTAAAATCTTATGTAAGAATTGAAAACTTCGGGCCTGATCATTGAATCATAGGGATGGAAAAGGACCTCCACAGATCATTGGGTCCAATCCCACTGCCAAAGCAGGATCACCTAGGACAGGCCACACAGGAACACATCCAGGTTGGCTTTGAAAGTCTCCAGAGAAGGAAACTCCACAACCTCTCTGGGCAGCCTGTTCCAGTGCTCTGTCACCCTCATAGTAAAGAAGTTTCTCCTCATTTTGAAGTGGAACTTCCTGTGTTCCTCCTTATAGCAGCTGTTCCTTGCCCTGTTACTGGGCACCACTGAAAACAGCTTGGCACCTTCATCTTGACAGCCATCCCTCAGATACTTATATACATCAATAAGATTCCCTCTCAACCTTCTCTTCTCCAGACTAAAAAGCCCCAGCTCTCTCAGACTCTCTTCATAGGAGGGATGCTCAAGTGTCTTCATCATCCTCATGGCTCTTCAGTGGACCCTCTCCGGCAGATCCCTGTCTTTCTTGAACTGGGAAGCTCAAAACTGGATACAGTATTCCAGGTGTGGTCTTACCAGGGGAGAGTAGAGGGGGAGAACCTCCCTAGGTCCGCTGGACACACTTTTACTAACGCACCCCAGAGGTCTCTTCCAACCAAAACAATTTTATTCTATGATACTGTGACTTTAACTCATCCTGGCTCAGTGTTCTGTAAGTTCCACATCTAATGAACTATCACTACATTTCACTTTCTCACTCTTACCTCTGTAATGAAAGCTATGTAATGAAGAGCATAGTATTATTTAGCTTCTGAGAAGCTTCTTTCTGTGTTCATGTGCCGTTTGTACTTAAGTGATTGGTTTAGGCTTGGTGTCCAGGCACCTCTCTCCCCCTTTTGGTAGCCTGGGGAGTTCTCTCTGTTTCTTCCTTTGTTATTCACAGATCTTCTTTCCTGGAGTTGTTTGAATTCCTGATTCAAGGGCAGGGCTCTGCTTTGTTCAAGGTTAAAGCTGCCCATGGCCACCTGCTTTATCTACAATTCCTCCTTTTTGCCCAGGGCTCATTATCTTCTGCAGGGCCCTTTGCAGCCATGAGAATGAACAGGGCACTGCCAACACCTGGATTAATCCAATAAGCAATAGTCACAACCCAGTTTGTAACACTCTTCTGTCTATGTTTAGAATGATCACTTCAGTGTGTACAACACAGAACATCAAATTTTGTCCAGCCCTGACTGTGAGCTGATAATAAAGAACCAACAGCAGCTCGATTTTGCAGGCTGGCATGGCTGACACTCTCCACATCAGTGGCTAATTCAAGCAACACTTTTGATGTTTCCTTGTCTTGTTTTGCAACCCCAGGTGCCAGTTCCCTTAGCTGAGCTGGTGCTTTGCTGGGGCAATTGGAAGCAAGATTATCCTGGCTGCTATGTGTTCAGCTTTATTCTACAAGCCTACATGATCATCTAATTCAGCTGTTAGGCTAAGCCTGCATGGCTTTAAGGCAAAGGGAGTGTGGTTAAAGATCATAGTACTATATCAGCTCCAGCTCTATGCTGCAGGTACACATAGCTTTCTGCTTGTAAAGTCCCTGAAATATCTAATTCTTGAGGCTCTAATGGGGCAAAGAGCAAATGATCATCCCACTGGTGATCTTACTGGTGTGTTACAATTGAATTTTGACAGGATTTAAATTCCAGGTTTGATTTAATGCATGCAGCAGTGCTGCCCAAATGTTTTGCTATCCCATGAAGTTAGCTGATGTGGGCTGAGGGTGTTGTTTCCATTGATTGTGTTCTGGAGTAGGCCAAACACAACAAGAAGGGACCTGCTGGACCCTGGCACCTGTGGAAACACAAACATACCCATGGCCCCAGGTCACATGATCCCAGGGGCTTTCCCAATCAAGGGTCTGTAAATTGCCTGGGGCCTTTTTTGCCAAAGGATTGCTCACAGACTGCAATGACAAGAAATGAGTTACTATGGCAGGGTCCATACCACTCTGAGAGATGGTTAAATAATTAATCCATTATTGTGAGTGAAATATCTGTGGTGACATCCACTCTGGTGCTGCCACTAGTTCTTGCTTGCAAGTGACCCCACAGGCCTGAAAGGTGCCGTGGGGAGGCACTTGTGTCTGTGTGCACATTGCCATGGTGCTCTGCTTCCTGTTTCCCAAATTATTTCTCGGGGGAGGAGGTTGTCTTGGGTTATTAAACCCAAAGCAGCCATCTTTAGTGAGGTTTCATTCTTACCATATCGTGCACAGGGGCCAGAGAGGAACAGGTTCCCATACCCATTATTGCTGCTACCTTTTTGTGGACAAGTTTTCTTCTAATGTCCCAGCTGCCCACATCTGAAACAAGGTTTTCATACATGAAGAGCAGCAGCAAACATTTTCACCAAAGCCTCCACCTGACAAGCAGTGGTGGTATAGGAGAAGGGTTGTTTTCAGATAGCTTTGGGACAGCTTTGTTTTGTCTTGAGTCCAGGGGTGTACACCTTATCAGGAACTGAAAAGAAAGACCAGGCAGGATTGGGCTGGATATGTTTAGAAGCTTGTTTGCTAGCATTAACCTATTGTATGCTTTGCTTAAGTGCATGGCAGTAGAAATTTAACCAATCAGAGTGTGACAACACTGCATTAGAAACATATATAAGTCAACTGTGAAACGTAATAAAGGCCTTCACCTGGAAACATATTGTGTTGGGTCTAGGTAAGAATGTCAGGATATAGGTAATAATGAGTGCTTATAAATCTTTAGTGATTGGGTTAGCTCTGTTCCCTAACGAATAAGCACAATACTGTGTCAGTGCTACTGGGTGAAGGTCAGAATGGATTATAGCACAAAAGACATTTTAATTTTAAGTTATAAAAAACAGAAAAGGGGCAGTTCAGGTATTATGTCACAAGAAAGAATGGTTAAAGCATGTGATGTTCTTAAATTTTCATTTTATATGGGATTTTTAGTGTGGTTTAATAAACTTTCTTGAAGATATAAAGATGTTGGAGGCCTTCTCACTCTTGCTGTCTGCCCACAGGTATTTTCCTTATCTGTGGAGACAGAGCCTGGCCAGCCCTACCCTCATGGGTCAAGGGAGGACCTTGCTGACATTAAACACTTCAATGATTTTTGACCATCTCAAGAAAAGGCAAAGGTGTGACATTCATGCCCTTGAAGCAGATTGCAGGAGACAATGCTGAAGATTGGGTTTGCTGCATTTGTAGGCCTGTGTATCTTAATCCCTGTGCACAGTGTGTTCAGGGTAGAACTGGTATGGTTAATCTTCTTTATTAATAAGAAGAGGGAAATGTAAGAATTGAAACTGGCAAAATCCAGGTTCTCCTTTGAGAGATCAGGCAGGAAACAAAGAAGTGTTGTGCTTATAAGTTCAAAACTGTGGGATGAAACCTTTCTGGTTACTGTCTGAAAGAGGCAACTGTCCTGTTTGTGCCTTCACCTGGTAAGATAAGTGGGAAGGAATGCATGCTTGTTATTTTAGTGTAGCTCCAAGGCTTGTTCTCTTCACCCATATATTATGCCAGTTGTATTAGAATGACCTAATTGGTGCAGCTCTGGGCTTTGTATCTTTGATGTGTTACATCACCCATTTTCAGGCAGGTATAAGAGGACCATCAGATGCTCTCATAAATGCCTTCAATTATCATATTGGATGAGTTGCTGGTTGGCAAAACAAAGCAATCTCACGCCAGCAGCATTCAGTGATTTAGCTACTGACCATCAGTCTGTCAGACATGCTGAGGGACAGAAGAGGGAAGCTATAGATTCCTTGTTCCTTGTCCATGGACATGGGTGTGAAGACTTTGATGGGATGTGTTGTTACCAGGGTGGATACAACCTCTTATCAAAACTGGATTGTTGATTTTATTGATTGCTTTTGCTGTATAATTAATTTTACCTTGCTTGCTTTTATGGATGCAAAGAAAGTGAGGAAGGTCAACCAACAGTGTGGTCTTATTAGCAAAAGGAAAAGGGGAGATGCAGGAGAAGGCTTGTTTTCAGATAGCTTTGGGACAGCTATTTTTGTCTTGAGTCTAGGGATGAGTCCAGGGATGTAGACCTTATCAGGAACTGAAAAGAAAGACCAGGCAGGATTGGGCTGGGTATGTTCAGAAGCTTGTTTGCTAGCACTAACCTATTGTATGCTTTGCTTTGCCGCGATTAAGAGACGGGATGCAGCCTGATGCAGGCCAGGTGTCCACTTTATTGTGCAGAATTCTTCTTTATAAAACTAATATAACGCAGAAGCCATTGACAACAGGATCAGGGACTCTGTTACATCAATCTTCTGTATGTCTGAAGTCTGACCCTCTCAGGTCATAAGAACCACATGTAATCAAATATCTGCCCTCCTCCAACAGCACTGCTGCACCGAGTTCCCATAGTTCACAAGCCATCAAGGCCAACACTGTCTCCTTCTTATCAGTCCAGCAGTGCTTGGAGCTCGGCTCTCCAAGATTTAACCCTTCATTGTTTAATTGCATGGCAGTAGAAATGTAACCAATCAGTGTGACAACACTGCATGAGAAGTATTTGTAAGTTAACTGTAACACAAGAAATGGCTTTGCAATAAAGGTCTTCGCTTGGAAATATCTTGGCTTGGAAGCTGTGCATGTGGTGACCCTGTGCCACCACAAACTGACCCTGTGTGTTACTACACCAAGGGGCTTTCCACTGCCCTAGCAGTGGCTTTGCTCTTTACTGTGGACCCTGTGCTACCAAAAGGAATTCTGCTGCCCCACCAGTGTCCTTCAGTCATTCCAGGGAGTGTGAGGTATGAGACTCAAACCTTAAATGTATTCTATGTCAACATTCTGTGACAGCAGAGAAGGTTCCCTTAAGGATCCCCTCAAATAAAACTGGATGGAACCAAGAAGCTGTTGTCAAACACACTTTAATCTTATCTTTGCTTCTGACTACCAAGGGAAAAGTTAGAAGCATAGGAAAGGAGGAGAAGGAGGGCATTCTAAAGCAAGGGATTCATGGTACCAGTAGAATCCAGCCCTGTGTACAAACTAAAGCATGCTCCAATCCAAAGTGCCAGCACCTCTGGCTCATGCAGGATGTTGTCCTTGGCTCACACAGGAAAACAACTTTGCAGCTTGGAGTTGGTCAGCAGAGAATCAGAGGCTCTAAACATGGCCCAGCAGCTGCTCTTGTTTGCAGAACAGCAGCAGGGAATTCTAAAGCAAGGGATCAGCACCACCTGGCATTCAGCACTGTCTCACCAGCCCTAAAGGCTTCCTGTAGTGGGGGAGCTCCACACACCCAAGTTGCTCTAAGTTTGAGAGTTTCCCAGTCCCACCAGCAGTGACAGTGGGTGGAAAGGCTGAGGGAAGCCCTGACTCAGTAGGAATGCATCAGGAACACTGCTGTGCTAAGGAGAAGGCTTTTGGAAGCCCCAGGCCTGCTGGAAAGCAGCAGAGTCCTTTAGTGGAAAGCTGACAGAAGCTTTTCAAGGGCTTTCAAACATCTTCCTGAGATCCCCTCTACACTGTCAAAAGGTTCTGAAAATCAATCCTAGAACTCTCCAGACCCCCCCAAACACCTAACATCCCTTGACACAACCAAAAAGCCACTCTGACATGTCCCTGCGACTGCTCCCAGCAGACACTCTCAAGACTCTTCTGACAACCTCACTTTCACCTCCCTGAACTGGGCACATAGCTCCAGCCCCATTCCTAGGGAACAAATGCCCTCAACATTTGGACACTGTGGGCAGGAACGTCTGAAATAAAAGCAAACAGACAGGATTTGGGTAACTTTGGCTTTGCATCGACACAACTGGGCAATGGACAGAGAGTTTTTACCCCAGAGAAACACAAAGAATTGGGGAAATAGCAAAAAAACCTGGCAAAGCTCAAGCCAGTTCAAATGGCAGTTCTGGCTGTGCCGACTCAGCACTTTAATTGTTCTCATCAGCACCAATTGTTATTCAGAAGGGCAGGAGTTGTTTGTTCCTGCCAGGTCCCCAGCATTTGAGAAATGCAAAGGAAAAGAGGAGATTATGGTTCTATCTGCTGGAAAGACTCTCAGGCAGGTTAGGATTCCCCCAATCGACCCTGGGTGGAACTATTTGCACCTTGTCTGCACTGTGGCCTGGTCATTGGTGTGGCTGCAGCAGTGATTGGTGAGGTGACTCTTCTGGGTGAAGCCCTTCCCACAATCAGCACAGGTGAACGACTTCTCTCTGGTGTGCACACGACGATGCCGATTGAGTTGTCCCTTCTGGGTGAATCCCTTCCCGCAGTCAGCACAGGTGAAAGGCTTCTCTCCTGTGTGCACAAGACGGTGCTGGGTGAGGTGTCCCTTCTGAGTGAAACTCCTGCCACAGTCGGCACAGGTGAAAGGCTTTTCTCCAGTGTGCACAGGACGGTGCTGGGTGAGGTTGGAGATGGATTTAAATCTCTTCCCGCAGTCGGCACAGCTGTACGGTTTCTCACTGCTGTGGGTGAGTTGGTGCTGGATGAGTTTGGAGCTGTTAGTGAAGTTCTTGCTGCACTCAGCACAGGGGAACAGCTTCTCTCCAGTGTGGATGCGGCGGTGGATGGTGAGGTTAGAGCTGTTTTTGAACCTCTTGCCACAGTCCCTGCAGGTGAAGGGCTTCTCAGTGCTGTGCACACTGCGGTGCTCAGTGAGGTTGGACTTGCGAGTGAACTTCTTGCCGCAGTCAGCACAGCTGTAAGGCCTTTCACCGCTGTGGGTGCGGCGGTAATGGGTAAGGGCAGAGATGCAGTTGAAGCTCTGGCCACAATCACCACAGGTGAAAGACTTCTCAACAATGTGCACAGGGCGGTGCTGGGTGAGGTTGGAGATGGATCTAAATCTCTTGCCGCAGTTGGCACAGCTGTATGGTTTGTCACCACTGTGGATGAGTTGGTGCTGGATGAGTCTGGTGCTTGTGGTGAAGCTTTTGCCACACTCAGCACAGGGGAACAACTCTCCCGTGTGGATGCGGCGGTGGATGGTGAGAGTGGAGATGGTTTTGAAGCTCTTCCCACAGTCCCTGCAGGTGAAGGACTTCTCAGTGCTGTGCACACTGCGGTGCTGCCAGAGGACAGATCTCTGAGAGAAGCTCTTGCCACAGTCAGCACAGCTGTAAGGCCTCTCACCCGTGTGAGTTCGCTGATGGATGGTGAGAGTGCAGCTGTAGGCAAAGCTCTTGCCACAGTCGGCACAGGTGAAAGACTTCTCACCAGTGTGCACATGACGGTGCCTGCTGCGGGCAGACCTGCTGTTGAAACTCTTGCCACAGTCAGCACAGCTGTACGGTTGCTCACCGCTGTGGATGAGTTGATGTTGGATCAATAAAGTGCTGGTGGTGAAGCTCTTGCTGCACTCAGCACAGGGGAACAGCTTCTCTCTGGTGTGGATGCGGCGGTGGATGGTGAGGCTGGAGCTGTGTTTGAATTTCTTGCCACAGTCCCTGCAGGTGAAGGACTTCTCAGTGCTGTGCACACTGTGATGCTTGGTGAGGGAAGACTTGTGAGTGAAGGTCTTGCCACACGCAGCACAGCTGTACGGCCTCTCACCGGTGTGGGTGCGGCAATGCCGGATATGCTCAGAGCTCTTGCTGAACCTCTTGCCACAGTCACCACAGATGAAGGGCCGGGTGCCAGGGTGAGGGCAGTGGTGCTTTACCTGCTCTGAGCCAGGTGGGAAGCTCTGCCCACACTCAGGGCACTGATTCAGCCAAATCGGTGGCACCGAGGGACCTGCTCTGGTTTCATCCTCCTCTGCAAATTCCTTTTCCTCCTCATCCTGGTCACCTACATTCTCATGGTTATCCTCCTCTTCATACTCATCATTACAGTTATTCTCCTCAGCATCACCACCCGCCATCTTGTCCTCTTCCTCCTCCTCCTCTGCCTTCAGGCTGAACTTTGGCTGCTCCAACTTGATCTCTGGGAGCTGCTTTTCCTCCCAGCGTTTGTCTGAGTCCTTCTGTGAGGCCATACTGTGGCCGGAAGGGGACAGAGCAGTGCAATTTGGAACATGGAAGCACCTGAGCCCACAGAATCACAGAATCACCAAGGCTGGAAGAGACCTCAAAGATCATCAAGCCCAACCTACCACCACAGACCTCATGACTAGACCATGGCACTAAGTGCCACATCCAATCCCCTCTTGAACACCTCTGGGGATGGTGACTCCACCACCTCCCTGGGCAGCACATTCCAACGACAAATGACTCTCTCCATGAAGAACTTTCTCTTCACCTCAAGCCTAAACTTGCCCTGGTGCAGCATGAGACTGTGTCCTCTTGTTCTGGCTGCTTGAGAGAAGAGACCAACTCCCTCCTGGCTACAACCTCCCTTCAGGTAGTTGTAGAGAGCAATGAGGTCTCCCCTGAGCCTCCTCTTCTCCAGCCTAAACAATCCCAGCTCCCTCACCATCTCCTCACAGGGCTTGTGCTCAAGGCCTCTCCCCAGCCTCATTGCCCTTCTCTGGACATGTTCAAGTGTCTCAATGTCCTTCCTAAACTGAGGGGCCCAGAACTGGACACAGGACTCAAGGTGTGGCCTAACCAATGCAGAGTACAGGGGCACAATGACTTCCCTGCTCCTGCTGGTTACACTATTCTTGATGCAGGCCAGGATGCCATTGGCCTTCTTGGCCACCTGGGCACACTGCTGGCTCATGTTTGGGTGGCTGTCAATCAGCAGCCCCAGGTCCCTGTTTGGCAGCCCTCCAGCCGCTCTGACCCCAGCCTGTAGCTCTGCATGGGGTTGCCGTGGCCAAAGTGCAGTGCCATCCTGTTGGACTCTGCCTATCTGTCCAGTCAGTCGAGGTCCCTCTGCAGAGCCCTTCTGCCCTCTAACTGACCAACATCTGCTCCCAACTTGGTGTCATCTGCAAATCTGCTGATGACTGACTCAATCCTCTTATCCAGATTATCAGTGAAGATATTAGAGGATGGGGCTCAGCACTGATCCCTGGGGGATGCCACTAGTGACCAGAAAACCTCAGATCCTGATGGGGTCATGACAGTCCCTGACTCCCAACATCTCCCAACACCCAGCTGCAGGAAAGAATGCAGAGGGGACCTCAAACCTTCAGTTTTTGCCAGAGTGTAGGCTCAGATCTCTAATACCTGAGCTGAGACCCCAGGTTCCTGTGATTAGTGGCCTGAGGTACCCTGGGGCTTACAAGTGGTCTTGTCCCACTGTTCTTAAGCATAGTGGCATTGGCACGATGGTTCCTGACCCAAATCCTGTCCTTTGATCTCTCCTGGCTCAGACAATGGAGGGAGCAGCACTGACCGAGGAAGAGCAAACTACTTCCAACTTTCTACTACCACCCTCCACATCCCAACCCCAAACATCCCCTCCTGGACACAAGTGACCACCACCAGCCTGGAGAGGTCCCAAATTCCCATCACAGCTGATGTGCCTCAGAGACCCTGAAGAGGTGAAATGTGGTGGGCAGGAGGGAGTGGAGGAGGTTCAGAGGTGCCATGGGGCTGCCCCACGCTGGGTTCCTTACCTGCTGGGCTGCTCCAAGGGGAAGATCTGCGAACTCTGCTCTTCCCCAGCACACAGGAGCAGGGATGATGCAGACAGAGGGACACAGCCCTGACAGAGAGAAGCAAAGGGCTCAGAGGAGAGCACTGACCTGCAAGGGATGGCTCAGCACTGCCCAGGACCAGGCAGCACAGCTCAGCCTTGCTGGAGACAGCTCCCAAGCACAGCAGCACAGGCACAGCACACAGCCAGGGCTGCTCAAGATGGGAGGCCTCAACAAGTGCAGACTCAGCTCCTTGCCCAGCACACAGCCCCCAGCACACAGCTGCAGGGCAACACAACAACACAGCTGCCTCCACACAGCCTCTCCCAGGCCTTGCCTAAAGCTTTCTCCCACTGACTGCCGCTGCATTTCACAGCAGATCTTCCTCTGGACCCAGCTCTCCTCCCTGGCCCTGCCCCCACCACACCCACTCTGTGCTCACCCCTGCCCTGCACACACCTCTCTGATGGCCACTCCCCAAGAGGAGATCAGAGCAGCCCTCAGGACACACACAAAGGGAGGTTCATGATCTCTGGAGATGCAGCAAAGGGGGAAGGGACTTGCTCAGCTTCTTGCTAAACCTCTTCAGCCCTCACTGGGATGCTGGAGGAGTCTCTGTCTCCTGCCCAAATCTGACACCTCTAGCACCCTTCATACACCTCTTCAGCCCAAAGAGACTCAGTGGAAAGGGTTTGGCTTCCTTCTCTCCCTAACCATTTCTCTCAGCTTTCTCTTTGCAGTTCTCCTGGAGCTGCCACTCCACATCCCCAAGAGAAAATGAGGTTTGATGGGAGTGCACAGTGCCCAGGGGCTGTTGTTCATCTCCCAGCTGACACATGCATTATCAACACATACCCTGAAAAGTTTTTAAGACCTAGTGAGGTTTTTTTACTACTTTCTCCCCCTTGCTGCCTCCAAGTCCAAGCAGGATGTCTTCTGCACTTCACTAGCCTGCTAGTTTAAAGTGCAATAGACACAAGAGGGAAACAAATCTAAAACCATGCCTTACACATTGTAAAATGGATTCCTTTCCTCCCCTCTCCCATCTGCACTCATTTTTCTCTTTTCCAGCATACTGTTCACTGCCTCTAATTGTATGCTGAGTTCCAGTCTTTCTGAGCTGACAGTCCTGGCCACTACACACTATTCAAAAAAGGACAGAATGGAGCCAAGACCAAGTAAGAACTGTTTTTCTTCGTGGCTCAGTTCTTGTTCAAAAGGTGATGAGAGTTGATGAGGCTGTATGAATAACTTCTTTATTAAAAATTAAAAATTAACACTAAACAGAAAAAAAACCCTAATTCAGTGTTCTTGGCTTGTGTCACACCCTTATGTCCAGTTCTGGGCCCCTCAGTTTAGGAAAGATGTTGAGTTGCTGGAACGTGTCCAGAGAAGGGCAACAAAGCTGGGGAGGGGTTTGGAGCACAGCCCTGTGAGGAAAGGCTGAGGGAGCTGGGGTTGCTTAGCCTGGAGAAGAGGAAGCTCAGGGGAGACCTTCTTGCTCTCTACAACTACCTGAAGGGAGGTTGGAGCCAGGTGGAGGTTGGTCTCTTCTCCCAGGCAGCCAGCACCAGAACAAGAGGGGACAGTCTCAAGCTGCACCAGGGGAGGTTTAGGCTGGATGTTAGGAAGAAGTCCTTCACAGAAAGAGAGATTGGCCATTGGAATGGGCTGCCCAGGGAGGTGGTGGAGTCACCATCACTAGAGGTGTTTAGGAAGAGACTGGATGGGGCACTTCGTGCCATGGTTTAGTTGATCAGATGGTGTTGGATGATAGGTTGGACTTGATGATCTTTGAGGTATTTTCCAACCTGGTTAATTCTATTCTATTCTATACCCTGGATGTGACAGCTTGTGCACAAACCTACTATATGAGCTTAAAAGACAAGGAATATTCTTGATGGTCTGTAGTGCTAAATTTTGTTATTCACAAATCTAATAAAACTGATTGAAATTAGTTAAATATACAACAGTTAAGTCTTGAAACAGTTTTAAGCAGCCTCTTTATCTACACTATGCCAGTAACATGACAGACAATATTTCACATTCCTTTTCTGAAAGTGGTGTCTGGGTGAAGAGAAAGATTTTGCAGCCTAATTTGATCTTTGTGAAAAGAAGTATAATTCACATGGGCTGAGAAGTCACATTTCTCAATTTAAAAAATCACTAATGCATTATATCAAGAAAACAATGACTGGAGGGAATAAAACAGAAAGTCTTACCCCTTGACTCTTTCCACATTGCTTACAACAGTGCTACCCAATATTCCAGCTGTTTATCAGACTCGAACAGTACAATGCTGGAAGGTAGTAAGAATCACACTTCAAAAAAGCTTTGGTTGCTTGCTTTTTTAACTAAACCTTCCGAGCAAGGAATATGCTCATAAGCAATAGATCAGTCCATCTGATCACACCTGGAAAAGTCTACCCTCACACAACTACAAACTACCATAAACACACTATGCCAGCATGTATCTACACAACAGCCAGGAGCTAAAATAAAGATGATAAAAGCCATGTGAGTAGGACAAAAATGCATCAATTATCTTTCCATAACAGACAGCAGAAAATACAATTCTAAAAGACCACAAAGGCTTAAAATTGACAAAGGAAAAATTAATAATTCCTACAATGATGCCACTCTGCTTGACCCATATTCGGAAAAATCAGACCACTAAACAGCAACAGACCAGGTCTTCCCACAGTGCCAAGAGATGACGGCACAAAGCAAGCAGGGTTTGAGCACGCTGCGCTGAGGACAGACCAACGTTTTACTTAGCCCAAATATTCTTCTTTTATATGAAATGTGTGAATATACTTTCAGAGAATTTTCTAGGTTTAATAAACTAACTGATGTTTCCCATAGAGACTGCCAAAAGGCAACACATTGAAATCCTCATATTAGGAGTGAAAGAAAAGAAAAAAATCCCAGCAGGTTTGAGCATAGAGTATGTGCAAGTCTGCACACGTGTATACTTGATACATAATAGATGTTCTCCAGATGTACAGGTATGACAGGCAAGATGTTTTTCTGTCTTATGCCCAAGAACCCCTGCAAGTCATTCTAAATTAGAAAGACATACCCTTTAAAGCTGGCAGGTTTTGAAGCTCCCTGTTATTGCTAGCATTAAACCTTGAAGAACTCTGCTGCTTTTCTTTCTCCAGTACTGTCTGTGGTGCTGGCACTTTGATTTTAGACAGCTGTGCTGGGGGAGGAGTGCTGTTTGATTTTTTGTTTGACACCTGTTTAAAAATAAATTAAAGCAGTTAATTGCAGCTGAACTTAGAAATCTTCCAAAATCTGATTGTTGTAACAGAAATGAAGCAAAATAAACTTTTATTCAAATTGCTCTATTCAGCATCCTCTGGAAGAATAGAATAGAATAGCATAGAATAGCATAGCATAGCTTAGACCAGGTTGGAGGAGACCTTCAAGATCATCGTGTCCAACCCACCAACCAATCCAACACCACCTAAACAACTAAACCATGGCACCAAGCACCCCATCAAGTCTCCTCCTGAACACCTCCAGGGATGGTGACTCCACCACCTCCCCAGGCAGCACATTCCAATGGCCAATCATTCTAGCAGTTCCCTGCGGGTGAGTGTGTTGATTGGATTACAGACTTCAGTAACTTATTTATCAACGTTAAATCAGGTACATTTTGAAGGTAGCTGTTGTGGAGCTTTGTCTTAAGTAACTGTGATGCAGTCCTTTAGTTGTTCCATGTCTATTTTTTTTCTTTAATTGTTTTTTTGTGTTGATGATGATTCATTTATCTTTTAGAGGATTGATTTTTTGAAAGTTATGCAACTGGCCAGTTTTAAAGTCCTTGTGGTTAGTGCATTAAAATACAATTAATGTCTGGAGAACACCTAGGCAAAATAATCTGTCACAGGGACAAAATTTGGTTGAACTTGAGTTTCTGTTGTTAAGCAATCTTTGACATTTGCACAAGTTTCTGCATTTGTGGTAGTTTTAGGCTGTACATTACTTCTTAATTATACATATAGCCAAACCAGTGAAACCCTAAAGTAAGTCTTAAATGTGCAACAAGTGGTCTTTGTGGTGGGTTTGGAAGGGGTAAGGCCAAGAAGCCTCCTCCCTTCCCCCTTGTAGGGTAAAGGGAAAGAAACTTGAAGGGAAAAAGAAAAAAAACTCACAAGCTGAATTAGCAAAGCAGTGGAGCTATATTTACAAAGCAATGTAGGATTTGCAGGGGGATATTTACAAATTTACAATATCTACAATATATACAAAGATATACAACAGAGTAACACAGAAATGAGAGTAACCCCCTCGGCAGAGAGGGGGTTCCCCACCTCCTCTTTCCCCTCTTTCCCCCCTTTCCCCAGATTAGGTTAGAAGAGAGAGAGAGCGAAAGAAAGAAGTTAAAAGCAGTTTTGTGTTAATTGGAAAAGAGTTAATATACAGGCCTGGTATCTTGTTTTCAGCCCAGCACAGAGTTAGCTGCAGAGCTGCTGCACCATGGAAAAGCGGAAGCAAGACTGACAGAAAAGTCGTGCAAATGTCCACTTCACTCCCAGTTCCGAAGGTGCTTCCTCCCACTTTACCAATGAAATTAGTTTAGACTATTCCTTCCGTTTACCAACTTCCGTCCACCATATTCCCTTTCTTAAGGGGGCAACGTCAACCGGCCACAGTCCACCCCTTCTAAACAATTTCATTGGCTGTTCATACTGTCCATCCAATCCAAAACGATATTTTCAGTTTGTGAGTAAAGTTCATAGTCCATTCCGGCTATGCTCAGATGTAGATGATTCAAAAGTCCAAGAAAATCAGAAAATGAGAAAAATGGAAAACAGTTCATTTCTTCACTGATGAAGCGAAGAAAAGGGAAACAGGGATTCTCAGGGTCTCTTAGTTGACTCAGGGCTCTCAGGGATCTCAGGGTTCGTGCACCGTAGATTCCTCATTGATTCTTCCTCTGGACGCGATGTAGCTGTACAGCAGTTTGAAATTAACTTCTTTCAGCTAAAGTTAAATTTCTTTGTGGAATACACTGAATTTCACCATTCTCTTGCATTACCCAATAAGTGTGACCCGGACCTTCAGCTGAAACCACCCCTCGGACAGGTTTAGCCTCTCCTGAGGGTGAAAATACCCAAACAGTTTTACCTAACAGATTCTTTTCTCTAACAACAGGAACTCTATCACCTTCTACTTTCTGTAGCAGATCTGAATGTGCAGGTCCAGCTCGGTTCACTGAACCTCTACTATTTACCAGCCAGGTTGCTTGTGCTAAATGCTTTTCCCAGTTTTTCAAAGATCCACCCCCCATGGCTTTAAGAGTGGTCTTCAACAAACCGTTGTAGCGTTCAATCTTCCCTGAAGCTGGTGCATAGTAGGGAATGTGGAATATCCACTCAATACCGTGCTCTTTTGCCCAGCTCTTTACAAGGTTGTTCTTGAAATGAGTTCCGTTGTCTGACTCAATCCTCTCTGGAGTTCCGTGTCTCCACAGGATCTGTCTCTCCAGACCAAGAATGGTGTTGCGTGCAGTTGCATGTGGAACTGGATAAGTTTCCAACCATCCAGTGTTTGCCTCTACCATAGTAAGCACGTATTGCTTACCAGAACGAGAACGTGGTAGAGTGATGTAGTCAATCTGCCAAGCTTCACCATACTTGTACTTGGACCATCTGTCACCATACCACAAGGGCTTAAGCCGTTTTGCCTGCTTAATAGCAGCGCAAATGTCACAGTCATGGATGACTTGTGTGATAGCATCCATGGAAATGTCTATGGATCTGTCACGAGCCCATTGGTATGTTGCATCTCTGCCTTGATGTCCTGACGAATCGTGAGCCCACCGAGCTAAGAATATCTCACCTCGGTGTTTCCAGTCGAGATCAAGATTAGAGTCCATGTCTACTTGAGAAACTCTTGCAGCTAGATCTGCCTGATGGTTGTGTTGCTGTTCCTCAGTAGCTTTGCTCTTAGGAATGTGAGCATCGATGTGTCTCACTTTCACTGGAATTCTCTCGATTCGATCAGCAATGTCCTGCCACAGGTTGGCTGCCCAAATGGGTTTTCCTTTTCTCTGCCAACCACTTTTTTTCCAGTTCTTTAGCCAACCCCATAGAGCATTGGCTACCATCCATGAGTCGGTGTAGAGATAAAGCTTTGGCCATCTCTCACGTTCAGCTACGTCGAGAGCTAGCTGGACAGCTTTTACCTCTGCGAACTGACTGGATTCTCCTTCTCCATCTTTCGCCTCTGCAACTCGGCGTGTTGGACTCCACACTGCAGAATTCCACCTTCGCTTGTTTCCAACAAGACGACAGGAACCGTCTGTGAACAAAGCATACTTCTTTTCATCATCAGAAAGGTCATTGTAAGGAGGAGCTTCCTCAGCACGAGTCACTTTCTCCTCTGGAGGTTTGGCACAGTTGATGCCTTCAGGCCAACTTGAGATCACCTCCACTAGACCAGGTCTTTCAAGATTTCCCATTCGAGCTCTCTGTGTTATCAGAGCCATCCACTTAGACCATGTTGAGCCTGTGGCATGATGTGGTGTGGATCCTTTGCCTTTGAACATCCAATTCAAAATTGGTAATCTGGGAGCTAAGAGAAGTTGTGATTCAGTTCCAATCACTTCAGAAGATGCTTTCACTCCTTCATAGGCAGCTAAGATTTCTTTCTCTGTTGGAGTATAATTAGCCTCTGAACCTCTGTAACCTCGACTCCAGAAACCAAGAGGTCGTCCACGTGTCTCACCTGGAGCTTTTTGCCACAAGCACCAGGTTGGACCATTGTCACTTGCAGCTGTGTACAAAATGTTCTTAATGTCTGGACCATCTCGGACAGGTCCCAGACCCATTGCTTGAATTACTTCTTGCTTTATCTGGTCAAAGGCTGCTTGCTGTTCAGGTCCCCAGTGGAAATGGTTTCTCTTTCGAGTCACATCATACAGAGGTTTCACAATCTGACTGTATCCAGGAATGTGCAGTCTCCAAAATCCCACTATCCCCAAGAAACGTAGGGTCTCTTGCTTGTTTGTGGGACTTGCCATGGTAGAGACTCTGTTTACCACATCCACTGGAATGTGTCGGCGTCCATCTTGCCACCGCACTCCCAAAAACTGAATCTCTGTGGTAGGTCCTTTCACCTTGTCTCGCTTGATGGCAAAACCTGCATTCAGAAGAATGTCAATGATTTTGTTACCTTTCTTGAAGACTTCCTCAGCAGTTTTACCCCAGACGATGATATCATCGATGAACTGGATGTGTTCTGGAGCACCGCCTTTCTCCAGAGCATCGTGGATCACTGCATGACAGATGCTTGAGCTGTGGATCCAGCCCATTGGCAGCCTGTTGAAAGTGTACTGGATTCCTCTCCAGGTGAAAGCAAACTGAGGCCTGCATTCCTCTGCTATGGGAATAGAGAAAAATGCATTAGCAATGTCTATGGTAGCATACCATTTGGCCTCTTTGGATTCCAGCTCATACTGTAGCTCCATCATGTCTGGTACTGCTGCACTCATAGGTGGTGTCACTTCATTCAGGGCTTGGTAGTCTACTGTCAGACGCCAGTCTCCATTCTGCTTCCGCACAGGCCACACTGGACTGTTGAAAGGTGAATGAGTTTTGCTGATGACTTTTTGACTCTCCAACTGACGAATCAGATTCTGAATGGGCAACAAAGAGTCATGGTTGGTTCTGTATTGTCTGTGATGCACAGTCTGAGAAGCAACCGGCAATTTAATGTCCTGTATCTTATGTTGTCCCACAACTGCAGATTCATCAGAAAGCTCAGGTCTGGCAGACAGCTTCAATTTTTGTCCAGCAATTTCTATTGAAGCTACTCCAAAAGCCCATTTGTAACCTCTAGGGTCCTTGAAACGCCCTTCTCTCAGAAAATCAATTCCCAAAATACAAGGTGCGTCAGGTCCGGTCACAACTGTATGCTTCCTCCATTGTTTACCAGTTAGACTTATATTAACCTCTACCTTACTTAACTCTTGAGATCCACCAGTGACTCCCAGAATAGTTATAGACTCTGATCCCTGATAATTTGATGGCATTATGGTGCACTGAGCTCCTGTGTCAACCAAGGCCCTGTACTTCCGAAATTGTGAAGTGCCAGGCCACTGGATGTACACATGCAGGGTTATAACTTTGCGTGTTATAACTGGAGCCACTGTTGGAGCCATAAGAGTCATTCTGGGGAACTGTGGAAGTAACAGCTACCCTTCTGGTGTTGCTACCTTGGGTTCTGCCACTTTGCAATTCCCTCAGTCTCCTGAAAAGATTAGAAGTTGGTTGGCCATCCCAGCGGTTCATGTTCTCACCAAACTGATCACGCAGAGTTATCCAAATAGTTCTACGCGATTGCCTTGGTGGTCTGTTTTGGAATGACCTGTTTTGGAATGACCTGTTTTGGAATGACCTCCTTGGAGGACGTGTATTCCTCACAGATGAAACTTGTACCCACCTGGAGGAAGAATTGAAATTATCCCTTTGTGCCAATTGGGATATGGAATTTCTAAATTCATCCTTTAACTCTCTCATGCAATTCTCAATTTTTCCAGACAGAGTTTCAATGGCTGAAACCAAAGAACCACGTGTCATGCTATCCTCCAATTGTCTCATTTGATCACTGAATTGGCCAACCGTAGGAGAAGCTCCACCATAACTTCTTGACACAATTCTGCTTGCCAGAATGTTTGCATAATTAGAAGGAGCAAGTTTGATGATCTTTTTAGCAAGACCAATACCCACAGGAATATCATCAGGATTCAGAGTTTCATGTTCACCATAGAGTAGCTCTCTAACAGCGAATTCCCTCAAACGCTTAATTCCCTCATCTATGGTAGTCCAGGGTTTAGGATTCCATGGAAGGTCATCTCGGGAAGGGTATCTCAGGGCAACCGCTATTAAAAGGCGTATCCACAGATTAACCTTACCGAGAGCTTCACCTAGATGTCTATCTATTCCATTGTCCCTTGAGAGAGTTCCTAACTGAGCTGCTGACTTGTCTCCAACTGTTAGAGCTGAAGCACCTGTATCATAACACCTACTAAGCCAAGCTAGAACTGGCTCCTTATCTGCCCTGGTGAAATCTTTACGGACATTTCTCAATTCCTCCCGTGGTGACGAACAGTCTGTAATATCATCTTGATCTTCATCTCCCTGAATTCTTTGCCCGTAAAATCCTGCTGTCATTCTCCTAAGGATCTCTTTAAGCTGAGAACCACCTTTGCCAGCTGCTTTCCTAGCTTCATCTCTATCCTGCTTTGATCTCACTAGGTTAGCTAGATCTTTAAAACAAACCTTCTCTTCCTCCTGAGCAGGATCTTTTAGAGTAGAGGGCCCCTCACCAGGATCAGTCTCCTCCTCTTCTTCTCCATCTTTGCCCTTTCCAGCTCTAGTCTTTAAAGGAGCCACCTTAACTGGAGCTGTGTTTGAATTTACAGCCACCTTAATAGAAGCTGACAGGTCCTGAGATAAATCAGCTGCTGGGGCAGTGACTTCCGGCCCCACCGAGGGAGTGGGTGGAAGTGACGTTGCTCCATTAATGGCCGACGGAGAAGAAGAAGAAGGAGAAGGAGTGGGAGAAGGAGTAGGTGCCATGTTGATACCAGCCGATGTCCTTGGCTGCTTACTAGAATCAGCAAAGTCATTTAGAGCTGCCTTACCAATTAACTTTTTAGCCTTCTTTTTAACTGACACGGATTCTGCACACTCTTCGTCACTAGATGACTCTGGGACTGATCGAGAGCCACGGCGTTTTCTTTTTGATCTAGTTTTAATAACAAAACAAGCTCTGGATATCTTTCTCTCTCGCCGCAGAGAGAAAAGTAAATATGCAATTACCATCACCAGCAACAGATTTATACACATCACATAAATCACCTTCGGATCCCAGGCATCACCTAAAGTTACCCTCTCCTCCGGTGGAATCTTAAAACCCTTTATCTCAATTGGGAGAGTGGTGGAGGTAACATTCCTGTATCTCACTGGCCATAATAAATTAATACATTTTCCATACCATAGTTTAACTCTATACATAACCCACATATAAATTGTCCGCACCAAATATTTACCCAGGTAATCCAAAATCAAACCCAAACAATATCTGTAAACCAGAGCCCCAAAAATTGAAAAGAATAATCGCTCCACAAACCACAATACCTTCATGTTTGCTAATTCAGCTGGAAAACACTAAATCAATCAGATAATAAATTAAACTAATTATCTGCCGCACGTTGGGTACGCCAATAAAAAAAAATGTGGTGGGTTTGGAAGGGGTAAGGCCAAGAAGCCTCCTCCCTTCCCCCTTGTAGGGTAAAGGGAAAGAAACTTGAAGGGAAAAAGAAAAAAAACTCACAAGCTGAATTAGCAAAGCAGTGGAGCTATATTTACAAAGCAATGTAGGATTTGCAGGGGGATATTTACAAATTTACAATATCTACAAAGATATACAACAGAGTAACACAGAAATGAGAGTAACCCCCTCGGCAGAGAGGGGGTTCCCCACCTCCTCTTTCCCCTCTTTCCCCCCTTTCCCCAGATTAGGTTAGAAGAGAGAGAGAGCGAAAGAAAGAAGTTAAAAGCAGTTTTGTGTTAATTGGAAAAGAGTTAATATACAGGCCTGGTATCTTGTTTTCAAGGCCGAGGCCTTGGCAGAAAGCCCAGCACAGAGTTAGCTGCAGAGCTGCTGCACCATGGAAAGGCGGAAGCAAGACTGACAGAAAAGTCGTGCAAATGTCCACTTCACTCCCAGTTCCGAAGGTGCTTCCTCCCACTTTACCAATGAAATTAGTTTAGACTATTCCTTCCGTTTACCAACTTCCGTCCACCATATTCCCTTTCTTAAGGGGGCAACGTCAACCGGCCACAGTCTTTTAAAAATAAAAACACAAGTTGGGCTTAATGTTGTTGAGTCTGAAAGTGTAAGACTTTGGTCTTTCAGTATTTTCACAGCAATATGCACTAACACTATTTGTTAAACTAAAGGCAGCCTACCATTAAGGTTGTCATTGCCTGACACTTTCCAAGCTTTTAGTCTAAACTATTCCTGTTCAGGTGTAGCTGCACTCTGAGCAACTTCAACTGTATAAAATATGTCAATTCTGCAGTATTTGCATAAATACCATTAAGCCATAAAAGTAGTGAAATTCCTATATGGTAACACTTTAATCTTACTAATACTAAAACTGAAGCTAAAAGGGTATTTAAGTGCAAGTTTTTTAAACTACTATTTCCCCTGGTAGTTTTAACCACCTATACTATCTCCCAAACACAGGTAATACTATAGATGCATATATCTCTGTCTTTCTACTTTCTTCAATATAGTGAAAAGAATTGATATACTTGATTAAAGTGGCTTGGCTTTTAATTGAAAATACAAGAAGGATTTCTTTGCTTTTGCATGTTTTGACAAGAAGTAGGTCCAAAGTAAATTATAAACAGATAGGTGCTTCTAAAAAAACCCACCAAACATCCAAGCCAATCTGGTTCCAAGTTCTGGTTTATGGTTCATTGCAAGTAATCCTCTTAAGTTGTATTACTTAATGCTAATTACACAGCCGTGAACTGCAACTGAATTGTGGAAGTGGCAGTAGAGACTCACTGAATTTGATATCATGCACCTCTCCTATGAGGACAGACTGAAGGGGTTGGGGCTGTTCAGTCTGCAGAAGAGAAGGCTCCGAGGTGACCTCATTGTGGCCTTCCAGGATCTGAAGGGGGCCTACAGGAAGGCTGGGGAGGGACTTCTCAGGATCTCAGGTAGTGATAGGACTAGGGGGGATGGAATGAAGCTGGAGGTGGGGAGATTCAGGCTGGATGTGAGGAGGAGGTTCTTCACCATGAGAGTAGTGAAGCCCTGGAATGGGTTGTCCAGGGAGGTGGTTGGGGCACCGTCCCTGGAGGTGTTTAAGCCCAGGCTGGATGAGGCTCTGGCCAGCCTGATCTAGTGTGGGATGTCCCTGCCCATGGCAGGGGGGGTGGAACTAGATGATCCTTGTGGTCCCTTCCAACCCTGACTGATACTATACTATACTATAATCACTCTCTCTGTATAGAACTTCTTCCTAACATCCAACCTAAACCTCCCCTGGTGCAGCCTGAGACTCTTGTTCTGGTACTGGCTGCCTGGGAGAAGAGATTAACATCTGCCTGTCTACAACCTCCCTTCAGGTAGTTGTAGAGAGCAATAAGGTCACCCCTGAGTCTCCTCCTCTCCAGGCTAAACAACCCCAGCTCCCTCAGCCTCTCCTCACAGGGCTGTGTTCCAAACCCCTCACCAACCTCATTGCCCTTCTCTGGACTTGTTCCAGCAAGTCAACCTCCTTCCTAAACTGAGGGGCCCAGAAATGGACACAGTACTCGAGGTGCAGCCTAACCAGTGCAGTGTACAGGGGCAGAATGACCTCCCTGCTCCTGCTGGCCACACTGTTCTTGATGCAGGGCAGGATACCATTGGCCCTCTTGGCTGCCTGGGCACACTGCAGGCTCATGTTCAGCCTACCATCGACCAGTACCCCCAGGTCCCTTTCTACCTGGCTGCTCTTCAGCCACTCTGACCTCAGCCTGTAGCACTGCATGGGGTTGTTGTGGCCAATGTGCAGAACCCGGCACTTGGATGTGTTCAATCTCCTGCCCTTGGACTCTGCCCATCTGTCCAGCCTGTCAAGGTCCCTCTGCAAAGCCTCTCTACCCTCCAGCAGATCAACTCCTGTCCCCAGATTGGTGTTGTCAGCAAATTTACTGATGATGGACTCTATGCCCTCATCCAGATCATCAATAAAGATGTTAAAGAGCATGGGGCCCAGCACTGATCCTTGGGGCACACCACTACTGACTGGCCACCAGCTGGATGTGGCACCATTCACCACCACTCTCTGGGCTTGGCCCTCCAGCCAGTTCCTAACCCATTGCAGTGTGCTCCCGTCCAAGCCATATAAGGTATCTGTTCTTCTCTTCCATCTTTTCAGTGTTAATTTCTGTAACAAAGCCCTCATCAACAGTCTCTTCTAGGATACATTCAATCCCACTTTAGAGGAGGAAAAGGCTCTTCTAAAAGGTCATGGGAAATCACCTTTTTTAATACATGAGGGCTAGTGGTACTGCTTAAAGGAGCAGGCTTTTCAACAGTTGTGGAGTTGTTGTTTTTTTAAAACTTTTAAAGCATCATTTTGTTTCAGTGTATAAATTAATGAAAAACTACTCCTTTCAGAACTGACATCTAGCCTGTACCAATGAGAGCTGAGAAGCAAAAGCAATTAAGAAAGGTATCAGCTACCTGTGCTTTGTATTGCTTGCAGATGAATGCCACTGCTCAAGGCATACTGATCCCAGCTAGCACACATTCTGCTTTCATAAAAAGTTCTAAGCCAAAGCCACCTTAAGTAAAAAAATACAAAAGAGCAAGCTTGGGTGGTTAACAGCCAGCTAAAAAAATACACACACACACAAAAATCCATAGCAATGCAAAATTTTACAAACTGCAGAAGAGAGAGACACACACTCAGTATGATGCAAAAACGTCACACCAAAGTGCCTTTTCCCAGGGAATTATATCAAATGTAGATTTGCAGTGCATTCATTCTATAAACCAGAAAGAGCATCATTCTGTTAAGAAACTGAACATTCAGACCTGCATGAAGTGGTAGGCATGTAAGAGCTTGCTGGCTGAAGCTGAGCCTCATCCCTTCCAGGAAATGCTTTCTGAATGTATAAAGGCTATTTTCATAATAAATGTCACATCTCATCTCCCCTTTCCTCCCCAACACCACTTCCAATTCCTCTAGAAGCTACAGTGAATTTTAAAGGAGCCTTATCTGACCAATTCACACAAAAAAGGCTTTGAAACATATCAACATTTGCCCTCATTCTATAGAAATTATATAGGGAGAACTTGGCTCTTCCCTCCCCCAGCACAGTACCTTTCTGGAGTAGTGACTTCACATCCTTTGACACCAGCACAGCTTGAAAGGGGAATGGGAGAGTCACGGCAGAAAGCAGTAAAACCTGCTTTTATCTATGCATGCAATGCCTCTATGAATACTTAAAGCTTCCCAAAACACATTTAACAGAAAGGTTTCAGTCTCCTCCTTTTACTGCAGCTGTGACAAACTGAAGGGGACAGGGCTCGCGATTCTCTCCCCTGCGCACAATAACTCACCTGCAATATGCAAAAGGGCCACGGGCTGAAACGGCCCATTGGAATTGGCTGTGTCAGCCACCATCCTGCTGCCAGCTCTGTTACATGTCAACATCTAGGCTCCAGCAGGCAAGGCAATGTATTCCTTAAGGCAAGAAACCAGCCTCCATTTTAGTTTAAAAAAAGACACTAAAGAGCTCTGCAGCTGGAGGGAACTGGCTAGTTAATGATGTCAGCAGGCGGGAGGAGCCCCACTGGCTCAAGGCAGCAGTTTAAAATGACACCGAGAAGGTTGCAAATGAGCGGAGGCGGCGCGGGGCTGTCACTGCGCTCCTGTGCTGACCCTGCGGAGCAGGGAATACCGCCCGGAGGAGGTGACGGGTCTTTTGCGTTTGTTCTTTTTTAAACCAGGCTCATCCTATTGCTCCTCTGTGATTTCCAAGCCCCTTGTCTCCACCCCGTCAATATTCAGAACGCACCTGCTGGAATGAGCACATGCATTTTAAATTGTGCCTCTTCCTGAAAACGCCAAAAGCTTAACCCTTCCTTCAGCAAGGCTGCCAGCAATGAGCAAACAGGAGGGCAGCTTAACCCTGGAAAAACACAGCAATAAAGGCAACATCTACAACTTAGTCTTTCAAAAGCCATATGAAAAAGGTAGCCCACAGTAAAATACACGTCTTTGAATGTTATTATTAGTGACCTGATGAGCATTCCCATTAAAGTGTTTTATGACAGGCTGCTAATGTGTAGATTCTGAATATGTACATATTCAGGGAGATGAAAACATCTTTCCTGTTCATTTTGGTATTTCTGTCTAGAAATGAACCTACCTCAAGTTTAAGGTGACGTCGTTAAACTTGCCTACTGCAAACTTCAGGTTTTTCTTTCCAGAAAGTTCAGTAATTGCAATTTATTATTACAAAATAAATTATTGTATGTAGGCATATGAAAAGAGTTCTGCTGCAAAATGCCACTAATAATAATACAAGCAGCACTGCTTAATTTCTGAGATTTTTAGTTAAATCACTTAAAGTATTTGGAACAAAACCACAAGCACCCTGTTCTTCATATCAGACTTTCATGTTTATTTTCCCCATGAGCTACAAAGGACCGTTTTGTCTTGTAGACAATGAACCTCTGGGAGTGATGTTCAGAGAAACAGCAAGATGACACCAAGTTGGGAGCAGTTATTGATCAGTTAGAGGGCGGAAGGGCTCTGCAGAGGGACCTCGACCGACTGGACAGATGGGCAGAGTCCAACAGGATGGCATTCAACAAATCCAAGTGCCAGGTGCTGCACTTTGGCCACAACAACCCCATGCAGAGCTACAGGCTGGGGTCAGAGTGGCTGGAGAGCAGCCAAACAGAGAGGGACCTGGGCATGCTGATTAACAGCCACCCAAACATGAGCCAGCAGTGTGCCCAGGTGGCCAAGAAGGCCAACGGCAGCCTGGCATGCAACAACAATAGTGTGGCCAGCAGGAGCAGGGAGGTCATTCTGTCCTGTACTCTGCATTGGTTAGGCCACACCTTGAGTCTGTGTCCAGTTCTAGGCCCCTCAGTTTAGGAAGGACATCGAGACACTTGAACATGTCCAGAGAAGGGCAATGAGGCTGGGGAGAGGCCTTGAGCACAAGCCCTGTGAGGAGAGGCTGAGGGAGCTGGGATTGTTTAGGCTGGAGAACAGGAGGCTCAGGGGTCACCTCATTGCTCTCTACAACTACCTGAACGGAGGTTGTAGCCATCTGGGGATTGGTCTCTTCCCCCAGGCAACCAGCACCAGCACAAGGGGACACAGTCTCAAGCTGTGCCAGGGGAAGTTTAGGCTCGAGGTGAGGAGAAAGTTCTTCCCAGAGAGAGTCATTGGTCATTGGAATGTGCTGCCCAGGGAGGTGGTGGAGTCACCATCCCTGGAGGTGTTCAAGAGGGGATTGGATGTGGCACATGGTCTATGGTGACAGGTTGGACTCCATGATCCTCAAGGTCTTTTCCAACCTTAGTGATACTGTGAAAATTGAGGTAAGGATTGACTTACTAATGAGAGGTAAAGAATATTACTGCAATGGAATTAAGCTAACAAGTATCAGTGGGAAGAGGAAGAAGTTACTTGAGCAAATTCATGAAGACACTTCTGTTGCAAGAGAATCAAAAGCTGTATTAACTTCAGCTACCCATTTTTAGAATTATATGAATGAAAAAGCATATTGACTGTAGAGCAGAACTAGCTAGTACAGGTTTCTTCTAAACTCTGCTTATTACTTCTAACTTCCTGATGATGGGGATGAAGGAAAATGCTCTAAAATTCTCAGGATGTAACTGAATGTGTTACATTTAGGAACCATTTACATTTAGCACTACAGCTGGTGAACTACCTTTACACTTGAGAGCCAGCTAGTATTTCTTTCAAAATAAATACTCCATTTGGGCTGTGATTTAAAAACCACCCAGGCCCCCCTCCTCCCCCCAATTCACCAGCCCAAAGGTTGCCTGTATTTCATTCTGTACTACCTACTAGTCTGAGAGCATCAGAATCAACAATGTACAGGAAGATTAAAATTGGATTAATTGCTATTTACATGAAAATACCATGAAGGAACTTGGTGACGTCTCAGACTAGATGAGTTTTCATTTTTAGACTGGCAGAGGACTAGTGTAAACCATAAAGTAACTAAAGGCAGAATTCTATGTCTCGGCAAGCTAAGCCACCCTAGTTACAGACTGCTTTGCTCCCTTTCCTGAATTCCCCTCTGCTATATTTGATGGTTATCTTCAGTGCTCATCAGCCACTAAACCAACAGACAGTCACTTCCCTTATTGTCAGGTTGGTTTTCTGTTGACTCAAAACTGTGTTCTACAGCAGCCTAAGCTAAGCTATGTCTACATGAGCTACTGCTTCATTCCCACCTCTGAGGCACACGTGCACAGCCATCTGAAATTGCTGAACAAAAGCTTGTGCAGCTGCATGGTTGAACCAGATTGGGAAATTGAGTAGAGTTAAAGAGAGCAGGAAAAGGATGACTGAGCCATTATCTGGGTCACTGGACAGCTGTCCAAAGTAAGGGGCAGGAATAAATTAGAGTTGCTTTTACTGGTAGGAACAATTTGGGTTTTTTTTTCACCTCCAATTACAGCCTAAACAAAACTTAACATGCTCACATATCATAGAATTGCTGCGGTTGGGAAAGACCTCTATGACCATTGAGTCCAACCACTGACCTAACACCACTATGGCTATTAAACCACATCCCGAAGTGCCAGGTCCACACGGGTCATGAAGATGTCCAGGGATGGTGATTCCAATGCATATGCACTGTTTCCTAATACCCAATCATGTCAAGCTACAGAAGATAAGGGTCTCTTCACAGCTCTGAACAGCAGCCCTCCCATAACCACACACACCCCTCCCACAACCCCACATAGGGCATCCACCCACCTCCAACACCTCTACCCTACCCCACACACACCCCCACGGACACACACCCCACACCACCACACACCCCCACAGCTCCCCACACTGCCCACGAACACATGCAGCTCCCCACAACCAGCACTCCCCACTCCAAGCCTCACCACCCCGACCCACACCACAGCCACACACAGCCTCCCTCAGCACCAACAACTCCCAACACACAAACCCTACAACAACCCTAAGCACCCCGCTACACCCCGACCACCCTCCCGCACCCCACAGCCCCCAACACCTCCCCCCAAAACCCCACACTCCCCTTCCCCACTCCACCACACAACCCTCACACCCCGACCCTTCCCACACCCACCTCCCCAGCCCCTCCCCAGCCCCACACATTCCCTCACCCCACCTGCAGCCCACACAAAGGCCACGCACAGCACATGGCCGACCGAAAGCTCAGCGCACACCAAGCTGATCCCAGCCACAGCTTTCCCCTGAGGCTCCCAAAGGATCCAGGTCACAACCCTCAGCCCCAAGGGATCCCAACCCCACCCCCCCCAGCCCTACCGCTGCCCCCCTGCCCCAAACACCAGCCCTGCAGACCCCACGGATCCCTCCCCACAGCCCCCCCACACCAACCCCCACAGCTCCTCCTTCTGCCGTTCCAGAAGCTGCCCCCACCCCACCCCAGCCCCACGGAGCCCCCTGCCCCCCACGCCCCTCCGACCCCCAACTCCACACACGCCCCCGGCAGCCCCACGCAGCCAGACCCTTCCCCGCTCCGCTGCCGCCGCCCCCAGCGCTCCCCGGCCCCCTCAGCCCCTCCCGCCCCGCCGCAGCTCACCAGCCGGCAGCTGCCGCTCGCCCGCCAGCCCCTCCGGCACTCCTCCCGCGCTCCGGCCCCGCTGCCGCTCCCCACGAGGCAGCAACAACGGCGGTCGCGGCCGGCAGCGGCAGCTCCTCGCTGTGCCCCGGAAGCGGCCCAGGGGGAGGAGCTGCCGCGCTCCCGCCGCCTCTGATTGGCTGCGGCTGCCCGGGCGTGGGCGGGACTTCCTCTCCGGACCCAGACCCCGCCTCCGGTTGGCCGAAACGTGGCCGGTTCGGGGCCTCCATTGCCAGGGGCTGCCGACTGCCTTTGCTCCGAGCTCTTCCTCTTCCTCCTGCCTATTCTTCCTGCTCTGCGCCCCGTTCGCCGCGGCTGTGGGGTAGGTGTGGGCACCCGCGGGACAGAGCGGGGGATCCTGGGATGGGGATCGGTTGGGGCTTGGGGGAGCGGCTCCTGGGGTTGGCACTGGGATGCCGTGGGGCTGAGGGCTGTGCCCTGGGGCTGGGATTGCGGAGGGGTCCGTGAGGTCTGGGGATGGTGTCTGTGGGGCTGTGGGGGGTGGTTCGTGGGGGGCCTGAGCAGTTACAGCGGAGTCTGTGAGGTTCCCTGAGGGCCTCGGAGCCGAGAGAGTCGTCTGAGGGGCTGGGCAGGGGTCCCGTGGGGCTGTGTGGGTTTGGTGGTAGGAGCTGTTGGTGCTGGGGGAGGCTGTGTGTGGCTGTGGTGTGGGTCGGGGTGGTGAGGCTTGGAGTGGGGAGTGCTGGGGTGCTGCGAGGGGGTGGGTGACTTAGAGAATGACACACAAGAGACTCAGTAAGTTTCTTGTATCATGCTTCTATTCTGGCGCGCCTGACACAGGTAGAATCATTTCAAAAGACCTGTGTGTCTTCAGAGAGTTTTGGGCAAACTTATACAAAAAGTTATCTGTCTATAATGACAGGGATCCAGATGCTTCCTATCTATACAAAGCTTATCTATCTAAAAATAGCAGAAGTATACATATCATGCAGGTGTCCTTTATCTTATACAAAAGATCATCTTGTCCAAGACTAACAGAAGTGACTCACTGAAAAATACTGCTATTCCTTATCTATCCAAAGGCTGTGTGCCAACCCCTCTCCCCCTCCCTGCATTCCAGCATTTCAGCTAACAAGCAGAAAATTCTTATCAACTCTGTTATTGTGTTAATGAGACTTTTCTGTTCATCATGGGTGCGGTTGTGGGGAGCTGTGGGGGTGTGTGGTGTTGGGGGTGGTGTGGGGGGTTGTGTGTGTCTGTGGGGGGGTGTGTGGGGTAGGGCAGGGTGTTGGGGGTGGGTGGGTGTCGTGTGTGGGGTTGTGGGTGCGTGGGGGGGGGGGTCGGGGTGGGTGTGTTTGGAGGTTCCTTGTGCTGCTGAATCCCCCTGCCAGGGGCAGCTGCAGGCCCCCTTTGGCTGCTGCTGTGCTGCAGGCGGAGCCATTGGTGGGCTGCAGGGGTGGCCCTGGCCCTGTGTCCCTGTGCTGGGTGCTGGGCTGGCAGCAGAGCTGAGCTGGCAGCGGTGCTGTGGGGGCTGCTGTGTGCAGGAGAGGTGGTGGTGAGCATGGGGTGTGGCTTGCAGCAGAGGCTGCTGGGGGGGGTGTGGGGGAGCCCTGGGGGTTTGGAGGCTTTGTGCTGGCTGCTGCCGGGCAGCTGCTGTGCTGAAGGGCAGTGGCTGGGCTGAGGGCCAGGTGCAGGGGGGAGATGTGGGCAGGCTGTGTGCTGGGTGCCATGGGGCAGTCAGGCGTGGGTGCTGTGCTGAGCC
This sequence comes from Melanerpes formicivorus, assembly GCF_026170545.1. Lineage (NCBI taxonomy): Eukaryota > Metazoa > Chordata > Aves > Piciformes > Picidae > Melanerpes > Melanerpes formicivorus. Next base: position 1,900,173 of record NW_027142451.1, read on the forward strand.
TGAGGCCATGGGTTGTCTCCTGAGGCTTCTCCAGGAGAAGAATAATTCCAATTGCACCTGATCTCCTTCTGTGATCAGGTGACCCGCCTGGTGGATGTGGGGAGGCCTGTTGATGTAGTCTACCTGGACCTCAGCAAGGCCTTTGACACCGTCCCCCATAGCAAACTCCTGGCCAAGCTGTCAGCCCATGGCTGGGATGGGAGCACACTGCACTGGGTTAGGAAGCGGCTGGAGGCTGAGCCCAAAGAGTGGTGGTGAATGGTGCCACATCCAGCTGGCAGCCAGTCACTAGTGGTGTGCCCCAAGGATCAGTGCTGGGCCCTGTGCTCTTTAACATCTTTATTGATGATCTGGATGAGGGCATTGAGTCTATCATCAGTAAATTTGCTGACGACACCAAGCTGGGGGCAGGAGTTGATCTGCTGGAGGGTAGAGAGGCTCTGCAGAGGGACCTTGACAGGCTGGACAGATGGGCAGAATCCAAGGGCATGAGATTGAACACATCCAAGTGCCGGGTTCTGCACATTGGCCACAACAACCCCATGCAGTGCTACAGGCTGGGGTCAGAGTGGCTGGAGAGCAGCCAGGCAGAGAGGGACCTGGGGGTGCTGGTTGATGGCAGGCTGAACACGAGCCTGCAGTGTGCCCAGGCAGCCAAGAGGGCCAATGGCATCCTGGCCTGCATCAAGAACAGTGTGGCCAGCAGGAGCAGGGAGGTCATTCTGCCCCTGTACACTGCACTGGTTAGGCCACACCTCGAGTACTGTGTCCAGTTCTGGGCCCCTCAGTTTAGGAAGGAGGTTGACTTGCTGGAAGGAGTCCAGAGAAGAGCAACAAAGTTGGTGAGGGGTTTGGAACACAGCCCTATGAGGAGAGACTGAGGGAGCTGGGGTTGCTTAGCCTGGAGGAGAGGAGACTCAGGGGTGTCCTTATCACTCTCTACAACTACCTGAAGGGAGGTTGTAGAGAGGCTGATGACGGTCTCTTCTCCCAGGCAGCCAGTACCAGAACAAGAGGACACAGTCTCAGGCTGCGCCAGGGGAGGTTCAGGTTGGATGTTAGGAAGAAGTTCTATACAGAAAGAGTGATTGCGCTATGGAATGGGTTGCCCGGGGAGGTGGTGGAGTCGCCGTCATTGGAGGTGTTCAGAAGGAGGCTTGACGGGGTGCTTGGTGCCATGGGTTAGCTGTTTGGGTGGTTTGGATTGGTTGATGGGTTGGACACGATGATCTTGAAGGTCTCTTCCAACCTGGTTTGGTTTATTCTAATAAAGGTTTATTCTAATAAAGGTTATTCTAATCCTGCTAGATTTCGCCACCCTGTCTTGTTTTCGTTACTTTCATTACCTTCCCCAAAGAGGGATTTTGAAGAATCCACAATTAATAAATCAAACTTTGGACCCAGGCTCCCTGAATCATCTTTCCCATGCTGACTCTTTTGGAAACCACTTTCAGATGTAGTCACCCAGACTGGTGGCTCCCAAGTCCAATTCCTTGAAGCTACCCCAAGTAGCAGGGTCCTCATTTGGCCTGGGGGCATCTGGGTGCATCTCCAGCAGTTAGAAAGATTAGTTTGCAAAGCCAATTCTTGACTAACATTTCAGTACCTATTTTCTTCCCATCCCTCAGCAGTGTTCACCAACAAACAGGCCACAACTATCGATGCAGCTTGAGCTGCAGGGGTCCCTGGGATTGGAGTTTCCATTCTCCCACTGAAGCCTTCTTGCCTGGGGTGTAGTGGATCCAGGCAGCTTGTTCCTTGGTTTCAATGGCTGTGAAGGATGTCAGCAACACCTGATATGGTCCTGGCCACTTGGGCTCCAGAGGGTTCTCTGAAAGAGATCTGATATGGACATAGTCTCGGGGTTCCCCATCAGGGCCTGCTCTGTCTAACCCCCTCACATGGGTTGCAGTCACCTGGTTGGTAACAATGCTCAGGCTCTTATCAATCTGCTGAACTTCCTTGTTCAACATTGCCTCTCTGAATGGCCCTGGTTCAGAGGGGTCCATAGCTCCTACTGCATGAGGTCTTCCAAGCAAGATTTCAAATGGGCTCAACCCTTCCTTTGTCCTTTGCTTGGTTTGAATTTGCAGCAGGGCACTTGGTGATGCTTGTGGCCAAGGGAGGTTTGCTTCCTGCCCAGTTTTGACTGTGTGGGTTTTGATGAATTGGTTCATTTCCTCCACTTGCCCACTGGAATGTGGATTATAGGGGGTGTAGAGTTGCCAACCCATCCCTAAGATTCTACTTACTTGCTGTACCACCTTGGCCACAAATGAGGTCCTCTGGGGAAACAGCAGCAGGTGCCCCAGAGCAAGGTATTGCCTCTTGTAACTCTGTTTTAGTAGCCTCTGGAGCTTTGTTTGTGCACAGGGAAATGCTTCTGGCCAGCCAGGGGAGGTGTCAGTGAGTACCAACAGGTACCTGGATTCCCCTTTCTTGGGAGCTCAGTGAAATCCATTTGCATTGTTGTCCTGTTGTCCTTTGCTAATCTGTGCCAGCCTAACTCCTCTTCTTCCCCTGGGGTTAGCTTTCAGGCACTCTTCATGTTGAGGAATGGCTTAAATCTAAGGGACATGGGTCTATGGAACAACTATTTGAGCAGAATGTGTAGGCCGTACTCCATCTTAGTATTTACTGCTCACAATTAGCTAAAATGCTGATGTAGCAAGGTCATCATGGCCTTGTAGCTATGCTTGCAGCTGCGCTTTAAGATAACTGTATGTGTCATCATAGCTTTGTAGCTATGGAATGATGACATGTGCATATTTAGCTGAGATGCTTTATAAGCCGTGCGCTTGAACAATAAAGTTGAAGCTCGCTTATCAATCATATTGATTGTGCGAGTCCTTCCCTCACCGCCCCTTGACATGGGATTTTGTCCTGACATCCTCACACTGTTGGTTATCTGCTCTCCTGGGGTAGATAATTCTCCTGCTAGACACTCCTGAACCAATTTTCCACACAGAGCTTCCATTCCCCAATGTAATGGTTTGAGCCTTAACTGAGAGTTAAAAGCTCAAATGGGGAAAAGGCTGAGAATCTCTTCCCCACTCCCCCCCACTTCCTCCCTCCAAACAGGGAAAGGAGGAAAAAAAAAAAGGGTAAGGAGCAAATCCACTAAGCAACAATCTGGAGTAAGCTTGGAAGTAGAGAGGCAAATAATTAATTTTTGTTTTCTTCAAATTATATATATAACAATAACAGGGAAAAAAAAAAAAAAGGTTCACAAGGGCAAGGAACAAGAATGGATAGGAGTGGGACAGAAAAAAAAAAATACAAAACCAGTCTTTCTCTGAGGAGGTGCAGAGGCAGCAGGGAAAAGGATCAGGTCTGGCCACGGGGCTGAGGAGCAGGAGGGCAGCTGCAGTAGCTCTCATCCAGCAGAGGCAGGAGCCAAAAAGGAGATCCAACAGCTATGATGTCCTGCTTTTTATACCCTAGCTGGGCAGGGAGGGGGGAGTGGAACACACTCAGCTTTCCCAGGGGGAAAACACCCTTCAGGGAGTGTAAAGTACCCGCAAGCCCTCCCCCCTGCTTTCTTCTTTTGTTTTCAGAAAGAGGCGTTAACCCATCACAGTCTTTGCCTGTTGCACCTGAACAAAAGCCCGGAGGAAGTTAGTAGGTATGATTAACTTCCCACCCAGTGTCCTGGCCCAGCCCTTTCCTACCCTGGTTCCTAAGAGGTCTTTGATTCATTTCTGCTGCTCAACTGACAGTTTACCATCCAAGATCAAACTCTGCCACCTTCCTCCCCTCCCTGGGCACCCTTTGAGCTGTTTGCCAGGCCATTGCCTCTTTCTTGACCGGTGTTTCCCTCCTGGTGCTCTTTGCAATGCATTATGGCTGCCTTGATTTGCTCTTGCACTGCTGCCAGCAGCCTCAGTATCTCTTCCCCATGTTTAATACCTGTTCCCTGAGTTGACAGCAGTCCTGGTTCTTCCCACAGGGCTCCATGTACCGCCCCAAAGGCATACTTGGAGTCAGTCCATATATTTCCACATTTCCCTTGGGAAAGCTCAGGGGCTCTGGTTAGAGCTGACATTGCCATGCCTGTGACATCCCAGTTCACTCAGCCTGACCTGATCCAGCATGAGCCTGCACCTGGCAGCTGCAGCATTTTGTGATGTCAAACATGGCTTCTTCAGTGGTAGGTCAGGGGCGAGCAGCACCTGTGGGCAGCAGTTTAGGGTGCCTCAGGGGCCTAAGCTGGTGTTAGGGCAAGAGCAGACCCTGGCATGTTTGTCCCAATTGGGTCACTTTTTGAGAGGCCAGAGGTATTCAGGTGACATTTGCCCCTCCTTGTAGCATCCCTCCTGGCTTTGCCTGAGTCAGTGGTGCAGCAGCCTGGGGCTGGCTTCTGCAGCATTTTGTGACATCACAGGTGGCCATGTCAGTGGTCCATCTGGGTCAAGCATCCTCTTTGTGCAGTGATTTAGGGTTCATCAGGGGCCTGAGTGGCTGGGATGACAGGAGCAGGCCCTGTCCTGTGCAGCTCCTGATGTCATCCTGTCAGCAACATCGGGAATCAAACTCCTGCAGGCTGGGTTTGGCACTAGCAAGTAGCCATTGCTAGATTGCAGAGCTGCACAAGCTGGGCTGCTGGGGGCATTGCCACAAAGACAGCAGACAGCTGAAATTCCTGGTGGATGCTGATCCAGTGCAGGGCATGAGCTATGCCTGATGGCAACACCTACTAAGGCTCCATTGGTACTGACCAGTCTCTTGCTGGCTTCCATTCAAGCTCCAGCTGCTGTTCAGTTCCCTGTGTATGTACAGAGGGTGTGTGGTTTATTCTGGGCAGGGGTCTCCCAGGTAGGAGCTGTGCTTTGTAGCATGATAATGAGGCTGGTTTAGTCCAGGACACTGTTTTCCAGCCCAAGGCTGACTGCATCTCATAGTTATTAGCATGAATTATGATATATAAATAATATTAATTACTTATTACGATTAACATCACATTTAGGTCACCCTCTTTTCTCCAGACCGAACAGCCCCAACTCCTTGTGGTGAAGAGGTTATTAAATTTATGTGCACTTGCAGCCCGCAAAGCCAATCAGATCCTGGGCTGCATCAGGAAGAGTGTGGCTAGCAGGTCGAGGGAGGTGATCCTCCCCCTCTACTCAGCCCTGGTGAGACCCCACCTGGAGTACTGTGTCCAGTTCTGGAGCCCCTATTACAAGAGGGATGTGGAGGTGCTGGAGCGTGTCCAGAGAAGGGCCACAAGGATGAGCAGAGGGATGGAGCACCTCTCCTAGGAGGACAGACTGAAGGAGTTGGGGCTGTTCAGTCTGCAGAAGAGAAGGCTCTGAGGTGACCTCATTGTGGCCTTCCAGTATCTGAAGGGGGCCTACAGGAAGGCTGGGGAAGGACTTCTCAGGATCTCAGGTAGTGACAGGACTAGGGGGAATGGAATGAAGCTGGAGGTAGGGAGATTCAGGCTGGATGTGAGGAGGAGGTTCTTCCCCATGAGAGTGGTGAAACCCTGGAATGGGTTGTCCAGGGAGGTGGTCGAGGCCCCGTCCTTGGAGGTGTTTAAGCCCAGGCTGGATGAGGCTCTGTCCAGCCTGATCTAGTGTGGGGTGTCCCTGCCCATGGCAGGGGGGTTGGAACTAGATGATCCTTGTGGTCCCTTCCAACTCTGAATGATACTGTGATACTATGAATTTGCCATTTCACTCTCATTACTACAACTATTACTACTATAACAACCAAACATATTTACATCAAATCTGGGTATCCCTATCAGACACGTCTGAAAAGGTTCACCCACAGTCTGTAAGCTCATACAAAATTCGTTATTGCCTGTCATGTTGGGCCATGTTACCTATACAAGGCACAAAGCTTAAGTTGAACTAGATAGAATCCCTTCCAACTCTGAACGAAACTATGAAACTATGAATATGAAATATGAATTTTGAAAGTATTATTTTCATTATAAAACTATTAATAACCGATGAATCACCAACTTATATACATGTTCTAGTACACGTTTGTGAAATAGATTCCACAAGTGGCTTAGTGTTATGATTATAACTTAATTGAACTAGTTACATACTCTTTCTATATTTATATAACGAAGGGTGCGGTTCTGCTGCTTGGGCACTAGATGGCGACTCGGCAGGATGCAGGCGGCTCCTGGCTATAAACAGCAATATTACAATCTTTCTATGCATCAGCGCTTACTCTGCTAGACGCAGATACTTTGAACTGAGTGCTAGTGGATGGAAAACACGTGGAAGATATTCAATTCCCTCCAGACAACAGGGGTCGATCCTGGTCGGGGTCGGCCTGTGGGGTCGGCCCTCAAAGTCGGCTCGCACGGCAGGGCAGGACGACGGTGGCCGGTAGGTGGGCTTGGATGACACGGCAGCAGGCAAAGCTACGCTGGTTGGCCCAACCACGGCAATTCTCAGGGCTAATGCAAACAGTCTCGGGGAGAGAATGCGGCTGTGTTAGGCGACGGATTCTCATTTACTGAGCTTAAAGGAGCGGCGGGACTCTCAGAGTGGTCCCGGGTTTGGTGCAGTATTGGCATGAACAATGCCTTAGTCTTCCCTGAGATTCACAGGGCTGAGAGCTTCACACGTGGCGGCTCCTCTCCCGCTACAGCGGGGCTAGGCATACGTGGACTCGGTCTTGATCAAGTCCCTTCTCCCCGGCAACTGGACAGATGTTACCCTCAGGGGTCGGTCCAGTCCTCCGGTGGCACGGTGGGCTCTCCCGGTCGGTACGACTGGCTGTAGCGACACTGGGCTCCTCAACGTCGGTTGCTAAGGTCCTCCCTCTCTGCTTCTCACGATGCAGAGGCTTTCAATATGCATGCATCTACAACAGAAGCTAGCAACAATATGCTCAATGGCAAAGGCTGCAGCTCGAGAGTTGCTCTCTCGAGCAAGCACAGAGACAAAGTGAATGAGGGGGCAACTTGTTTACCAACTGGGGTGATACTTATAGATTCCTCGAGGCTGGGCTTGTACTGCAAGAAGGGGGCCGCTTATTCGACCAATTTGATCAGCGGATTCCAACTTTATTGAGCATCAGACACATCTTATATACAGTTTGCTATAATTATGCCCACTTGGCAACATATTATTGGTTGCTCTCTAAATGGTTACATCATTGTTTTCACAACTCTGTGGAATTCTTCTATCCGGCCTAATTGCTCTCTTTCCCAGATCTCGCCTCCTCCTTATCTTGCTTGCCTCCCATCTCAGGGGCAGCTGGACTTCAGCATACCAAGCAATCAGCACTTTCTCACATCTCCTACTCTGCCACTATATTATCAACAGAGAATTCTTCAAGGCCTGAATTGCACAGGTGTTCCTGGGACCCATGTCCCCTCTTGCCCGACAACAGGCTTGACCAATGGGCACTCTCATAAACAACTGGCTTCAGCCTATAGAAAGCGTGAAGCTAGAATTATGCCCATACTTGGTGTCAGCACGAGCACTGCATGTGCTGGGTGCGTGCTGGCCTGGCTAATGCCTTGGCTTTTGTCTTCCTTCTGGAGGAGGGGGAACTTGTCCACATGCTGGGACAAGATTCAGTATCTGGGCATAATGTGCCTTCACCACACTCCTTCAGTCTGCCCTCATGGGAGAGGTCCTCCAGCCCTCTGATCATCCTCATGGCCCTTCTCTGGACACATTCCAGCATGTCCAGGTGGGGTCTCACCAGAGCTGAGTAGAGGGGGAGAATCCCCTCCCCTGACCTGCTGGCCACACTTCTCTTGATGCAGCCCAGGATCTGATTGGCTTTCTGGGCTGCAAGTGCACATTGACAGCTTATGTTGAGCTTCTTGTGCACTGGTGGCTGGGCTGGTTGCTGGGCTGGTTGATGCTTGGGGGAGCTGGGTGGGTGCTGTGCTGGCTTCTGGGTGTGCTCCATTCTGGGTGCAGTCGAGGCAGCTCTCCTGCTGCTGCAGGGGTGTGGCATGGGCTCCACAGGGCTGTGCTGGAGGCTGTTTCACCTGGAGCAGGCTCTCAGGCAGATCCCTTGGTGTTGCAGCACTTGCCGGATGCTGTGGGGGAGCAGCTCCCCTGCTTCCACCGGACACGATGTCCGACTGTGGGGTGTGGCAAGCTTCCCACAGCATGGAAGCCTATGAGGCTGTCCAGGTGTGGTGGTGAGAGAAAGTTCAGCTTCCCCCCCCCCCCCCCAGAAAAAGAAAACACAACTAACTCAATCGGAGAAGCAGTAGATGGATGAGAGCTATGTTTACAAGCAGGATGAGATGCAGATGAATATATACACGATATACAATATTTACAGTATATACAGAAATATACAGCAAATAACGTAATACAGAACACCTTTCCCTCCTCCAAGAAGAGGGCTTCCCCCCCAACTGTCCCCCCCCTTCTCCACCTTCCTCCCTTTTTTCCCAAAAAGGGTTAGAGAGAGAGGAAAAAAGTAATTATTAAGGAGGAAATTCTGTTAGCTCAAAGCGTATGCAAGAATTAGTTTTTTAGCTGTTAGTCAAAGGTCAGCACCTGGTGTGAAGAGGTTATTAAATTTATTAATACGAAATATGAATGATGATAATATTATTTTTTAAATATCACATTATTAATAACTGAGGAATCACTAACTTATATACATGTTCTAGTGACTCAGTGGGATGCAGGTGGCTTCTGGCTATATACAGCACTATTACAATGTTTCTGTGCATCAGCGCTTACTCTGCTAGATGTGGATGCTTTGAACTGAGTGCTAGTGGGTGGAAAGCACGTGGAAGATACTCTGTAGCTGTTGTTTGTAGCAAGGTGGGGGTTCAGCAGACTGCTGTCACTGGAGTGGTTCCTAGTCGAGTTGGACGGCGGCATTGGGTTTCTGTCTCTCTCCGCAGCAGTGGAGAGGGAATAATGGAACCTGGGCTTAGCTCGGAAGCAGGTTCCCTTCAGGACTCGGCTGATTCTCTCCAGACAATAGGGATCGATCCTGGTCGGGGTCAGCCCGTGGGGTTGGCCCTCGGGAGTCGGCTCGCACAGCAGGGCAGGGCGACAGTTGCCGGTAGGCGGGCTCAGAGGACATGACAGCTGACAAAGGCTATGGGGTCAGCCTGGCTACGGTGATTCTCAGGGCTGATATAAACGGCCTAGGGGAGAGAATGCGGCTGCGTTGAGTGGTGGCTTGTCATTTACTGGGCTTAAAGGAATAGCAGAACATTCGAAGTGGTCCCAGGTTCGGTGCAGTATAGGCACGAACAGTGCTTTAGTCTTCTCTGAGGTTTACAGGGCTCAGAGCAGCACACGTGGCAGCTCCTCTCCCGCTACAGCAGGGCTAGGCATATGTGGATTTGGTCTTCATCAAGTCCCTTCTCCCCGGCAACTGGGCAGATCTTACCCTTGGGGGCTGGTCCAGTCCTCCAGTGGCACGGTGGGCTCTCCCAGTCGGTATGACTGGCTGTGACAACGCTGGGCTTCTCAGGCTCAGAGAAGGTCCTCCCTCTGGAGCTGATCCTCACAATCGCTTCTCACGATGCAGAGGCTTTCAGTATGCGTGCATGTATGACAGAAGCTAACAACAATAAGCTCAATGGCAGAGGCTATGGCTCGAGAGTTGTTCTCTTGAGCAAGTATAGAGACAAAGTTAAAGAGGGGACAACTTGTTTACCAACTGTGTTTATACTTACAGATTCTTCGAGGCTGGGTTTGACCAATGGGCACTCTCATAAACAACTGGCTTCAGCCTATAGAAAGCGTGAAGCTAGAAGCATGCCATACTTGGTATTTGCACGAGCACTACATGCGCTGGGTGCGTGCTGGCCTGGCTAATGCCTTGGCTTTTGTCTTCCTCCAGAAGGAGGAGGAACTTGTCCACATGCTGGGACAAGATTCAATATCTGGGCATAATGTGCCTTCACGACAGCACCCGACAGACAGAGTACAGCTGTTGCTCAGAGAGACTGAAACAGGCAGACTGAAAAAGACAGACTGAGCTGACTGAGATTCAAACAGAACTAAAATTTAAAGTTGCATTCTACCGATCTACTAATGAAATTAGTTTAGACTTATCTTTGTATTCATTTTAATACCAAAATATTCAGCCAGAGTGTTCCAGCAACTGTCCCTTTCTACCAGGCACAGCCTAAAATAGTCACACCAGGACACTCCCAGGCGGTCCCAGCAGGGCAGGGATGGTGCTCTGGATCATCACCGTGGTGCTTGGCTCTCAGGTGTGGAGAGATGGGCAGCTCCTCCTCCTGTGCCTTGGCAGCTGGTGCAGGAGCGGCTGGGCATGGCTCTGGCTTTGTGAGCAGCAGGCACAGGGACCAGCTTTGGCTCTCAGGGCTGCAGCTTTGTGCTTGCAGCAAACATGCTTAGAGCTGCTGAAAGGGATTGAGGCATGTGCTTCCTGGCTTGGCTTCCCAGGTCTCTATCCCTTCAAGATGTGGTTAGGCAGCTTCTTCCTACTGGTGGGACTGTGAGTGCAATGCTAAGCTGGCTGCAGTTTCAGTGCAGCTGATGTGAAGGACTCTCTGCTGGTTCCCAGGTAAACTGAGGCACGACAGCTCTTCCTGGGTAGCAAGGCTTCTCTCTGCACTTCAGACAAGGGCAGAGCACCTGCACAAGGGCAGAGCATGTGCAAGGGGCAAGAGAGCACAAAAGAGCAAAACAGTGTAAAGAGCACAAAGAATAGAATAGAATTAACCAGGTTGGAAAAGACCTTTGAGATCATCGAGTCCAACCTATCACCCAACACCATCTGATCAACTAAACCATGGCACCAAGTGCCCCATCCAGTCTCTTCCTAAACACCTCCAGTGATGGTGACTCCACCACCACCCTGGGCAGCACATTCCAATGGCCAAGCACTCTTTCTATGAAGAACTTCCTAATATGCACCCTAAACCTTCCCTGGCACAGCTTGAGACTGTGTCCTCTTGTTCTGGTGCTGATTGCCTAGGAGAAGAGACCAACCCCCACTTGGCTACAACCTCCCTTCAGGTAGTTGTACTGACCAATAAGGTCTCCCCTGAGCCTTCTCTTCTCCCGGCTAAACAATCCCAGCTTCTTCAGCCTCTCCTCATAGGCTTCTCTCCAGTCTCATTGCCCTTCTCTGGACACGTTCAAGACACTCAATGTCCTAATGCAGTCTTTGCCACATTCCACCCCCTTGACTTTGGGCAATGAAAGACCTGGGGCATAAATTCCCCCTGTTAAGGTTTATCCCATGTGGGTTAGGCTGTCTCACACAAGCAGAGTGAGTTACATGTACCACATGCACTGTATGAACAGCACACAAGCATATAAAGCATCCAACCATACTCTAACCAGAATGTACTGCAAAAGCAGTGTGGAGCAGTGTTTGCTCTGAGACCAGGAATGGTACTTGTAGTTTCCACCCCCTGACCAGTGGTGTGTCTGTCTGCAGTGTGACACTGAAGCAATTAAAGTGTCCATGGAGCTTTGTCATTCCCTGTCCCCTTGCTGGAGACAGGATCTGTGGCTGTGACATGATAGGGAGGTGAGGGAGGAACTGCTCCCTTGCTGAGTGGATCTGGTTATGCTAAAGCTGAAGCTGGAGAAGCTGAAGCAGTGAGGGAGCAGGAACTGAAGCAGCTGTGGAGGCTGGAGCTGGGCTGCTGTCTCAGCTCTGGCTTCTGTTGAGGCTGCTTTTGTGAAGTTGCTTTCCTGTTTCCAGCTGCCAGCACATTAAATGTATTTCTATCCCTGCTTAATTTATAAGCAGGGGAACCTGGAGGTACATGTTATTCCTTACTCTTATCCTGCAGCTGGGTACTTCTAATCAAACTTCAGTTAACCCTTTCCTGCTACAGCCCCTCAGTTCAAGAAGGACCTCAGGGAACTGCTTGAGAGAGTCCAACACAGAGGCACAAAAATCATTAAGGGCGTGGACTATCTTCCTTACAAGGAGAGACTGAGGGAACTGAGGCTATTTAGCTTGGAGAGGAGGAGACAAAGGGTTGAGCTCATGGATGTTTATGTAAAGGGTGAGTGTCCAGAGAATGCAGCCAGGCTCTGCTGGGTAATGCCCAATGACAGCGCAAGGGGCAGTGGGTGGCAGTTGAGGCAGAGGAAGTTCCATGGAAACAGGAGGAACAAAGTTTTCCCTGTGAGGATGACAGAACCCAGGAACAGGCTACCCAGGGGGGTTGTGGAGTCTCCCTCTCTGGAGATATTGGAGACCTGCCTGGAAGAGTTGCTGTGTGGACTGGTATAGGTGATCCTGCTCTGCAGGGGGGTTGAACTGGACAATCTTTTGAGGTCCCTTCCAGCCACTAACCTTGTGTGATTCTGTGCATGGAACAGTAACAAAGTCAGGCAGTCATTTCTTCACTCCTAACTTTGCATAGGAAGGTAGAAATTCACCATTCCCTTTCCTCCATGCTCCTGCTACCTCTTGGCTTACCCAGGTGTGATACCACCTCCCACTCCCCAGCCCTGGTTGTGAAATCTGGAACCTTTGTTAAGGTGTGTCCTTTTAAGTTTCCCATTCTTACCCTTGAAAGTTTATCTTGTAAAGCATCTTTTAATCTTCCAGCAGGATGAAACTCAGCCAAGGCCTGAGAGAGGCTGCCTGGAGTCCCCTCTCTTATGGGCCTGCCCTGCCGATGTCTACTGGAGGTTATGTGCTTGAGAAGGAGCTGCATCTCCACTGAAGACATCCATCCCAACTTCAGGAGCACTGCCTGTCTGCTGTGCCTGTGCTGCTGGTCTTTGGAGCTGCCTGCAGCAAGGCCTGGCTCTCCTGTAGGAGTGTGGGCAGTGCTAAGCCACCCCTTGTAGGTCAGTCCTTTTGTCTGAGCCCTTTGCTTCTGTCTGGGTGGAGCCCTGTCATTCTTTCTCCATCACCCCTGCCCCTTTGGGATGGGCAAGGGAAGAGTTTGCAGATCTGCCCAGTTGAACAGAACTCCCCTGCTCTCATCAGTATAGATTTGGGTTGGTGGGAGGGGGTTGGGAGGGTGGGCTTAGTGGGTCAGCACCACCTGATTTATCTGAGCTGGGGGAGATCATAAGGCAGGGACTGGGCTAGGAACTGACCTGCCACTGCTGCTGGGCTCAGAAACAAGGTAGATGACCCCCACTAAATAAGTACCAGGGGTTTCAGCATAAGAATTAGGCATCTGACTCCCCACATCCAGGCAAGTGTTGTGTGTCAAAGGCTATTTGGCTGTCCACACACAGAGTCCATCCATCTGTCCTTCTCTTATCACTTGGTCCCTGGCCCCTTGCCTGAGGGCACGGGGTGCCCCTTCCCCCTCCACCATGGCCACCCAGAAGGACCTGGATGAGAGCCTGAAGGAGAAGAATCACCTGGCAGAGTTTGAGGATCTGAAGTGTAGCCCCAAGGAAGCAAAGAAGGAAAACAAAACTGATGAAGACAAAGAGGAGGAGGAAGAAGATGAGGAGGAGGAGGAAGATGAGGAAGAGGAGGAGGAGGAGGAAGATGAGGAAGAGGAGGAGGAGGAAGATGATGAGGAGGAAGATGAGGAGGAAGAGGAGGAGGAGGAAGATGAGGAAGAGGAGGAGGAAGAGGAGAATGATGACAAGTACAAGGAGGAGTATGATGAGGAGGAGCAGGGGAAGGAGAAAGACAAAGCCACATCAGCCCCCTGTGTGCCCTCAAAGCAGCCAAATCAGTGTCCTGAATGTGGACTCACCTCCCCACCAAGCTCGGAGCCGATGAAGCACTGCTGTCCCCACCATGGTGCCCAACCCTTTGTGTGTGGTGACTGTGGCAAGAGCTTCAGCCTCAGTTCCACCCTCACCCAGCACCGCTGTGTCCAGCCCGGGAAGAAACCCTACAGCTGTGCTGGCTGCAGCAAGAGTTTCACTCGCAGCCTAACACTCATCGCCCACTGGCATGGCCATGCAGGGAAGAAGCCCTTTGCCTGCACCAACTGTGGCAAGAGCTTCCACTGTGGCTCCAACTTCCTCCAGCACTGCTGTGTCCACACCAGAGAGAGGCCACACATCTGTTGTGACTGTGGCAAGAGCTTCCAGGGGAACTCGATGCTCATTGCTCACTGGCAGGTCCAAACCAGCCAGAAAGCCTTTAGCTGCACCGACTGTGGCAAGAACTTCAAGATGAGCTGCCAACTTTTTCGGCACCGCCGCGTCCACACCGGTGAGAAGCCCTACTGCTGTGCTGGCTGTGGCAAGAGCTTCCTCTGGAGCAAGACCCTCATTACCCACTGGCATGCCCATAGTGGCAAGAGGCCCTTCGCCTGCACTGACTGCGATAAGACCTTCAGCCATGTCTCCCAATTCTCACAGCACCGCTGTGGCCACACCAGCAAGAGACCCTGCAATCCTGGCACCTCCAGTGAAAGGTTGAGCCGCAGGTCAGACCACAACCTCAGCAACAACCTCTCCGAGGGCCACAAGCTGCCCAGCAGAGAGAAGCCAGCAGCCACTGCAGTCATCGCCAACCCCTGCAGCAAGTGTCAGCAGAGCTTCACCAGGCGCTCAGACCTGGTGAGGCACATGCGGATCCACACTGGGGAGAAGCCATATGTCTGTGCTGTCTGCGACAAGAGCTTCAGCCAGGCCTCCAACCTCACCCGACATCGCCGCATGCACACAGGGGAGAGACCATACTGCTGTGCTGACTGTGGCCAGAGCTTCAGCTCCAGCCATGCCCTCACGCAGCACCACCACACTCACAGCGGCAAAAAGCCATACCGCTGTGCTGACTGTGGCAAAAGCTTCTCTAAGAGCTCCACCCTCCTCCAGCACCACCTCATCCACACTGGGGAGAAGCCCTACAGCTGCACTGCCTGTGGCAAGAGCTTCAGACATGGTGCCACCCTCAGAAGGCACCTCCATGTCCACACTGGCAAGAAATCTTTCACCTGTGCTGACTGTGGCAAGAGCTTCAGCCAGCGCTCCCATCTGCTCTGTCATGGCCGCATCCATGCTGGCCAGAAACCCTACGCCTGCAGTGACTGCAGCAAATGTTTCACTGACAAGTCCTCCCTCAGCCGGCACCGCCTTGTTCACACAGGTGAGAAGCCCTTCCCCTGCACCGCCTGCAGCAAGAGCTTCCGCTGCAGATCTAACCTCAGCCGGCACATGCACATCCATGCCAGTGACCAGCCTGTGCCAGGGGATGCAGAAGGGCACTGACCCCAGCACTACCAGGGTAAACATGCCCCCCATGGGGGACTTTTTCCAGCAGATTGAACCAAGTTCACCTCATTTGCACCTGTTTTCTCAAACTCTGGGGGCTCCAGCAGGAACAAGCACCCCACTCTCCCCTAAACACCAATTAGTGATGATGAGAATAATTAATTGTGATGAGTCAGCACAGCCATCACCACCACTGAAGCTGGATTGAGTTTTGCTGGGATTTGTGTGGTTTCTCCCCAATACTTTGGGTTTCCCCAGGCTAAATGTCCCCTTCCTTTGTCCCTTGCCCAGCTGTAATGCTAAACCCCTCCAATGAACAGAATCTTGTCTTATTTTGGTGTTCTTTTAGACATTCCTCTCCAAAATGCCTAATTCTTGGGGACATTTCTTTCCTAGGCCTGAGGCTGGAGCTGTATGCCCATTTCAGGGAGGTCTTTGGTGAGATTTTCATCAGTCTTGATGGTGTCTTGGGAGGGTCTCAGGGGCATCTCTGTCTTCATATTTCAGCCCCACCCTGGGCATTTGGTGCTTTTGGGGTGCATGTCAGCAGAGGCTCCTCAGCTTCATGAAGATGGGGGTGTCTGTAACAGGTGGGGCATGGGGATGTCCTGCCCTGCCCCCTCTGCCAGCTCAGCCACGTATGTCCCAGTGAGTGAAGCATTGTGATGGGGCTGTCACTTTAGAAGGGAACAAATGTCTTGCTGAAATCCTGCAACCACTCTGAAAAGGGAGCAGAGTGGCCCCCATCATGTGCCCTGCAGATCCCCTGATATGAACCCTGGCCTAAGAGTTATTGAAAGGGAAATAGATTTAGAAACATATATTTATAGATTTAAATATTTATATTGTGCAACCCTTGGACTCTTAGCCATTTCTGCTTTTCCGTGTGGGTGGAGATGAAGTCACAATCCGTAGTCCAGGAGGGATCCAGAGACGACAGAGCCTGGAGACAGCTGGGGAGGGAGTCTGGGGCACAGGTTCTTTGCTCCCTCCATGGTTAGAGGGAGAGAGGGCTAGCGACTGCCCTTAGGCTCTTGTTCTGAGCTGTGCTGGGGACACTGCAGCACATTGAAGTCCTGTGGAGAGGAGCCAGGGGGTCCAGGGGATTTGAGTAGGGAAACATTGGTTGAATCACTGCAGAACATTGGACTAGAAGACCTGTAAAGGTCTCTTCCTACCCAAACCAGCCCTTTGAGTCTATGATCATATGCCATGGAGGTGTCCCAGACATATTGGGACCAGTGCTGTTCAATATCTTCATCAATGACACAGACAGTGAGGTTGAGGCACACTCAGCAAGTTTGCAGATGACACCAAGCTAACTGGTGTGGTTGATAAGAAGGAAGGACAGAATGGGTGCCATCTGGAGGATCTCGGTGGGCTGGAGCAGTAGACTCAAAAGCTATGATGTCATAAAAGAAGAATAGTTGAAGCATGTTATGTTCTCAAATTTTCATCTCCTATGTGGTTTCAAGTGTGATTTATCAAAATTTATGGAGGATATAAACATTTTGGAGGTTGTAATTGGGAGAAATTTGAAAGAAGAACAAACAATATTAGGCCACAGTTAGGATTAATAGGACTCAGTATCTTTCCTTGGCAAAAACAAAGCGTCAAGAGATCATTATGTTAGGATGAGTGAAAATCGATTATTGTGTTGTGTTCAATTTTACATTGGGCCAAACCATGGCTATTCAGGATGTCATCCCTGACCCAGCAAAGGAGCATTTTCATTCTTGCTGTTTGCCTGCAAGTATTTTCCTTATCTGTGGAGATGCAGCCTTGCCAGCTCTATCCTTATGGATCAAGGAGAATCTTGCTCACATTAAACAATTCTATGATTCTTGGCCATCTTAGAAGAAAAAAAGAAAAAAAAAAAAAGATGGAACTTATCTTTGAAGCAGATTGTAAAAGACAGTGCTGAAGATTGGGGTTGCTGTGTTTGTAGCTCTTTGTATCTTGATTGCTGTCTACAATGTGTTCAGGCTTAATCAAATCTTCTTTGTTAATAAGAAAGGGGAAATGTAAAAATTGGAACTAGTAAGATCAAAGTTCTCCTTTAAGAGATCAGGCAGGTAACAAAGAAGTTCAAAGCTGTAGGATGAAGCATTCTGTCTGAAAGAAGCAACTCTTCCGTTTGTGTTCTGACCTTGTAAGATAAGTGGAAAGGAATGTGAGCTTGTTAGTGAGATGTAGCTGGAGGTTTTGTTATCTTTAACCATATATTATGCCAGTTCTGTTAGAATGAGCTAATTCATACAACCTGAGCATTGTGTCTTGTATGGGTTACATCAGTCTGCTAGACACGCTGCGTTACACAACTTCTGCTTTTGCTATGGAGTTAGTTTTAGCTTGCTTGCTTCTGTGTATGCAAAGAATGTTAGAAAGGTCAATTAAAAGTGTTGTTTTATTAGGCAAACAAAAAGGGAAAATGTGGGAGAGGTTGGTTTTTGATAGCTTTGGAAGGCTATGGAGATTTGCCTTTGCTCAAGTTAGAGAGGCTATGTTTAGTTGTTGACTCTGAAAAGAATCTTGTAACTGAAAGAAATAAACTGGGCAGAATTTCTTTGGCTGTGTTAAAATATTGTTTTCTTGGTTTTGACCTATTGTCTGCCTTAATGCTACACATGCCAGTAGAGAATGACCAATTGAGATGTGACACGTGCCTGCTGACGAGAGAACCTTGCTGTGTAATGTAATAAAGGTCTTCACCTGATACATCTTGTCCTGGAAGCTGTGCTCAGGGTGAATAAACCAACTACATTACAACTGCTACACTCTTCCAAATGCACCCCAGAATCCCATTGGCCTTCCTGGCCACCAGGGCACATTGCTGTCCCATGCAGAACTTGCTGTCCACCAGAACTCCCAGGTCCTCCATGGGGCTGCTCTCTAGGCATTTGTTCCCTTGAGTGCTGTAGCATTCACATTGCTCTGTACATTGCATGGTGCAGATCACCTCTAGTGAGTCTGAGGCCCCCCAGAAATTGCCAGTGGGTTCCTCTTAATCACATGGATCCTGTCCCAGCAGGCACTAGTGCAGGAGAAGGAACACCAGACTGAAGAGAAGGAGAAAGGGAACTGAAAATCTCATCACCTGAATCTAGAAAGAAATCCCTTGGTAGCAAATGTCCATTCTGGATTGACACAGAACACAACACAGACCTGATGAGAGCAACTGCTGCCTGTGCACCAACTGCCCTGAGAACCCTAAGGAAGGGCTGGAGGGGGGGGGGCATTCATTGGAATTCCAATACCTGATAATACCTCTTGGACATTGTCGTAGGGTTGGAAGGGTAAGGCCAAAAAGCCTCCTCCCTCCCCCCTGTAAAGTAAAGGGAAGGAAAAATTGAAGAGAAAGGGAAAAAAACCTCACAGCTGAATTAGCAAAGCAGTGGAGCTGTATATTTACAAAGCAATATAGAATATGCAGGGAAATTTACAGAATTTACAATATTTACAATATATACAAAAACATACAACAAAGTAGCACAGAAATGAGAGTTCCCCCCTCTGCTGAGGGGGTTCCCCACCTCCACTTCCCCCCTCTCTACCCCTTTCCCCAGAGCAGGTTAGAAAGAGAGAGTAAGAGAAAAAAAGTTAGAAGCAGCTATGTGTTAATTGGAAAGCAGTTAATACAGGCCTTGTAGTTTATCAGTTTTCAAGGTCAAGCCTTCGCCGAAAGCCCAGAACAGAGAGAGCTGCTGCCCCAAGGAGCAGAAGAAAGAACTGATAGAAAAGTGCTGGAATGCCCAGGATACCCTCCTGCACTCCCAGTTCAGAAGGTGCTTCCTCCCAATCTACCAATGAAATTAGTATAGATCCATCTTTTCGTTTACCAACATCCGTTCACCATATTCCCTTTCTTAAGGGGACAGCCTCAAACGGTCACCATCCACCCCTTCTAAACAATTTCATTGGCTGTTCATACTGTCCATCCAATCCAAAACGATATTTACAGTTAGTGAGTAAAGTTCATAGTCCATTCTGGCTATGCTCAGATGTAGATGATTCAAAAGTCCAAGACAATCAGAAAATGAGAAAAATGGAAAACAGTTTGTTTCTTCACCGACAAAGCAAAGAAAAGGGAAACAGGGATTCTCAGGGTCTCTTAGTTGACTCAGGGCTCTCAGGGATCTCAGGGTTCGTGCACCATAGATTTCCTCGTTGATTCTTCCTCTGGACGCGATGTAGCTGTACAGCAGTTTGAAATTAACTTCTTTCAGCTAAAGTTAAATTTCTTTGTGGAATACACTGAATTTCACCATTCTCTTGCATTGCCCAATAAGTGTGACCCAGACCTTCAGCTGAAACCACCCCTCGGACAGGTTTAGCCTCTCCTGAGGGTGAAAATACCCAAACAGTTTTACCTAACAGATTCTTTTCTCTAACAACAGGAACTCTATCACCCTCTACTTTCCGTAGCAAATCTGAATGTGCAGGTCCAGCTCGGTTCACTGAACCTCTACTATTTACCAGCCAGGTTGCTTGTGCTAGATGTTTTTCCCAGTTTTTCAAAGATCCACCCCCCATGGCTTTAAGAGTGGTCTTCAACAAACCGTTGTAGCGTTCAATCTTTCCTGAAGCTGGTGCATAGTAGGGAATATGGAATATCCACTCAATACCGTGCTCTTTTGCCCAGTTCTTTACAAGGTTGTTCTTGAAATGAGTTCCGTTGTCTGACTCAATCCTCTCTGGAGTTCCGTGTCTCCATAGAATTTGTCTCTCCAGACTGAGAATGGTGTTGTGTGCAGTTGCATGTGGAACTGGATAAGTTTCCAGCCATCCAGTGTTTGCCTCTACCATAGTAAGCACGTATTGCTTACCAGAATGAGAACGTGGTAGAGTGATGTAGTCAATCTGCCAAGCTTCACCATACTTGTACTTGGACCATCTGTCACCATACCACAAGGGCTTAAGTCGTTTTGCCTGCTTAACAGCAGCACAAATGTCACAGTCATGGATGACTTGTGTGATAGCATCCATGGAAATGTCTATGGATCTGTCACGAGACCACTGGTATGTTGCATCTCTGCCTTGATGTCCTCACGAATCATGGGCCCACTGAGCTAAGAATATCTCACCTTGGTGTTTCCAGTCAAGATCAAGATTAGAGTCCATGTCTACTTGAGAAACTCTTGCAGCTAGATCTGCCTGATGGTTGTGTTGCTGTTCCTCAGTAGCTTTGCTCTTAGGAATGTGAGCATCGATGTGTCTCACCTTCACTGGAATTCTCTCGATTCGATCAGCAATGTCCTGCCACAGGTTGGCTGCCCAAATGGGTTTTCCTTTTCTCTGTCAACCACTCTTCTTCCAGTTCTTTAGCCAACCCCATAGGGCATTGGCTACCATCCATGAGTCAGTGTAGAGATAAAGCTTTGGCCATCTCTCACATTCAGCCACGTCGAGAGCTAGCTGGACAGCTTTTACCTCTGCGAACTGACTGGATTCTCCTTCTCCATCCTTCGCCTCTGCAACTCAGTGTGTTGGACTCCACACTGCAGACTTCCACCTTCGCTTGTTTCCAACACGACGACAGGAACCGTCTGTGAACAAAGCGTATTTCTTTTCGTCATCAGACAGGTCATTGTAAGGAGGAGCTTCCTCAGCACGAGTTACTTTCTCCTCTGGAGGTTTAGCACAGTTGATACCTTCAGGCCAACTTGAGATCACCTCCACTAGACCAGGTCTCTCAAGATTTCCCATTCGAGCTCTCTGTGTTATCAGAGCCATCCACTTAGATCATGTTGAGTCTGTGGCATGATGTGGTGTGGAGCCTTTGCCTTTGAACATCCAATTCAAAACTGGTAATCTGGGAGCTAAGAGAAGTTGTGATTCAGTTCCAATCACTTCAGAAGATGCTTTTACTCCTTCATAGGCAGCTAGAATTTCTTTCTCTGTTGGAGTATAATTAGCCTCTGAACCTCTGTAACCTCAACTCCAGAAACCAAGAGGTCGTCCACTTGTCTCACCTGGAGCTTTTTGCCACAAGCACCAGATTGGACCATTGTCACTTGCAGCCGTGCACAAAATGTTCTTAATGTCTGGACCATCTCGGACAGGTCTCAGACCCATTGCTTGAATCACCTCTTGCTTTATTTGGTCAAAGGCTGCTTGTTGTTGAGGTCCCCAGTGGAAATTGTTTCTCTTTTGAGTCACATCATACAGAGTGTAATGGGTTGGGGCAGACCCCCTCCCCACCACGCGCAGAAATAATGACTCAGACAAACGGATTGCAAAAGTGATGAAAAGTTTAAATAGAACAGTGAGTGCGTGCAGAAAAAACTAGAAACACAGTGACAAGAGAGAGAGAGACCCAAAAACAGACCCAGAGAAATCCCATCCCCACCTGGGGGTGCACCCAAACCCCCAGGGCTCCTCCTTCCCCCCCCCCCCCCCCACTGCTAGGCTAGTCTCAGCTGGCCAGATCTGAGACTGCCCATCCCCCCGTGGCCTTGGGCCTAACCAGGCCCATGGCCGGGAGATCTCTCCCCCAGTTACCGGGTGGCGAGGAGGAAGGAAAGAGGAAGTGCCAGACCCCGCCGTAAGACTTATAGTGGTGCAAGGGATCATGGTAGGAAATAACCTAATTTCCTGTGTCCACCCACTGGGCTGGACTTCTGGACACAGGAAACACCCCTGTAGCAGAGGTCACCCAGCCCAAACTACGACACAGAGGTTTCACAATCTGGCTGTATCCAGGAATGTGCAGTCTCCAAAATCCCACTGTCCCCAAGAAACGTAGGGTCTCTTGCTTGTTTGTGGGATTTGCCATGGTGGAGACTCTATTTACCACATCCACTGGAATGTGTTGGCGTCCATCCTGCCACTGCACTCCCAGAAACTGAATCTCTGTGGTAGGTCCTTTCACCTTGTCTCGTTTGATGGCAAAACCTGCATTCAGAAGAATGTCAATGATTTTTTTACCTTTCTCGTAGACTTCTTCAGCAGTTTTACCCCAGATGATGATATCATCGATGAACTGGATGTGTTCTGGAGCACCGCCTTTCTCCAGAGCATTGTGGATCACTGCATGACAGATGCTTGAGCTGTGGATCCAGCTCATTGGCAGTCTGTTGAAAGTGTACTGGATTCCTCTCCAGGTGAAAGCAAACTGAGGCCTGCATTCCTCTGCTATGGGAATAGAGAAAAATGCATTAGCAATGTCTATGGTAGCATACCACTTGGCCTCTTTGGATTCCAACTCATACTGAAACTCCATCATGTCTGGTACTGCTGCACTCATAGCTGGTGTCACTTCATTCAGGGCTCAGTAGTCTACTTTCAGACGCCAGTCTCCATTCTGCTTTCGCACAGGCCACACTGGACTGTTGAAAGGTGAATGAATTTTGCTGACAACTTTCTGACTCTCCAACTGACGAATCAGATTCTGAATGGGCAACAAAGAGTCACGGTTGGTTCTGTATTGTCTGTGATGCACAGTCTGAGAAGCAACCGGCAATTTAATGTCCTGTGTTGTTCCACAACTGCAGATTCATCAGAAAGCTCATGTCTAGCAGACAGCTTCAATTTTTGTCCAGCAATTTCTATAGAAGCTACTCCAAAAGCCCATTTGTAACCTCTAGGGTCTTTGAAACACCCTTCTCTCAGAAAATCAATTCCCAAAATACAAGGTGCATCAGGTCTGGTCACAACTGTATGTTTCCTCCATTGTTTACCAGTTAAACTTATATTGACCTCTACCTTACTTAACTCTTGAGATCCACCAGTGACTCCCAGAATGGTTATAGACTCTGATCCCTGATAATTTGATGGTATTATGGTGCACTGAGCTCCTGTGTCAACCAAGGCCCTGTACTTCTGAAATTGTGAAGTGCCAGGCCACTGGATGTACACATCCCAATAGATTCTATTATCTCTGTTATCCCAATCCTCCCCCTGGCGGGAGGCAGGGCACCCCTAGTTATGGGGAACATGCCCACATGTGCATTGCGCACAGTGTGCAGTGTTATAACTTTGCATGTTACAACTGCAGCCACTGTTGGAGCTACTAGAGTTGCTCTGGGGAACTGTGGAAGTAACAGCTACCCTTCTGGTATTGCTACCTCGGGTTCTGTCACTTTGCAATTCTCTGTCTCCTAAAAAGATTAGAAGTTGGTTGGCCATCCCAGCGGTTCATGTTCTCACCAAACCGATCACGCAGAGTTATCCAAATAGTTCTACGTGATTGCCTTGGTGGTCTGTTTTGATTTGATCTGTTTTGGAATGACCTCCTTGGAGGACGTGTATTCCTCACAGGTGAAACTTGTATCCACCTGGAGGAAGAATTGAAATTATCCCTTTGTGCCAATTGGGATATGGAATTTCTAAATTCATCCTTTAACTCTCTTATGCAATTCTGTATATCTCCAGACATAGTTTTAATGGCCAAAACCAAAGAACCACGTGTCATGCTATCCTCCAATTGTCTCATTTGATCACTGAATTGGCCAACCGTGGGAGAAGCTCCACCATAATTTCTTGACACAATTCTGCTTGCCAGAATGTTTGCATAATTAGAAGGAGCAAGTTTGATGATCTTTTTAGCAAGACCAATACCCACAGGAATGTCATCAGGATTCAGAGTTTCATGTTCACCATAGAGTATCTCTCTAACAACAAATTCTCTCAAGCGCTTAATTCCCTCATCTATGGTAGTCCAGGGCTTAGGATTCCATGGAAGATCATCTCGGGAAGGGTATCTCAGGGCAACCGCCATTAAAAGGCGTATCCACAGATTAACCTTACCGAGAGCCCTGCCTAGATGTCTATCTATTCCATTGTCCCTTGAGAGAGTTCCTAGCTGAGCTGCTGACTTGTCTCCAACTGTTAGAGCTGGAGCACCTGTATCATAACATCTACTAAACCAAGCTAGAACTGGCTCCTTATCTGCCCTGGTGAAATCTTTACGGACATTTCACAATTCCTCACGCGGTGAGGAACATTCTAAAATATCATCTTCCTCTTCATCTCCCTGAACTTTTTGTCCTAATAATCCTGCTGTCATTTTCTCAAGGATCTCTTTAAGCTGAGAACCACCTTTGCCAGCTCCTTTCCTAGCTTCATCTCTCTCCTGCTTTGCTCTCACTAGGTCAGCTAGATCTTTAAAACAAATCTTCTCTTCCTTCTCAGCAGGATTTCTTAGAGTGGAGGGCCCCTCACCAGGATCAGTCTCCAGCTCTCCTTCTCCATCATCTTTGGCCTTTCCACTTCTAGTCTTTAAAACAGCCACCTTAACTGGAGCTGTGTTTGAATTTACAGCCACCTTAATAGAAGCTGACAGGTCCTGAGATAAATCAGCTGCTGGGGCAGTGACTTCCGGTCCCACCGAGGGAGTGGTTGGAAATGACGTTGCTCCGTTAATGGCCGATGGAGAAGAAGGAGGAGGAGAAGGAGTAGGTGCCATGTTGATACCAGCCGCCCCCCTTGGCAGCTTGCCAGAATCAGTAGCAAATTCATTTAGAGCTGCTTTACCAATTAACTTTTTAGCCCTCTTTTTAACTGACACAGATTCTGCACATTCCTCATCACTAGATGACTCTGGGACTGATCCAGAGCCACGGCGTTTTCTTTTTGATCTAGTTTTAATAACAAAACAAGCTCTGGACACCTTTCTCTCTTGCCGCAAGGAATACAGAGAATACACATTAGTTATCACCAGCAGCAGAATTATAGACACCAAATAAATCACCTTTGGATCCCAGCCATCACCTAAATTTACTCTCTCCTCCGGCGGAATCCTAAAACCCTTTATCTCAATTGGGAGAGTGGTGGAGGTAACATTTCTGTATCTCGCTAGTCATAAGAAATCCACGCATTTTCCATACCATAGTCTAACTCTATACATAACCCACAGATAAATTGTCCGCACCAAACATTTACCCAGGTAATCCAAAATCAAACCCAAACAATATCTGTAAACCAGAGCCCCAAAAACTGAAAAGAATAATCGCTCCACAAACCACAACACCTTCATGTTTGCTAATTCAGCTAGAAAACACTAAATCAATCAAGTAATAAATTAAGCTAATTATCTGCCCCACGTTGGGCGCCAAGAAAAAAAAATGTCTTAGGGTTGGAAGGGTAAGGCCAAAAAGCCTCCTCCCTCCCCTCTGTAAAGTAAAGGGAAGGAAAAATTGAAGGGAAAGGGAAAAAAAACTCACAGCTCAATTAGCAAAGCAGTGGAGCTGTATATTTACAAAGCAATATAGGATATGCAGGGAAATTTACAGAATTTACAATATTTACAATATATACAAAAATATACAGCAAAGTAGCACAGAAATGAGAGTTCCCCCCTCTGCTGAGGGGGTTCCTGAGAATCACAGAATTGTTAGGGTTGGAAGGGACCTCAAGGATCATCCAGTTCCAAGCCCCCTGCAATGGGCAGGGACACCTCACACCAGAGCAGGTTGCTCAGAGTCACATCCAGTCTGGCCTTAAAAACCTCCAGGGATGAGGCTTCCACCACCTGCCTGGGCAACCTGTTCCAGTGTCTCTCCACCTTCATAGGGAAGAATTTCTTCCTAACATCCAATCTGAATCTCCCCACTTCTAGTTTTGCTCCATTCTTCAATTCTATTCCTACCCAACACCCTAAAAAGTCCCTTCCCAGCTTTCTTGTAGACTCCTTCAGATACTGGAAGGCCACAAGAATGACTCTGGGGCCTTCTCTTCTGCAGACTGAACAGGCCCAACTCTCTCAGTCTGTCCTCATAGCAGAGCAGCTCCAGCCCGCTGCTCATCCTCATAGTCCTTCTCTGGACACCTTCCAGCCCCTCCAGATCCTTTTTGTAATAGATCACAGTATCACAGTATCACCAAGGTTGGAAGAGACCTCAAAGATCATCGACTCCAACCTGTCACCACAGACCTCATGACTAAACCATGGCACCAAGTGCCACATCCAATCCCCTCTTGAACACCTCCAGGATGGGGACTCCACCACCTCCCTGGGCAGCACATTCCAATGGTGAATGACTCTCTCTCAGTGAAGAACTTTCTCCTCACCTCGAGCCTAAACTTCCCCTGGCACAGCTTGAGACTGTGTCCTCATGTTCTGGTGCTGGTTGCTAGAGAGGAGAGACCAACTCCCTCCTGGCTACAACCACCCTTCAGGAAGTTGTAGAGAGCAATGAGGTCTCCCCTGAGCCTCCTGTTCTCCAGCCTAAACAACCCCAGCTCCCTCAGCCTCTCCTTGTAGGGCTTGTGCTCAAGGCCTCTCCCCAGCCTCATTGCCCTTCTCTGGACATGTTTAAGTATCTCAGTGTCCTTCTTCAACTGAGGGGCCCAGAACTGGACACAGGACTCAAAGTGTGGCCTAACCAGTGCAGAGTACAGGGGCACAATGACTTCTTTGCTCCTGCTGGCCACACTATTGTTGATGTATGCCAGGATGCCATTGGCCTTTTTGGCCACCTGAGCATGCTGCTAGCTCATGTTTGGGTGGCTGTCAATCAGCACCCCAGGTCCCTCTCCATTTGGCAGCTCTCCAGCCACTCTGACCCCAGCCTGTAGCTCTGCATGGGGTTGTTGTGGCCAAAGTGCAGCACCCAGCACTTGGATTTGTTGAATGCCATCCCATTGGACTCCGCCCATCTGTCCAGTCAGTTAAGGTCCCTCTGCAGATCCCTTCTGCCCTCTAACTGGTCAACAACTGCTCCCAACTCGGTGTCATCTGCAAGTTTGCTGACTCAATCCCCTCATCCAGATCATCAATGAAGATGTTAAAGAGGACGGGGCCCAGCACTGATCCCTGGGGGACACCACTAGTGACTGGCTGCCAGCTGGATGTGACACCATTCACCACCACTCTCTGGGCTCGGCCCTCCAGCCAGTTCCTAACCCAGCACAGAGTGTTGCTGTCCAAGCCATGAGCTGACAGCTTAGATAGCAGTTTGCTATGGGGTACGGTGTCAAAGGCCTTGCTGAAGTCCAGGTACACCTAATCCACAGGCCTCTCCACATCCACCAGGCAGTCACCTGATCATAGAAGGAGATCAGGTTGGAGAGGCAGGACCTGCCCTTCCTAAATCCACGTTGGCTGGACCTGAGCCCTTGGCCGTCCTTCAGTTGCGCAGTTATTGCCACCAGGATAATCTGCTCCATCACTTTCCCTGGCACTGAGGTCAGGCTGACTGGCCTGGAGTTTCCAGGTTCCTCCATCCAACCCTTCTTGTGGATGGGGACCACATTGGCCAGTTTCCAGTCACCTGGGACCTCTCCAGTGAGCCAGGAGTGGAGGAAAATGATGGAGAGCGGCTTGGCCAGCTCATCTGCCAGCTCTCTCAGCACCCTAGGATGGATCCCATCCAGTCCCATGGACTTGTGAGTGTCCAAGTGGCTCAGCAGGTCCTGAACTAATTCCTCATGGATTACCGGGGCATTACACTGCTCCCCGACCCCATTGCCCAGCTCAGGAGGCCACTCGTCCTGAACTCCTCCTGCCTTGCTGTTAAAAATTGAGGCAAAGAAGGTGTTCAGGCCTTCAGCCTTTTCCTCACCTTCAGTCACAGTGTTCCCCTCCAGGTCCAATAAGGATTGCAGGTTCTTCCTGCCCTTCTTTTTAGTGTTAATATATTTGTAAAAATGCTTTTTATTGTCTTTCACAGAGGTGGCCAGCTTCAGTTCCAACTGGGCCTTTGCCTCTCTAACTTTTCTCCTACATAATCTAACAACATCCTTAAACATATCAGGAGAAGCCTTCCCCTCCTTCCAAAGGTGATACAGCCTCTTTTTTTCCCTTAATTCCTTCAGGAGCTGCTTGCTCATCCAGGCCCAGGGCCTTCCCCTCGGCTCATGTTCCCCTGTTCCTGTGCCTTCAAGAGCTCCTGTTTGAAGTAGGCCCAACCAGCCTGGACCCCTCAGTTCCTGAGGGTTGATACCCAGGGAACTTTGCAAATAAGTTTCTTAAACAGGCTGAAGTTTGCCCTCCTGCAGTCCAAGGTGAAGGTTCTGTTGGTGCTCCTCCCTATCTCCCTGCATATTGAAAACTTCACTATCTCCTGGTCACTGCACCATAGGCAGCCTCCCACTACCACATCTCCCACCAGCCCTTCTCTATTGGAGAACAGCAGGTCAAGCAGAGCCTGACCCCTGGTAGGCTCACTTAACAGCTGCATCAGGAAGCTGTCCTCCATGTGCTCCAGGAATCTTCTGGACTGCCTCCTCTCTGCTGAATTAAGCTCCCAGCAGATATCTGGCAGCTTGAAGTCACCCACAAGGACAAGATCTGATGATCTTGAGACAGCCTCCAGTTGCTTATAGAATAATTTGTCAGCCTCCTCATCCTGGTTGGGTGGTCTGTAACAGACTCCAACCAGGATGTTAGATTTGTTAGGCCTCCCTCTGACTTTAACCCACAGGCTCTCAATCCCATCATCTTCCACCTCAAGCTCTGTGGCAAAGAGTGACTCCCTAGTATACAGAGCCACCCCTCCTCCTCTTCTCCCTCACCTGTCTCTCCTAAAGAGCCTGTAATCCCCCAGTGTAGCACTCCAATCATGCGTGTTATCCCACCATGTTTCTGAGATGGCAATTATATCATAGTCACCCTGGTGGGCCAGGACTTCCAGCTCCTCTTGCTTGTTGCCCATGCTGCGTGCATTGGTGTATGTGCACTTCAACTGGGCTCTCGACTTCCCAATTAACCCTAATTTCTGTCCCCAAGCCTTGTATCTCTGTCATTGAAAGCTGTCTCCCCTTTCCAAGCCTTGTATCTCTGTCACTGAAAGATGTCTCCCCTTTCCAAGCCTTTTCCTTGCTCCCCTCCCTTCCCCTTTTCCCATCTGTCTTATCTCTCTTTTGCACCAGCCTGGGTATTTTTGTGTTGTGAGCTGATTGATTTCAGAAACCCAGCAAGAAAATAAAAACAAATGAAGGCAAAGAGCATCTCTGTGGAGAAGGACCTGGGAGTCATGGTGGACAACAAGGACACTGTGAGCAAGCAATGTGCTTTTGTGGCCCAGAAGGCCAATGGTGTCCTGGGATGCATTAAGAAGAGCGTGGCCAGCAGATTGAAGGAGGTTCTTCTCCCCCTCTACTCTGCCGGAGTGAGGCCACATCTGGAATACTGTGTCCAGTTCTGGTTTCCCCACTTCAAGAGAGACAAGGAACTACTGGAGAGAGTACAGCAGAGGCTACAAAGATGATGAAGGGTCTGGAGCATCTCTCTGAGATGAGGGCTGTTTAGAGAGACCTGGGTCTGCTTAGCCTAGAAGACAGAAGACTGAGAGGGGATCTTTTCAATGCTGATCAATATCTAAAGGGTGGATATTAGGATGTTGGGGACAGACTCTTCTGTCGTGCCCAGCAATAGGACAGGGAGCAACAGGCAGAAACTGGAACCCAGGAGGTTCCATGTGAACCTGAAGAAAAACTTCATGTGAGGTGCAGCCTGTTCAGGGTGACTCTCCTTTAGCAAGTGGGTTGGACTAGATGAACCCCAGAGGTCTCTTCCAAACCATTCTGCAATATGTTTCCAGTTGTATTCAGTTGAACTTTGTTTGTTCTGTGTATTTTAAAAAAGGTTTTGTTTCCTGACAGATTAATGTCAAGGAGCTAGAGCATAATCTACGAGAGCAGAGACAAAGAATTGAACAACTGGAACGTGAAAAGGCTACTTGGAAAAGTAGTGCTGCTCCTGGGAAAAGAAGCCGAAAGCCAGGGGGAGAAGTAACATCTCACAGGGGCATTCCTATCAAGAAGGAACCCTGTTTCAGTGAATATTTAGGTAATTCTGATGCTGTTCCTTCCAATGTGCCCATGGGGATGCATTCCATTTCTTATCCATAGGCACTCCAGGTTATTCCATCTACTTAAACCAGCAGTGTATAAAATGTAATTTTTGAAAACCTGCTATGTCAAAATGGTATTTGGTGATTAGTGTCCTACCTCTGGGTCCAGCCCTGCACTGGTTTGTGAGAAAAATAAGGGTTTGCTGCTTTTCTCTCTCTCTCTCTTTCCTCACCCCTCCACCCCCTTTTTTTTTTTTCTTTTTTTCTGCAGCTACTATTCTGTGCGACTCTGTATCTCAGTGCAATCATGGGTGGGAGTGCATGGCTGTGTTTAGTACCACTCTATTTACACTAGTAAGCTGGGGCTCTTAGTGATAATATTTGCTGCTTCACACTTGGATTTTCAGACACTGGTGCACAAAAGAACCTGCTTTTAGCCTTAAAATGTGGGACAGACCTAGACCATGCTGGTGTAGCTGTGTACTTCCTCACATAAATCCCCAAATGAAGGTGCAATACTGTTCTACTTCAAAGCATAACAAAAAGATTGAAGAGCTCACACAGTGTAGGCCTAATTTTCAGGAAATGTGCTGTCAGCAGGGGCTGTGTGACCCCCTCTGATTCAGGAGAGGGTAAGCAAGGCACTTGGTATGTGTTTTGTGGATTTGAAAGTAAAATAATCCCACATCCTAAGAATCTGGCACGTTCAGATTATCCATTTGACATCCTGTGGCCTTTCGTAGTACCTGGGAGTGTGCTGGGCTGAGTCTTCACATAAAGAAAGCACTCTAAAAAGCTGAACTGTAATTTTCTAACATCACAAAATGTAGGCAGCTGTGATATGATTCACACAAGGGGGAGGTTGACTGTAATGGTTGAAGTCTTGGTTTTTTAATTTTTTATTTGGAGATACTAAAGCTGAAGAAAGCAAATGAAAAGTTGTCTACAGAAAGGAGAGCAGTGAAAAATAAATGACCTTGTCTAATGCAGCCAATTCATTTTAGGAACATTTTAAGAATAGGTGGGTTTGGGAAAACCAACATTTCTGCCTGAACTGAAAATGAGCTTTAGGCTGAACATGTGCTGTAATCAAAAAAAACAGATAAAAAAATCAATTGATAGCATTCTGAGAAAGAAATGGAAAGGAATGACTCCTTGAAACATCAGTGTCCTACAGTATTTCTTGGTTAAGGAACAGGAATAATGGCCTTCTATGAACAGGCGACAACATTAATAGATGGCAAGCAACTGATGTCGTTTATCTGGACCTGAGCAAAGCCTTTGACACTGTCCCACACCACATGCTGGTCTCCAAACTGGTGACACATGGGTGTGATGGGTGGACTACTAGATGGATACAGAACTGGCTTGATGGCCGCACCCAAAGAGTGGCTGTCAATGGCTCCATGTCCCAGTGGAGGCCAGGGACAAGTGGAGTCCCTCAGGGATCAGTCCTGGGACCTGTCTTGTTCAACATCTCTGTGGGTGCCATGGACAGTGTCATTGAGTGCACCCTCAGCAAGTTTGCTGATGACACCAAGCTGTGTGGTGCAGCAGACAGGCTGGAGGGAAGGGAGGCCATCCAGAGGGACCTGGACAGGCTGGAGAGGTGGGCACAAGCCAACCTCATGAGGTTCAACAAGACCAAGGGCAGGGTCTTGCATCTGGGTGGAGGCAATCCCAGGCACAAATCCAGGCTGGGCAGTGACTGGCTGGAAAGCAGCCCTGAGGAGAGAGACTTGGGGGTGCTGGTGGACGAGAAGCTCAACATGAGCTCTCAGTGTTCACTTGCAGCCCAGAAAGCCAATCAGATCCTGGGCTGCATCAAGAGAAGTGTGGCCAGCAGGGCAAGGGAGGTGATTCTCCCCCTCTACTCATCTCTGGTGAGACCCCACCTCGAGTACTGCCTCCAGTTCTGGAGCCCCTATTACAAGAGGGATGTGGAGGGGCTGGAAGGTGTCCAGAGAAGGGCCACAAGGATGAGCAGAGGGCTGGAGCACCTCTGCTATGAGGACAGACTGAAGGAGATGGGGCTGTTCAGTCTGGAGAAAAGAAGGCTCTGAGGTGACCTAATTGTGGCCTTCCAGTATCTGAAGGGGGCTACAAGAAGGCTGGGGAGGGACTTCTCAGGCTATCAGGTAGTGCTAGGACTAGGGGGAATGGAATGAAGCTGGAGGTGGGGAGATTCAGGCCGGAGGTGAGGAAGAATTTCTTCACCATGAGAGTGGTGAAGCCCTGGAATGGGTTGTCCAGGGAGGTGGTTGAGGCCCTGTCCTTGGGGGTGTTTAAGCCCAGCCTGGATGAGGCTCTGGCCAGCCTGATCTAGTGTGAGGTGTCCCTGCCCATGGCAGGGGGGTGGAACTAGCTGATCCTTGTGGTCCCTTCCAACCCTGACTGATACTATGATACTATGATCTTGTTACTGAGGCCCAGGTGTGTGAGACCCCATCCTGTTTTCCAGACTCAGCCTTATCTCTCTCTTTGATGTCTGTGTCTGTGGTCTGCTGCCTTATGTCCCTTCACTCTACCAAGCTCAGTAGTTCCTTTATTGATGGCTGAATGCTTCTCTAGTGAGTGCAAAAGTTTCTAAAAGTTAATGAGTCTCCTTCCTTCAGATGTCCTGCTGAGAGTGCTGGGTAGGGCTCAGGTGAGGGCCATCTCTGACGGGCAGGGTTGTGTTCGGGCTAGGTTCAGGCCTGGGGTTAACGTCAAAGTGTCAATGCCAAGGGTAAAGGCTGGGGCCAAGATGAGCAATGGGAACACAGTCCCTCAGGGATGGGTTTGGGAGGGGATGAGCTGTAAGGGCTGAGGTGCAGGAGGGGTTCAGCTCCACTGTGTTAGAGGAGGGAACTGAGTAGAGAGGATGGGAAAGGCCCAGTCTGTACTGTGAGGTGTGCTATTTTCAATTCAGACCCCAGTAGGACTCCCCCACTGCAGGGGACTGGGTGGTGAGAGAGGGAGACACTTCCTGACGAGAACGGAGACAGGGACGGCAGCACTCAATATGAGTGATAGAAATCATACAACTTTATTGTTCCACACTTCATTATTTATAGTCTTATCTTATGCGTAGTTAATTCTATTCTAATTTAACACATACTATTGGTTTCTCTCTAAAAGATTACATCATTGTTGTCACTACTCTGTGGATTTTTTTCTACTCAGTCTAATTGCTCTTTTTCCCAGATCTCGCCTCCTCCTTATCTTGCTTGCCTCTTCTCAGGGGCAGCTTGACCTCAGCATACCAAAGCAATCAACACTTCCCCACAGCTACTACTCCATTGCTATACTATCAACAGAGAATCCTTCAAGGCCTGAATTGCACAGGTGTTCCTGGGACTCATGTCCCCTCTTGCTTAAACCAAACCCCAACAATTCCCCCATTTTTCTTTTGTGCAAGTAAGGCCTTGGAGGTTATCCTTTGAACACGTTGCATAATACAATTGCAAACAAGTTTAACAATAATCAAAATTAGTACAATAATACCTAAAAACCTTAAACTTCTTTTATCAATTGTATAACCCACTGTGACACATTCCCAAACGTTGATCTTAACCAATCATCTAAGGGACTTTTTACAATTGTAACAGCATGTGTGTGATTCTTTAGCCACCTAATCTCAGCATGCATCGACACTCCATGATCCGACAAGTTAAAACAACACATTCCTTCAAAATCTTCACATCCATGCCCTTGAGCCAACAGCAAAAAATCAATTGCAGCACAATTTTGCAGTAATGCGTGCTTCAATGATTTTTGATCTAACAATAACCCTTCTAACACCTGAGTGGTAACATTTGCATTTTTTACTGACCAACAGGCTAATTTTTCTACTGCACTCAAGGCTTTTCCTGCAGCGGCACCTGGCACAATTATACTTACAAAGGCTCTCATTGCATACCCCCATAATTCCACTTGGTCATTACAGCTTGATGGTAATTGTTCAATTGTGCATTTTTTCCGTTGTTTTATTTGCTTTAAAGGTTTTAACCACTGAGTCTGAGAAGGTGCTATTATGGATAAAGATCCCAAATAACAGGGACCCCCCACTGGGTTAGCTGGAATTCCCTGCCAGGCACGATCTCCACAAGTCAAAAATATACCTGTCAGCAATGCTTTTGCTATATGATTATTCCATAAAAGGGGTATATTTTTGTTCTTAATTGTTGAAGTCCCTGCACTGAGATCTCAAGCTCCATATGCACCCCACAGTTTTGGCACGATGAGACCTTTTATTGTTGCTTTGTCATTCCATCCATAATAGTCACCATACACGTTATATGGTCTTTTGGGACAAACATCAGTCCATCCCTGAGAGCTGCTTTGTATCCCAACCGGCACTTTCCCCCAACTTTCTAACACTTGCTCAAAACCTTGCTGTCCTTTAAACATACCTCCAACCACAATACACGTTCGAGTCCAGTTTCTCGATGCATTGCCAACCTGCTGAGAGCCCAATAATCGCAGATCTTCAGAATCATACGGTAACTGCTGAGTCAGTCCCTTAATCAATAATGCACTACAATTTGCCATTTCACTCTCATTACTACAACTATTACTACTATAACTACCAAACATATTTACATCAAATCTGGGTATCCCTATCAGACACGTCTGAAAAGGTTCACCCACAGTCTGTAAGCTCAAACAAAATTCATTATTGCCTGTCATGTTGGGCCATGTTACCTATACAAGGCACAAAGCTTAAGTTGAACTAGATAGAATGCTCTAACAGAGCTGGCATAATACATGGTCAAAGATAACAGACATTGTAAAGAAGAACTTAGATCTTAATAGTTCTGATCTTTGCATTTCACTCTTCTTATTGACAGAGAAGACTTGATTATGCCTGAACACATTTCACACAGAGATTAAGACACAAATGCAATCCTTAGCACTGTCTTTTACAATCTGCTTTAGGGTTATGTTGCATCTTTATTTTCTCTAGGATGGTCAAAAATCATAAACTGTTTAATGGTAGCAAGATTTCTTTAATCTGTAAAGGTAGATCTGGCCAGGCTCTAGCTTCACAGACAGAAAACTTGCAGGCAAGCAGCAAGAGCAAAAGAGCTTCATTGCTTTGCCCAGTATAAAATTACCCATAATAATGTGTTTTTTCTCATCCTAGTAATGCTGATCTCTTATTGGTGCCATTAAAAAACTTTTTTTTTTTTTTCCTGCTATGGGGTATTCTCTCTTCCCCCCCCCCCTTTTTATTTATTTATTTATTTGTTTGTTTGTTGATGTTTTCAACCCAAAATGAAAATGCACGTTGTGGTGTTATGAGTTTTGATTTTCCCTCTAGGTGTGTAAAATTATAGCAAACTGGTGAGATAACATATAAGTCCCTATGAACATTTTCTCTAATCACACAACAATCAGCCAACCACAATATTCAGTCCTAATTCACATGGTGCTGTGCTACATTCTTCTGATTGATGCTTTTGATCCCAGATTATCATAACAGTTATTGTGATCGATGTTCGACTTCATGGGAAATGCTGTTTCCTCTTAGTCTTGATTCTTCTGCACATTAGTGAAGGAATACTTCTTAAAATTAATACCTATTTACTACAAACCTTAACTATATTACATGGAGCTCCTTTGAAATGCCTAGGCAGACAACTAAGAAGGTTTGAACCAAAAGAAAATCTTACAATTTGAACTCATTGCTGAGTACATACACCTTACTGCAATTACTATGTACTAAGTACCTGTAAATACCAAATGTTTACCATTCATTATGCTTACCAGGAAAACTTCGCAAAACTCTAAATAACAAATCTCTGAAAGACATTACAATCAGAAATGAAGAAATTAGCACTGTTGCTTTAAATCAGAACAGAGCCATGGTCGACAATAGCCGTACCAGAAAACGCTGGGGGTGGGGGGGTGGGTGTGGTATAGTGCAGCTGGAGCCGCTGGGGGGGGGGGGGCCGCTGGTGCGTGCCACCAGGGCCACTGCTATGGTCTGTGCTGCCTGTGTCATCAGAGCTGTCGGTGCTGCCTCGGCCGGAGCTGTCGGTGCCCACGGGGGGCCATCAGGGGTCGCAGGAGGGGTGTGGGCGTAAGAATGCCGTAACCGCAAGCCTCCAAGCACTCCATGTTCTCTAAGGGGGGCCATAAAGCAAAGTCGGCGCTGTTTGAATCTTCCGAATCCGAGCCCTCACTGGCGATGTCAGAGGAAGATGTTGATGAACGGGATCGAACACACTGAGGCACAGGTTTCGCTGTCCTTTTTCGGCTTTTTCTCTGCTTAAGGTGAAACAGCAGTGGTGGCGGCTGGCAAAGGCGGTGTGGTCGCCGCAAGATGTATCGGGGGCAGCCCCGGTCGACCGGTCGATACTTTTCAAACACATCATTCGGTCGTAATTCAGATACAACTGGCGCTGCATCCTGTTCTGACAAATTCGCTGTAACTGCAGCAGCCATTCGCTGTTCTAACTTATATTTTTGGATACAGTTTATGCATTCTCGCCACGGCTTTTGCAGCTTTATAGCAGTTTTATCACCATCTATTACCAAGTCCCACAACTTGTTCCCGTACTCTCTCCAACAAGCTTCATCAAAATAACTATCTCTGCTAGGGAAATGCCCTAAAGTGGATCCATGGGCCAAAAGCCCAGGAATTACTTTGGGCGATATCTCCGCCTTACGCTTTTCTAGAAAGCATTGAAATA
The DNA here is from genome assembly GCF_026170545.1 of Melanerpes formicivorus. Taxonomy (NCBI): domain Eukaryota; kingdom Metazoa; phylum Chordata; class Aves; order Piciformes; family Picidae; genus Melanerpes; species Melanerpes formicivorus. The sequence goes on from NW_027142451.1 coordinate 1,936,689, forward strand.
AGGAGGGCGCTACCTCTTTGTCCATATTCACCGACGTCCGCAAACTTCACTGCCGCGTTCCGTTTCCCGCCAGTGTCCGCTGCTCCTTTCCTCAGGCCGCCGATCCCGGCCCGCCCAAGCTGCCGTCGGCCCGCCAACCCCAGCCCAACGACGTTTTCCACTGGCATGCCAATTTCGGCCCGCCACGTCTAGCCCGCCGATCCTTTCCTCAGGCCCGCCGATCCCAGCCCACCCAAGCTGCTGTCAGCCCACCAACCCCAGCCCGCCGACGTTTTCCACTGGTATGCCAATTTCGGCCTGCCAAGACTGGCCCACCTGAGCCTTCCTCCGCGGTCGGCTCGCCCGTAATCCCCGGGTGCGGTCTCCACTGTCGTCCCCGTTGAAATGGCTCAGAGTACCCCCAGAATCGGGTCCCTGTTCGAGGCGCCACTTGACAAGAACGGAGACAGGGACGACAGCACTCAATATGAGTGATAGAAATCATCCAACTTTATTGTTCCACACTTCATTATTTATAGTCTTATCTTATGCATAGTTAATTCTATTCTAATTTAACACATACTATTGGTTTCTCTCTAAAAGATTACATCATTGTTGTCACTACTCTGTGGATTTTTTTCTACTCAGTCTAATTGCTCTTTTTCCCAGATCTCGCCTCCTCCTTATCTTGCTTGCCTCTTCTCAGGGGCAGCTTGACCTCAGCATACCAAAGCAATCAACACTTCCCCACAGCTACTACTCCATTGCTATATTATCAACAGAGAATCCTTCAAGGCCTGAATTGCACAGGTGTTCCTGGGACTCATGTCCCCTACAAACCAGCTGTGAATGTTACTGATAATAACAGCAGTGTTAGATTTTCCCAAAGTACTGTAGTCTATTTCTAACAACATGATTGTATAGGACAAAAACGCCTGAAGCATGAAGTCCTCTTCTATATGCAAGACTGCACAACACTCTGTGACTGTAAGAATTTCTAATACATGAATTGTTTACTGTTTATTGTAACTTAAAGTCTGTAGTAACCCACGTACTTCTAATTTTATTCAAGCAAATGTTGATTGAATATGACACAGCATCTCAAATTTTAAGATGAACCCAGTCTATCTGAACATCAGTTTTAGGTTCAAGGTGTACAAGTCATCCTTTCCAAGCACAAAACTTGGCTATCCATTTCATTAGTGTAGGTTTTATCCCATGATGGTTTTATTCTGCTTCACACACCAGGGTTTGCTAAGTCCAGACAGGGCTAGAAGACTTTCAATTTTCAACAATATATTACTCTATGTAATACAGGTTTGAATGAAGGAAAATAATTCAAACCTAATTTTTTTTTTTTTTTTTAAAAAAAGGGGGAAAAAATCAGAAGAAACCTATCAAAAGCATACTTTTCTTATGGAAAGAGAGAGACCTAGAAATACACAGATTTGCACTGAAGCATCTAAGTCAGATACAGTAATCATTTATTAAAATCTAAACAAGCACCAACACACACCATAAACATTCTTTACACTTATTTTTAGAAATGATTGAAGATAAAGAACAGGAAGAGGGTTCAGAATTTTTATTGTGACAAACACAGGGAAAAAACCACAAATGGAGCTTGCCTTTGTAACCTTCATTTTATCAATGAGCCCTCATAATTAAGGTCAAGTTATTGCAGAGATTGAAATTTAGGGAACATGTCAATTAAGATAAACAGGAAAATTACCTCTTCCCAAAAGGATTAGCCTCAAGTGGAAAGGTTGGTTCAGAAAATTATAGTCCATTTGGTAAGGAAGATGGATCCACAGTAAAGCTAAATCTGCAGCACATAGGCTGGCATATTTTATCCGAAACAGTTGTAGAAAAAAAAAATTAGCACAAAATAATTGTTATTTTCCTCTTATTCTTTTCCCAGACTAAATATGACTTGCACAGCAAAACCAGTTGCAATAGGTAGAGCATCTTTCCTCTTTTTTTTCTTTTCTTTGTTTCAGACTTAATTTGACTTTGAAATCCTAATAGCCACAGAAAAGCAGAAGGTACCCTGTTTTCAGCGACATTAAGCAGGTATTTGTAAATATCCACTTAAGATTGCCATGTTCTGTACCCTAAATGACAAGAATTATTATTCCAGATTTGGCAAGAAAGGGGAGCGACAAAACACAAGCAAAAGTGATATTTGCCATTGTCTGGAGGGACCTGTCATTTCCCATGTACCCTGGAATGGGTTGTCCAGGGAGGTGGTTGAGGCACCATCCCTGGAGGTGTTTAAGACCAGGCTGGATGAGGCTGTGGCCAGCCTGATCTAGTGTGGGGTGTCCCTGCCCATGGCAGGGGGGTTGGAACTAGATGATCCTTGTGGTCCCTTCCAACCCTGAATGACACTATGATACTATGATACTATGATACTACTCTTGCTTAAACCAAACCCCAACAACTTCCCTTCCTATGAGTCCACCAAGAGTGGGTTAGACATTCCACCTTCCAAATGTTAAGGTCCAGGACAAGAGATTAAATGTCTTGGTGTGATGAAGAGGTTATTAATTTATGAATATTGAATATGGATTATATAAAATAGTCATATTTATTATTACAATTATCAATAACCAATGAGTCACTATTTTATATCCATATTCTAGTGCTCAATTGTAAAATACATCCCAGAAGTGGTTCAGTATTTATAATTTGTACCCAATTGGAATATTTACAGAATTAATTTCTACTCATATAACACAGGCTGCAGTTCCATCGCTTGTCCACCAGGTGGTGAGTTGACGAGACACTGGCATCTGCTTAACTATATACAGAGGTATTACAATGTGTCAGAAGCTTGGACTGGAAATGTGCTGCTAGACACAGGTGCTTTGAACTGAACATCAGTGAGTGGGAAGCAAGTGGAAAATTCACTGTGTCCTTTGTCTGTAGCAAGGTTAGGTTCCGGCAGGCTGCTGTCACCGGGGCTGGCTCCTGGGCTGGTCTGGACTGCAATGGTAGAGACAACCTTCTCCCTCCCACGACAGTGGAGAGGGGACGGAATATAGGCTAGCTGGTAGGCAGGCTCCATTCACAGGACCAGCAGGCAGGGCCGGTAGGGCTGGCCCTGGGATGGGGTTGGCCCTCGTGGCAATGACCTTCAGGGCTGGTGAGGGCGGCCCCAGGGAAGAAGTGCAGCTGCATGGAACGGCGACTTCCCTTTTGCTTGGCTTGAAGGAGCGGGCAGGATCCTATCAGAGTGGTCCTGGCTTTGGAGCACAGGGCATAAACAGTGCTCTGGATTCCTCTGGGGTTCACAGGGCACAGAGAGGCAGAAGTGTAAGCTCCTCTTCTCTCCTGCAAATGGCATTCTCACGCAGGCATGCAGCTAAGCACTGCTCCTGCTTTCCGAGCTGACACACAGGGCTGTGCAGCTCCTCACTCTGCTGCTTCAGGCTGAGGCAGACGTTTGCACTGATGGACTCGGCTAAGTCCCTTCCCCAGCAACTGGGCAGATCTTACCCTCGGGGATCCTCTTGGAGGCACGTTGGGCTCTTCCCACCAGTGAGACTGGCAATACAACACTGCAGCTTCTCAGGCTCTCAGCCCTGGTCCATCCTCTGGAGATACTATCAGGGCTGAGGCTTAATGGCCCTGCCTGGCTGCAGGCTTAATAGCAAGGCTATGGCATGAGCTCAGGCTCGAGGAAGAAGAGAGAACCAAGTAAAAAGAGGGCATTTACAAGCTGGGGTAATACTGATAGGTTTCTGGAGGCTGGATGTGGCCAATGGGCACTCTCACCAGCTGCAGCCTATGGGAGGCATGAAGCTAGAATTATGCCATGCTTGGCATCAGCACCAGCATCCCATGTATGCGTGTATGCAGTGGTCTGTGCCATGTCAGCCTTTGTTCCCCTCATGAAAGGAGGGAGAACTTGTCCACGTGCTGGGACAGGTTTCAATATCTGGGCATAATGTGCCTTCAGCACAACTGGGAGGGCTCAAAGAGATTGAGTTTGTACAGGGAGGAAGCCCAGTCTGAACTGGGATGGCATCAGGGTCTGCAGGGGATCTGCTTTGTATACATCAGTACTGGGAGGGGATCAGAGGATCCACTTTGAGCTGAGAGGGAGCCAGGGCTGTACTGGGCTTAAAATAGATTGAACAGGAGCACACTGCACTGGGTTAGGAACTGGCTGGAGGGCTGAGCCCAGAGAGTGGTGGTGAATGGTGCCCCAGCCAGCTGGCAGCCAGGCACCAGTGGTGTGCCCCAAGGATCAGTGCTGGGCCCCATCCTCTTTAACATCTTCATTGATGTTCTGGGTGAGTAAATCAGTAAATTTGCAGATGACACCAAGCTGGGGGCAGGAGTTGATCTGCTGGAGGGTGGAGAGGCTCTGCAGAGGGACCTCGACAGGCTGGACAGATGGGCAGAGGCCAAGGGCATGAGATTGAACACATCCAAGTGCCAGGTTCTGCACATTGGCCACAACAACCCCATGCAGTGCTACAGGCTGGGGTCAGAGTGGCTGGAGAGCGGCCAGGCAGAGAGGGACCTGGGGGTGCTGGTTGATGGTAGTCTGAACATGAGCCTGCAGGGTGCCCAGGCAGCCAAGAGGGCCAATGGCATCCTGGAACAGTGTGGCCCAATGGCTGTTCCTGGCATCAGGAAGTGTGGCCAGCAGGAGCAGGGAGGTCATTCTGCCCCTGTACACTGCACTGGTTAGGCCACACCTTGAGTCCTGTGTCCAGTTCTGGGCCTCTCAGTTTAGGAAGGAGGTTGAGTTGCTGGAAGGTGTCCAGAGAAGGGCAACAAAGTTGGTGAGGGGTTTGGAACACAGCCCTGTGAGGAGAGGCTGAGGGAGCTGGGGTTGCTTAGCCTGGAGAGGAGGAGACTCAGGGGTGACCTTATTGCTCTCTACAACTACCTGAAGGGAGGTTGTAGACAGGCAGAGGTTGGTCTCTTCTCCCAGGCAGCCAGCACCAGAACAAGAGGACACAGTCTCAGGCTGTGCCAGGGGAGGTTTAGGTTGGATGTTAGGAAGAAGTTCTATACAGAGAGTGACTGCCCATTGGAATGGGCTGCCTGGGGAGGTGGTGGAGTCACCATCATTGGAGGTGCTCTGGAGGAGACTTTATGGGGTGCTTGGTGCCATGGTTTAGTTGTTTAGGTGGTGTTGGATTGGTTGATGGGTTGGACACGATCATCTTGAAGGTCTCTTCCAACCTGGTCTATTCTATTCTATTCTACCACTGCACATCTGCCTGAATCCCAATCTCCTTAAGGAGAAGGGGACAAAAAAGAGATCTCTTCCAACCTGGTCTGGTCTATTCTATTCTATTCTATTCTATTCTATTCTATTCTATTCTATTCTATTCTATTCTATTCTATTCTATTCTATTCTAAAAGGATCAAGATTGTGCTGGGAAAAGGCCCAGACTATGGGAATGGGGCCAGGGGATCCAGCTGGTATTGGAACAGAACCCAGACTGTGCTGGGAGGGTGTGTGGGTGTCCAGTTTGTGCTGGGATGGATGTGGTTGTTTCTGGGAGAGGCTCAGGCTGTCCACACTCTGTCCTGGGACAGAGTCAATACAAAGGCCCTGGCCCAGAGCTTCCAGGGAGAGACTCTCCTGATGCTGCAGAAGTGTTGCCCTAGAGGGAGCCTCAGCCTCTGGCTGCAGCCTGCTGCTTCTTGTCCTTGTGTCTTGTGCCATGGCCATGATCCTGCCCCCCTCTGCTGGGATCAGAGCCTTGCTGCTGCCCGTTGCCCCAGCAGCTGCTGCTCTGCAGGCAGGACAAGCCCAGCTCCCTCAGCTCTGATCACAGCCAAGGCCTTGAGCCTCTGCTCAGCTTGTGCTGGCACAGGCTGCCCCTGCAGAGGCCATGACACCTGTGAACCTTCCCAGTCAGCTCTGTGCCAGACTCTGCCACGGTGTGTTCCAGGAGAGAGGCTCAGCAGTGCTGGCTGTTCCCTGCCACAGGCCCTGGGCCCAGCAGGAGGATGGGAATGTGAGGGCTGTGACCAACAGAGCAGGGTCTAGTTGGAAGGCTGTGGCCAGTGGTGTTCCCCAGGAGTCAGTGCTGGCTCCAGTCCTGTTCAGCATCTTCATCAAGGAGCTGGATGAAGGAGCAGAGTGGAGCCTCAGCAGGTTTGCTGGTGACACAACCTAGGAGGAGTGGCTGAGCCCTGACAGGCTGTGCTGCCATGCAGTGACACCTGGAGAGGCTGCAGAGCTGGGCAGAGGAGAAGCTCACGGTGTTCAAGCAGAGCAGGTGGAAAGTCCTGCACCTGGGGAGGACTAACCACCTGCAGCCGCTGGGTGAGAGCTGAGCTGCTGGAAAGCAGCTCTGTGCAGAAGGCCCTGGGAGTGCTGGTGGGCAACAAGTTCCCCAGGAAGCAGCCAAGAAGGCCAATGGTCTCCTGGGGTGGATTAAGAAGGGAGTGGACAGAAGGTCAAGGGAGGTTCTCCTCCTCCTCTCCTCTGCCCTTGTGAGACCGCATCTGAAGGATTGTGTCCAGTTCTGGGCTTGCCAGTTCAAGAGGAAATTCCTGGAGAGAGTCCGCTGAAGGACTGTGAGGATGCTGAGGGGACTGGAGCAGCTCTGCCAAGGAGAGGCTGAGAGCCCTGGGACTGTATGGTCTGGCAAGAGAAGAGAGAGAGAAGATCTAAGTCGTGCACAGAAATCTCTCAAGGGTGGAGGTGATGAGGATGTGGCTCACAGCCTCAGCTCCTCTGAAGGGCACAGCAGCTGCTGGGGGATGGAGAGGAGTGAGGCCAGAGGCAGGGGACATCCATGGCACAAGGCATGAGGAAATTACTTCCTCTAATGGCAGGGCTGCTCTGGAGCCCTACTCTGTGCCAGCAGTGCCCCTGGCCTGTCCCTGCCTGCATTCCCAGCACTGCCACACAGCAGCACAGTGCCCAAGCTGCCAAAGCACTCAGGACTTACCCCAGCACAGAGGCTCAGCAGGAGTGGGTGGAAGGGAAGAAAGAGCAGCTGAGGACAGCCCAAGCTCTGGGGCTCCCTGGCACTGCTGCTGTGATGGGACTCTGCCCCTCCACCTCTGCACACAGGCACTGCCCTGCAGCTCCACAGAAGCCTTGGAGGAAGTAGCTCAGAGAAACAACTCCCTGCAGGGTCCTTTATTGTGTTGAATACATACAGGGAGCACAGCTCCTCATGTCTGCAGCCTCTGGGTTACACCAGACAGGACAACACTGAACCAGAAATGGTCTGAAGAAAGACATTTGTGTGGGAACAACATTCTCACAAGGGGAACAGCCCCAGCAGCAGCCAGAACTCGAGCAGCCAGGCTGGGCCTGCACTGAGTGACACCAGAACTGCTCTGCAGGAGAAGACAAAGAGTTTATTGCTTCTGAAGGCATCCAGGGATCGTTGGCTCAGGGCATCCTTCAGCTCCTGGTTCCTCAGGCTGTAGATGAGAGGGTTCACTGCTGGAGGCAGCACTGAGTACAGAACTGCCACCACCAGATCCAGGGATGGGGAGGAGATGGAAGAGGGCTTCAGGTAGGCAAAGAAGCCAGTGGTGAGAAACAGGGAGACCACAGCCAGGTGAGGGAGGCAGGTGGCAAAGGCTTTGTGGCGTCCCTGCTGAGAGGGGATCCTCAGCACTGCCCTGAAGATCTGCACATAGGACACCACAATGAACACAAAACAGAAGAAACCTACATAGACACTGAGCACAAGAAGCCAAAGTTCCCTGAGGTAGGATGTGGAGCAGGAGAGCTTGAGGATCTGGGGGACTTCACAGAAGAACTGCTTCACAATATTGCCCTGGCAGAGGGGCAGGGAAAATGTATTGGCTGTGTACAGCAGAGCATAGAGACCCCCACAGCCCCAGGCAGCTGCTGCCAGATGGAGACAAACTCTGCTGCCCAGGAGGGTCTCATAGTGCAGGGGTCTGCAGATGGCAACGTAGCGATCGTAGGACATGGTGGTGAGGAGAAAATACTCTGCTGAAATGAAAAAAGAAACCAGAAAGACCTGAGCAACACATCCTGCATAGGAGATGTCCCTGGTGTCCCTCAGGGAATTGTCCATGGATTTGGGGACAGTGGTGGAGATGGCACCCAGGTCAAGGAGGGCAAGGTTGATGAGGAAGAAGTACATGGGGGTGTGGAGGTGGTGGTCCCAGGCTATGGTGGTGACAATGAGGCCATTGCCCAGCAGGGCAGCCAGGTAGATGGCCAGGAAGAGCCAGAAGTGCAGGAGCTGCAGCTGCCCTGTGCCTATGAATGGCAGGAGGAGGAAGTGGGTGATGGAGCTGCTGTTGGCCATCTGCTGCTTCAGGCCATGGAGACCTGTCCAAGGAGGGAAAGGCAGTGACACGTTAGGGCACACTTCTCTCAGGCTCATCATAAGCTCCCTCCTTGAGCTGCATGAGAAATGGATCAGCTCAGTCCCATCACTACCAACCCATGTTCATCACAGATTCAAATGCAGCAGGGACCCAGAATTGCCATGAAGATTCCTCTGGTGTCAGAACAGAAAGTGACCAACAGCCCAAGCCCAGAGGACAAGAGTCCCATTGTGGTGGGCTGAAATTTCCCCCCAGCATTAGCTTTGCCAGAGCAGCTCAGTTAGAAGCAAATTAAGCTGTATTGACAAGCAAGAGCTACACTCTACAATGGAAGGCAATGAACAGGTACAAAACATACAGGAGTGACAGTATCAGACAGGTGTTAACAATTAGCAAACGACATGAAACCCCCCTGGTCGGAGAGCAGGGAAGCTGTTCCTCTTTCCCTACCCCCCTGTTCCAAGAGAGAAAGGAGGAGTGGAGAGAGAAAAAAAGCAGTGGGTTAGACTTAGCCAAGGCCAGACAAAGCAGGTGATCTCTCCCCAGCAAAGCAAAACAGCTGAGATCAGAGGAGAAGAGAGAGAATTGTTATGTTACAGCTCCTCTGATTCCAGATATTTACCCAATTAATTTGTTTAGAATAATCTTTTCTTTTCCTTTTTACACCCAATAGTGATCTATTTACTTTTGTTTCTACTTTTCTGCTCAAAACCTGTAACTAAATTTTAAAGGCATAGCCTAAAACCACCACACCCATGGAGAGGTGGAGAAGCAGGGGCCAGGCCTGCAGTGCTGCAGACACAGTGAAGGGAAGAGAGAAAGGCAGAGGGGCTGGGGGTGAAGCCTTCTCCTTACCCAGCTCTACTCACTGATGTTCACAGGATGGAATTGAGGGTCTTTGGTCATCCTTCTGTGTGCACACTCCAGGAGCCTTCAGCTGAGCATCAGCTGCCAAGATGGAGATGCCTCCAGGAGCTACAGCTGCAGTGTCCTGCACCCACAGCCTCAACATGTCAGTGACTGCAGTGACTTCTCCTCCAGTGAGCTCTCAGTCACCGTCCAAGTCCTGGCCACCTTGAATCTCTCTCTACCTTCCTCATCTCCCTGAGATCCTCTGGCAGTGTCCTCAGCCCTGCTGTGCTGTGCAGAGGAGCTGCTCCTGGCCAGAGCTGTCTCTCTGCAGCACTGCCTGCTTGCCAGCAGCACCTTCCAGCCCAGGAGCCTGCCCTGGCTCAGCACAACAGAACCAGCCCAAGGCATTTAAAGGAGCCCTCTGGTGGCTTTGGTACCAAGTCCATGAATCTCAGAGACTGAGAAGCTGATGAAACTTCTCCAGAAGTCAAAGTCAGATTCAAACTCTGAAGCTTCTTCTACTGTTAATGGGTCCCAGTGAAGCATACTGGGAAAGGGTCCCCAGGGTCTGGTTAGAGCAGAAGGAGACAGTGGATGCAAGGGAAGCACCACTGGAGGCACTGAAGCATCTCCAGGCTCTGGTTAGAGCAGAGAACTGAGGCAATGCTGACAGGTCAGGACAAGCAGCTAAAGGTGGCTCTGCTGCTGAGTAAACCTGGAGGGGGTTCACTGATCCAAAGGGCCAAGCCCTGACCCCAGCCCCTGGCCAGGCGGATCCTGTCCCTCACCTGTGGCTCAGGGCTCTACTGCTCAGGGAGCAGTAAGGAGTGAGGGTGAGCAGTCAGCAGTGGAGAAAATTCTTTGATACTCTGTGACATCCAGAAGAAGAATCAAGGATGAAATAAACTCCAGAGACTGAAAAGAATTTTCTACTGGCAGCATTTCTCCATCTTGTATTGAGCAGACGGCAGCAGGAGCAGCTCATGATGTAACTTTGTCAGATTTTAATATGATTTACTAAAAAGCAATAAAATGTAGCCTTTAAAATTAATTTTATCAGATGCTTTGTGCAATAAAAGCCTCTCCCACTGGAGAGCTGCAGAAATCGTGGCAATAATTAGAGGGTAAGTTGTGGCTCAGCAGTATTTAATGAGCCCCATGGATTTGGGTCTGATTACATGATCCTTAGGTACTGCCAGGAGACTCTGCCAAGGTACTGCCAAGAAGCCTCTCAAGAAGTCCAAGTCAGAAGAAAATGCCAAAGTACCTTGAAGCACTGATTGGCCTCACTGAGGGTTGTTACTGACAAAGGCTCCCCAGGGACTCGTTAGAGCACCTTGTTAGAGGCCATGATTGCAGGGAGACAAAGGCAAAGTGCAGGGGAGAAAAACTTGCCTTTGGTCTCTGAAGCAGAAAGGCCAAGCCCTGATCACTGCCCTTGGAATAGAAGGACCTCAAAGCCTCAAAGCAAAGTTTCTCCTCACAGGCCTTGGTGGCAGAGGCAAGTGCCAGAGCCAAGGGGACAGAGACCTTGGTCCTGTTGGGCCTCTCAGCCTTGCCAGAGCCCATGGCCATCCCTACTGCAGCCTCTCCTACACTGTCCCATGCCTGCAGCTCTTTCCCTTCAGGCTGCTGACACCAATCTTGCTTCCCCACCCAGCTCTCCTCCTGCCATTTCCATCCCTTCCCTGAGCTGTCTCAGTTCTCCCTGCCATTTCCTGACACCTCTGGATGGCCTCATGCATAGCAGCTCTGCCCTCTGAGGGACATTTCTTTGGCCTCATCTCCACTCTGAACCTTCCAAGCTGCACTGTGTGGAGGTTTTGGTCTCTTTCCACTGCCCAGAAGAGCTCCATCCTCTCTGAAACCACCCTTCAGCCATGTACACACTGCTATGGCAGTGCCCTGAGCCTCCATTCAGCAGACTGAAGCTGCCTGGGTCCCTCAGCCTCTCCACAGAGATGTCAATCCCCCATCCTGGAAGATATCCTCTGCAGCCTCCCCAGTTCCTTGCTTCTCCTTCAGACTGCAGAGCTCCACACCCAGACACTAAACATCCAGATGTGGCCACAGCAGTGCTGAGTCTATGGGGAGGACAACTTCTGTGTCTGGATGGCCACACTCCTCCTGCCACAGCCCAGCTGCAGTTGGCCTTCTTCACTGTGGTCAGGCTTTGCTCCATCCCAGGGCATTTGAATGGTTCCTCCCAGACCTGTGGTGCCTGTCTGAGTGGGCATGTGTGGTGGCTTGCCAACCACAGGGCAAATCCATCACCCAGCACACTCATGCCAGGGTGAGTACCTCCTGGCAGCAGGGATCTGATCAGGGAAGGAGAGGAAACTTCAGGACACCCTTGATGTTTTTCTCACTCACCTTTAGTTCCTGACAACCAAACTGTACCAGAACCTTTCTCTCTCACCTGTGCTTAGTTTGCACACTTGTTGTAGCTTAAGGACCATAGAGATAATTCCTCCAGGGGACAGCCCAACCCAGTGGGAGGAACATTGTTATTCCATCCCATAATCCTGCTTCTATAAGCAGAGCTCACAGCCAGTTCTCTCTCTCTCTCCTCTCTGCTCTGGGTGTGTGGCAGCTGCTCTCTCTTTGGTCTGTGTGGCAGTGCAGCCTCGCTGGCCAAGCTGTTTGCTTGCTGCACAGCTGGGGCCTCTTGCACCCAGCCTGAGGGGGGACACTGAGGCCTAGTCAAGGCCTAGTGGGCTCAGCTTGAGGAAGCAGTAAGGCCTACTCTGGGCCTACCGAGGCTTAGTGTGGGGGGCAGGTTTTGGCTGTTTGAAGTCTGGTTGAGGCCTGGTGAGCTTCTGGAGAGCTGGGCTGAGGCTGATTCTGATTGTGGATCCCTAGGCTGTTCCCTTAGTACCTTTTGGACTTCTCTTTACTTTTGTAAATAGTATTTCTATTTCCCCTCAAATTGTGTGCCAGTGTTTTTATTTACTCCTTGGAGGTAAAATAGTTACTGCCTCGAGCTGTTTCCAGCTCAAATCAAACCAACATTGAACTCTCTCTATTGATTAGAAGCTGTCCTGCTTTGAGGCCAGACAGATTCTCTCTTACCTCTGAGAGGTGCAAAAGAATGACACTCATCACACAAATGGATTGCAGAAGTGATGGAAAGTTGAAATGGAAAGCAGGAAGTGTTGTACAGAGGCTACGATGCAGAGTGACAAAAGAATCCCAAAGCATACAGAGTCCCCTAGAGCACACCCCAAAGCCTCCCAACACTTCCCTTCTCCCCACCTGAGGCTCTACCCAAAACTCCCAGGGCTCTTTCTTCCCCCCCACTGCTAGGCTGGTCTCAGGTTGGCCAGGTCTGAGACTGCCACCCCCCCTTCTCCTCCTGGCATTAGGCCTAGGCAGGCCTAAGAGGACTTGAGATACTCCCCCACTATTACCCAATAGAGAGCATCTCCCATGGGAGCAGAGAGGGAAGAAAGAGGAAGAGAAGGACTTTGCAGATGGATTTATAGTGCACAGGATATTATGGGTATGAAAAAGCCTGTTTCCTGTGTCCACCTTATTGGGTTGGAGCCTCTGGACACAGGTGTAGCTTATGTGGCAGGAATAGGAGGTACCCAGCCTAAACTGCCACAGAAGGTGAAGGGAAAAGTCAGAACACAACTGGTGACCAAACCAATGTCTTGTGACAGAACCAAGAGATTCCAGAACAGGCAGTGAAAGGTGAGGAGAGCTTCTCCTGGCTATCTGATGGAAGGGAAAACTCAAGGTTCTCCAAACAAACAACAGGAAGAAGTGATTCAGAGAACGGGAAAAACTCAACAGCTAAGGCTGTGCAGTGTTGGTGGCTGAGAAAAAGGATGACACCAAGATGTGCTCAAGCACCAGCCATCAGCAGAGGCCACTTGATTAATACACATCATCACAGTATCACAGTATTGCCAAGGTTGGAAGAGACCTCAAGGACCATCGAATCCAACCTGTCACCACAGACCCATGACTAGACCATGGTACCAAGTGCCACGTCCAATCTCCTCTTGAACACCTTGAGGGATGGTGACTCCACCACCTCCCTGGGCAGCCCATTCCAATGACTGATGACTCTCTCAGTGAAGAACTTTCTCCTCACCTCCAGCCTAAACTTCCCCTGGCGCAGCTTGGGACCTTGAGATTACGGCTTATATATTTTTCTTTCTGTGTCCATGTGCCGTTTGTACTTAAGTGATTGGTTTAGGCTTGGTGTCCAGGCACCTCTCTCCCCCTTTTGGTAGCCTGGGGAGTTCTCTCTGTTTCTTCCTTTGTTATTCACAGATCTTCTTTCCTGGAGTTGTTTGAATTCCTGATTCAAGGGCAGGGCTCTGCTTTGTTCAAGGTTAAAGCTGCCCATGGCCACCTGCTTTATCTACAATTCCTCCTTTTTGCCCAGGGCTCATTATCTTCTGCAGGGCCCTTTGCAGCCATGAGAATGAACAGGGCACTGCCAACACCTGGATTAATCCAATAAGCAATAGTCACAACCCAGTTTGTAACACTCTTCTGTCTATGTTTAGAATGATCACTTCAGTGTGTACAACACAGACCATCAAATTAGTCCAGCCCTGACTGTGAGCTGATAATAAAGAACCAACAGCAGCTTGATTTTGCAGGCTGGCATGGCTGACACTCTCCACATCAGTGGCTAATTCAAGCAACACTTTTGATGTTTCCTTGTCTTGTTTTGCAACCCCAGATGCCACTTCCCTTAGCTGAGCTGGTGCTTTGCTGGGGCAATTGGAAGCAAGATTATCCTGGCTGCTATGTGTTCAGCTTTGTTCTACAAGCCTACATGATCACCTCATTCAGCTGTTAGGCTAAGCCTGCATGGCTTTAAGGCAAAGGGAGTGTGATTAAAGATCACAGTACTATATCAGCTCCAACTCTATGCTGCAGGTACACATAGCTTTCTGCTTGTAAAGTCCCTGAAATATCTAATTCTTGAGGCTCTAATGGGGCAAAGAGCAAATGATCATCCCACTGGTGATCTTACTGGTGTGTTACAATTGAATTTTGACAGGATTTAAATTCCAGGTTTGATTTAATGCATGCAGCAGTGCTGCCCAAATGTTTTGCTATCCCATGAAGTTAGCTGATGTGGGCTGAGGGTGTTGTTTCCATTGATTGTGCTCTGGAGTAGGCCAAACACAACAAGCAGGGACCTGCTGGACCCTGGCACCTGTGGAAACACAAGCATACCCATGGCCCCAGGTCACATGATCCCAGGGGCTTTCCCAATCAAGGAAATTCCAGACCCACACTGGGGCCTTTTTTGCCAAAGGATTGCAATGACAAGAAATGAGTTACTATGGCAGGGTCCATACCACTCTGAGAGATGGTTAAATAATTAATCCATTATGGTGAGTGAAATATCTGTGGTGACATCCACTCTGGTGCTGCCGCTAGTTCTTGCTTGCAAGTGACCCCACAGGTCTGAAAGGTGCCATGGGGAGGCACTTGTGTCTGTGTACACGTTGCCATGGTGCTCTGCTTCCCGTTTCCCAAATTATTTCTCGGGGGAGGAGGTTGTCTTGGGTTATTAAACCCAAAGCAGCCATCTTTAGTGAGGTTTCATTCTTACCATATTGTGCACAGGGGCCAGAGAGGAACAGGTTCCCATACCCATTATTGCTGCTACCTTTTTGTGGACAAGTTTTCTTCTAATGTCCCAGCTGCCCACATCTGAAACAAGGTTTTCATACATGAAGAGCAGCAGCAAACATTTTCACCAAAGTCTCCACCTGACAAGCAGTGGTGGTATAGGAGAAGGGCTGTTTTCAGATAGCTTTGGGACAGCTTTGTTTTGTCTTGAGTCCAGGGGTGTACACCTTATCAGGAACTGAAAAGAAAGACCAGGCAGGATTGGGCTGGATATGTTTAGAAGCTTGTTTGCTAGCATTAACCTATTGTATGCTTTGCTTAAGTGCATGGCAGTAGAAATGTAACCAATCAGAGTGTGACAACACTGCATTAGAAACATATATAAGTCAACTGTGTAACATAATAAAGGCCTTCACCTGGAAACATATTGTGTTGGGTCTAGGTAAGAATGTCAGGATATAGGTAATAATGGGTGCTTATAAGTCTTTAGTGACTGTGTTAAGGTAAGTTCCCTAATGAATAACCACAACATCATGTCAGTGCTACTGGGGGATGGCATCAGCTGCTGTACGAGTTCATAGGTTAAGTTTTACATCTGGTTCAAACCTGCTTTGTTTTGTGTGTGTGTGTGCTGGCATTTCAAAGAAGTTTTAGGTAAGGTAGGCAAGGGTTGGAGTAAATAAGTTTTCATTTAAAATAAAACTGTGTGCTTTAGGTCATGCAACAGCTTTTTTAGACATTGATATCATGGTTTTAATTTTAGCATAGTTCTTTAAGGTTTTTAGGTTTTTTTGGTATTAGTATAAAGTTAGGAGTTTGATATCCTGATATTATAAAATGGGGGTTTTTTGGTCTTTTCTTTGTATTCATAGTTTCATAGTTTCATTCAGGGTTGGAAGGGACCACAAGGATCATCTAGTTCCAACCCCCCTGCCATGGGCAGGGACACCCCACACTAGATCAGGCTGGACAGAGCCAAATCATCCAGCCTGCTCTTAAACACCCCCAGGGACGGGGCCTCGACCACCTCCCTGGACAACCCATTCCAGGGTTTCACCACTCTCATGGTGAAGAACCTCCTCCTCACATCTAGCCTGAATCTCCCCACCTCCAGCTTCATTCCATTCCCCCTAGTCCTATCACTACCTGAGATCCTGAGAAGTCCTTCCCCAGCCTTCCTGTAGGCCCCCTTCAGATACTGGAAGGCGACAATTAGGTCTCCTCGGAGCCTTCTCTTCTGCAGACTGTACAGCCCCAACTCCCTCAGTCTGTCCTCATAGGAGAGGTGCTCCAGCCCTCTGATCATCCTCGTGGCCCTTCTCTGGACACGTTCCAGCACCTCCACATCCCTCTTGTAATAGGGGCTCCAGAACTGGACACAGTACTCCAGGTGGGGTCTCACCAGGGCTGAGTAGAGGGGGAGGATCACCTCCCTCGACCTGCTAGCCACACTTCTCCTGATGCAGCCCAGGATCTGATTGGCTTTGCGGGCTGCAAGTGCACACTGAGAGCTCATGTTGAGCTTTTTGTCCACCAGCACCCCCAAGTCTCTCTCCTCAGGGCTACCCTCCAGCCAGTCACTGCCCAGCCTGGATTTGTGCCTGGGATTGCCTCGACCCAGATGCAGGACCCTGCACTTGCTCTTATTGAACTTCATGAGGTTGGCCTGTGCCCACCTCTCCAGCCTGTCAAGGTCCCTCTGGATGGCCTCCCTTCCCTCCAGCGTGTCTGCTGCACCACACAGCTTGGTGTCGTCAGCAAACTTGCTGAGGGTGCACTCAATGCCACTGTCCATGTCCCCCACAAAGATGTTGAATAAGACAGGTCCCAGGACTGATCCCTGAGGGACTCCACTTGTCACTGGCCTCCACTGGGACATGGAGCCATTGACAGCCACTCTTTGGGTGCGGCCATCAAGCCAGTTCCTTATCCATCTAGTGGTCCACCCATCAAACCCATGTGTCACCAGTTTGGAGACCAGGATGTGGTGTGGGACAGTGTCGAAGGCTTTGCTCAGGTCCAGGTAAACGACATCAGTTGCTCGCCCCTCAGCTATTAATTTTGTCACCTGCTCATAGAAGGCAACCAGGTTGGTCAGGCAGGATTTGCCCTTGGCAAAGCCATGCTGACTGTTCCCAATCACCTCTTCACTATTCTTTTGAGCGAGTAGTGACTCCAGGAGGATCTGTTCCATGATCTTTCCAGGCACAGAGGTGAGACTGACTGGCCTGTAGTTCCCTGGTTCCTCCTTCTTGCCCTTTTTGAAGATGGGGGCAATGTTTCCCCTTTTCCAGTCTGTGGGGACTTCACCAGACTGCCAGGACTTTTGAAATATAATAGAGAGGGGTTTAGCAACCTCATCTGCCAGTTCTCTCAGTACCCGTGGGTGTATCCCGTCGGGTCCCATGGACTTGAACACTTTCAGGTTCTTCAGATGATCACGAACCTGATCTGCACTTACAATGGGCAGTTCTTCCTCCCCGTCCCTGGCTTTGACTTCCATAACATCAGGAGTGTGGCTAGAGGCCCTTGCAGTGAAGACTGAGGTAAAGAAGTTATTAAGTACCTCAGCCTTTTCCTCATCACATGTGACCACGTCACCATTTTCCTTTCTGAGGGGGCCCACACCTTCCCTAGTCTTCTTCTTCCCATTAATATACCTGTAAAAGTTCTTAGTATTCCCTTTAATCTCCCTGGCTAGATTCAACTCAAACTCTGCTTTGGCTTTCCTAACCAGGACTCTTGCTGCTCGGGCAGCTTCCTTGTATTCCCCCTGTTCTACCTGTCCTTCCCTCCACTTCCTGTAGAGTTTCCTTTTAAGTAATAGTGTGTCCAGTAGCTCCTTGCCCATCCAGGCAGGCCTCCTAGCATTCTTACCTGCTTTTCTCTTTGTTGGTACACAGAGCTCCTGGACACAGAGGAGGTGGTCCTTGAATACTGACCAGCTGTCCTGGGTCCCTCTTCCCTCCAGGGCTTTGTCCCACGACACTTTGGCTAGCAGATCCCTGAAGCGATCAAAATCTGCATGCCTAAAGTCTAGGGTCGTGAGCTTGGAATACTTCCTCCTGATTGCCCTGAGGATGTTAAATTCAACTGCTTCATGGTCACTGCAGCCAAGGCCGTCTATGAGCCTCACATTGCTTACCAGCCCTTCCCTGTTGGTGAGAACAAGGTCCAGCATAGCACCATTTCTTGTTGGTTCCTCCACCATTTGGAGGAGGAAGTTGTCTTCTATGCAGTCCAGGAACATCCTGGATTGCTGGTGCCTTGCTGTGTTGTCCCTCCAGCAGATATCCGGGTGGTTGAAATCACCCATGAGGACCAGGGCTTGTGACCTGGAAGCTGCTTCTATTTGCCTATGGAGGGCCTCATCTGCTTGGATCTGCTGGTCAGGTGGCCTGTAGGAGACCCCCACAGTAATATCTTCTTCCCCTGTCCTGCCTTTAATTTTGACCCATACACTCTCAACTAGCTTATCATCCCTCCCCAGTTGGAGCTCCACTGATTCCAACTGGCTATTGACATAGAGGGCAACACCTCCTCCTCTCCTTCCCTGCCTATCCTTCCTAAAGAGTTTATACCCATCTATGCCTACATCCCAGTCATGGGATTCATCCCACCAAGTTTCAGTAACAGCCACTATGTCGTGGCATCCCAGCAGCACAGTGGCCCTTAACTCATCCTGTTTGTTGCCCAAGCTGCGCGCATTCGCATAGAAGCACTTCAGCTGGGCTGGCCCTGTCCTCCTCTTGTGCCAAATCCCCTCGGTTTCCACAGAATGTCCTGATGGATCATTCGTGGCTTGCCTCAGGGTAGCAAGTTGAGAGCCCTTACCAGCTCTCCTTCTCTCTACTGCTGGTGAGCTGCCCCTCTGTTTGTCACCAGCCAGCAGGAGACTATTAACCCCTTCCCCCTTCAAATCTAGTTTAAAGCCCTATCAATGAGCCCTGCCAATTCCTGCCCCAGGATTCTTATCCCACTCTGGGACAAGTGTGTCCCATGAGTTGTTTTCACAATACCTTTAAAATAAGGATTAATTAAAAAAAAAAAAAAAAGGAATTTTTGATGGACCACACAGAGGTTTAGCATAGGAAAGTGCAAAGTCCAGGAAAGGGATGCATATTTTATCACCTACAGGCTTTAGTGATACCAGCAAGGAAAAGTCAACCCATATCATGACCTGGAAAGATCAGTTTTGCAACTCAGCACTGCAAACATCTCAGCAGAAGACAGCACAAGAATCAAAGGATGGGACAAAGAGCAGTGCCCCTGAAGCTGAAAATCAGCAGGCCTAAGACAGGCAACCAGCACCAGAACAAGAGGACACTGTCTCAAGCTGTGCCAGGGGTAATTTAGGCTTGAGGTAAGGAGAAAGTTCTTCACAAAGAGAGTTGTTAGCTGTTGGAATGTGCTGCCCAGGTGTTCAATAAAGGATTGGATGTGGCACTTGAAGCCATGGTTTAGTTAGTCATGAGGTGTTGGGTGACAGGTTGGACTTGATGACCTTTGAGGACTTTTCCAACCTTTTGATTCTATCATTCTATGATCACAATGAGCGCCATGATGAACTGAGATCAAAAGCATCAATCTAAGGCTGATTGCACAAGAATGTCACCAGAAAACATCTAAATTGGGATTGAACATCATGATTGCTTAATTGTTGTGTGATTAGGGAATATGTTCAGATAGATAGCTGACAGCGGTCAGCCCATGGCTTGGACAGCAGCATTCTGTGCTGGGTGAAGAACTGGATGGAGGGCCGTGCCCAGAGAGTGGTGGTGAATGGTGCCACATCCAGCTGGTGGCCACTCACTAGTGGTGTCCCCAGGGATCAGTGCTGGCCCCCATCCTCTTTAATATCTTCATTGATGATCTGGATGAGGGGATTGAGTCAGTCATCACTAAATTTGTGGATGACACCAAGCTGCGAGCAGATGTTGATCTGTTAGAGGGCAGAAGGGCTCTCCAGAGGGACCATGACAGGCTGGACACATGGGCAGAGTCCAACATGATGGCATTCCACAAGTCCAAATGCCAGGTGCTGCATTTTGGTCACAACAACCCCATGCAGAGCTACAGGCTCGGGTCAGAGTGGCTGGAGAGCTGCTAAACAGAAAGGGACCTGGGGGTGCTGATTGACAGCCACCCAAACATGAGCCAGCAGTGTGCCCAGGTGGCAAAGAAGGTCAATGGTATCCTGGCATGCATCAACAATAGTGTGGCCAGCAGGAGCAGGGAAGTCATTGTGCCCCTGTACTCTGCACTGGTTAGGCCACACCTTGAGTGCTGTGTCCATTTCTGTGTCCAGTTCCTCAATTTAAGAAGGACATTGAGACACTCGAACATGTCCAGAGAAGGGCAACAAGGCTGGGGAGAGGCCTTGAGCACAAGCCCTGTGAGGAGAGGCTGAGGGAGCTGGGATTGTTTAGGCTGGAGAAGAGGAGGCTCAGGGGAGACCTTATTGCTGTCTACAACTCCCTAAAAGGAGGTCACAGCCAAGTGGGGGTTGGTCTCTTCTCCTAGGCACCCAGCACCAGAACAAGAGGACACAGTCTCAAGCTACTCCAGGGGAAGTTTAGGCTCAAGGGGATGGAAAGTTCTTCACTGAGAGAGTTGTTCACCATTGGAATGTGCTGCCCAGGGAGGTGGTGTAGTCACCGTCCCTGGAGGTGTTCAAGAGGGGATTGGACGTGGCACTTGGTGCCATGGTTTAGTAGGCATGAGGTGTTAGGTGACAGGTTGCACTTGGTGATCTCTGAGGCCTCTTCCAACCTTGTTGATTCTATGATCCTATGGATGGATATGTTAACCTACCAGAATGTCATAGCTAAGTAATAATGTCAAATAGTTAAAGGGAAGGTCAAAATACAGGTATACTTGTAATACAATACAGGTATATTAATGGGAAGAAGAAGACTAGGGAAGGTGTGGGCCCCCTCAGAAAGGAAAATGGTGACATGGTCACAAGTAATGAGGAAAAGGCTGAGGTGCTTAATAACTTCTTTACCTCAGTCTTCACTGCAAGGGCCTCTAGCCACACTCCTGATGTTATGGAAGACAATGCCAGGGACGGGGAGGAAGAACTGCCCATTGTAAGTGAAGATCAGGTCCGTGATCACCTAAGAACCTGAAAGTGTTCAAGTCCATGGGACCAGACGGGATACACCCACGGGTGCTGAGAGAACTGGCAGTTGAGGTTGCTAAACCCCTCTCTATTATATTTCAAAAGTCATGGCAATCTGGGGCAGTCCCCACAGACTGGAAAAGGGGAAACATCATCCCCATCTTCAAAAAGGGCAAGAAGGAGGAACCAGGGAACTCCAGGCCAGGCAGTCTCACCTCTGTGCCTGGAAAGATCATGGAGCAGATCCTCCTGGAGTCACTACTGGCTCAGAAGAATAGTGAAGAGGTGATTGGGAACAGTCAGCATGGCTTTGCCAAGGGCAAATACTGCCTGACCAACCTGGTTGCCTTCTATGAGCAGGTGACAAAATTAATAGCTGAGGGGCGAGCAACTGATGTCATTTACCTGGAGCTGAGCAAAGCCTTCGACACTGTCCTGCACCACATCTCGGTCTCCAAACTGGTGTCACATGGGTGTGATGGGTGGACCACTAGATGGATAAGGAACTGGCTTGATGGCCGCACCCAAAGAGTGGCTGTCAATGGCTCCACGTCCCAGTGGAGGCCAGGGACAAGCGGAGTCCCTCAGGGATCAGTCCTGGGACCTGTCTTATTCAACATCTTTGTGGGTGCCATGGACAGTGGCATTGAGTGCACCCTCAGCAAGTTTGCTGATGACACCAAGCTGTGTGGTGCAGCAGACATGCTGGAGGGAAGGGAGGCCATCCAGAGGGACCTGGACAGGCTGGAGAGGTGGGCACAAGCCAACCTCATGAAGTTCAATAAGAGCAAGTGCAGGGTCCTGCATCTGGGTTGAGATAATCCCAGGCACAAATCCAGGCTGGGCAGTGACTGGCTGGAAAGCAGCCCTGAGGAGAGAGACTTGGGGGTGCTGGTGGACAAAAAGCTCAACATGAGCTCTCAATGTGCACTTGCAGCCCGCAAAGCCAATCAGATCCTGGGCTGCATCAAGAGAAGTGTGGCCAGCAGGTCGAGGGAGGTGATCCTCCCCCTCTACTCAGCCCTGGTGAGACCTCACCTGGAGTACTGTGTCCAATTCTGGAGCCCCTATTACAAGAGGGATGTGGAGGTGCTGGAACGTGTCCAGAGAAGGGCCACAAGGATGATCAGAGGGCTGGAGCACCTCTCCTGTGAGGACAGACTGAAGGAGTTGGGGCTGTTCAGTCTGGAGAAGAGAAGGCTCCCAGGTGACCTCATTGTGGCCTTCCAGGATCTGAAGGGGGCCTACAGGAAAGCTGGGGAAGGACTTCTCAGGATCTCAGGTAGTGATAGGACTAGGGGGAATGGAATGAAGCTGGAGGTGGGGAGATTCAGACTAGATGTGAGGAGGAAGTTCTTCACCATGAGAGTGGTGAAACCCTGGAATGGGTTGTCAAGGGAGGTGGTCGAGGCCCCGTCCCTGGAGGTGTTTAAGCCCAGGCTGGACGAGGCTCTGGCCAGCCTGATCTAGTGTGGGGTGTCCCTGCCCATGGCAGGGGGGTTGGAACTAGATGATCCTTGTGGTCCCTTCCAACCCTGAATGATACTATGATAAAAAAAAAATGGATTATAGCACAAAAGACATTTTAATTTTAAGTTATAAAAAACAGAAAAGGGGCAGTTCAGGTATTATGTCACAAGAAAGAAGGGTTAAAGCATGTGATGTTCTTATATTTTCATTTTATATGTGATTTTTAGTGTGGTTTAATAAACTTTATTGAAGATATAAAGATGTTGGATGCTTTACTTGGAAGAAATTTGAAAGGAAAGAAAAAAAAAAACCGGGAGGAGGAACAATAGGACTCAGTACCTTTCCTTAGCAAAACAGAGCATCAGGAGATCAGTGTGGTAGGCAGAGGGAAAATGGATTATTGGGTTATGTTTAATTTTACACTGGGTAGAACTATTAATATTCAGGATGTCATCTCTGACCCAGTGAAGAGGCCTTCTCACTCTTGCTGTCTGCCCACAGGTATTTTCCTTATCTGTGGAGATAGAGCCTGGCCAGCCCTACCCTCATGGGTCAAGGGAGGACCTTGCTGACATTAAACACTTCAATGATTTTCGACCATCTCAAGAAAAGGCAAAGGTGTGACATTCATGCCCTTGAAGCAGATTGCAAGGGACAATGCTGAAGATTGGGTTTGCTGCATTTGTAGGCCTGTGTATCTTAATCCCTGTGCACAGTGTGTTCAGGGTAGAACTGGTATGGTTAATCTTCTTTATTAATAAGAAAAGGGAAATGTAAGAATTGAAACTGGCAAAATCCAGGTTCTCCTTTGAGAGATCAGGCAGGAAACAAAGAAGTGTTGTGCTTATAAGTTCAAAACTGTGGGATGAAACCTTTCTGGTTACTGTCTGAAAGAGGCAACTGTCCTGTTTGTGCCTTCACCTGGTAAGATAAGTGGGAAGGAATGCATGCTTGTTATTTTAGTGTAGCTCCAAGGCTTGTTCTCTTCACCCATATATTATGCCAGTTGTGTTAGAATGACCTAATTGGTGCAGCTCTGGGCTTTGTATCTTTGATGTGTTACATCACCCATTTTCAGGCAGGTATAAGAGGACCATCAGATGCTCTCATAAATGCCTTCAATTATCATATTGGAGTCCAACCAAGTGAGTTGCTGGTTGGCAAAACAAAGCAATCTCACGCCAGCAGCATTCAGTGATTTAGCTACTGACCATCAGTCTGTCAGACATGCTGAGGGACAGAAGAGGGAAGCTATAGATTCCTTGTTCCTTGTCCATGGACATGGGTGTGAAGACTTTGATGGGATGTGTTGTTACCAGGGTGGATACAACCTCTTATCAAAACTGAATTGTTGATTTTATTGATTGCTTTTGCTGTATAATTAATTTTACCTTGCTTGCTTTTATGGATGCAAAGAAAGTGAGAAAGGTCAACCAACAGTGTGGTCTTACTAGCAAAAGGAAAAGGGGAGATGCAGGAGAAAGGTTTTTTTCAGATAGCTTTGGGACAGCTATTTTTGTCTTGAGTCCAAGGATGAGTCCAGGGATGTAGACCTTATCAGGAACTGAAAAGAAAGACCAGGCAGGATTGGGCTGGATATGTTCAGAACCTTGTTTGCTAGCACTAACCTACTGTATGCTTTGCTTGGCAATAGAATGTATGCATAGCAGTAGAAATGTAACCGGAGTGTGGCAAAACTGCTTTAGAAGAATCTGTAAGTTTAGAAGAATCTGTAACACAAGAAATGCCTTTTCTGGGCTTCAAAATAAAGGTCTTCACTTGGAAACATCTTGGCTTGGAAGCTGTGCATGTGGTGACCCTGTGCCACCCTAAATTGACCTTGTGTGTTACTACACCAAGGGTCTTTCCACTGCCCCAGCAGTGGCTTTGCTGTTTACTGTGAACCCTGTGCTTCCAAAAGGAATTCTCCTGCCCCACCAGTGCCCTTCAGTCATTCTAGGGAGTGTGAGGTATGAGACTCAAACCTTAAATGTGTTCTGTCTCAACATTCTGTGACAGCAGAGAAGGTTCCCTTAAGGATCCCCTCAAACAAAACTGAGATGGAACCAAGGAGCTGTTTTCAAACACACTTTAATCTTATCTTTGCTTCTGACTACCAAGGGAAAAGTGAAAATTACAGGAAAGCAGGAGAATTAGGGAATTCTAAAGCAAGGGATTCATGGCACCAGTAGAATCCAGCCCTGTCTACAAACTAAAGCATGCTTCAATCCAAAGTGTCAGCACCTCTGGCTCATGCAGGATGTTGTTCTTGGCTCACACAGGAAAACAACTTTGCAGCTTGGAGTTGGTCAGCAGAAAATCAGAGGCTCTAAACATGGCCCAGCAGCTGCCCTTGTTTGCAGAACAGCAGCTGCAGGATAGGAAAGGAGGAGAAGCAGGGAATTCTAAAGCAAGGGAACAGCACCACCTGGCATCCAGTGTTGTCTCACGAGCTCTAAAGGCTTCCCACAGTGGGGCAGCTCCACACCCCCAAGTTGCTCTCACAGTTTGAGATTTTCCCAGTCCCACCTGCAGTTGCACTTCCTTAGCTGCTTCCCAGTTCCTTGCCCAAGTGCCCTTCTGGGGTTCTCTGCATGTTGGATAGCTCCAAACTGTGCCTGTGCCAGTTATTTGTGGGGAGAGGTCTCTTCACCTGCAGACCATGACATTTGCACAGGCAGTTTCAGCTCCCAATGCAGCATCTTGAGCACAGATCTTGCGGATTTGTGTAGCAGCTCAGCTAGCTCCATCTTGTGCAGCAGCTCACAGTTCTGCCAGGCACACTGCTTAGAGCTGCAGAGCTAATTTCAGAGCCAAGTGTAAGACAGATGTCCTGGGGGAGCATTTCTGGGCACTGTGCTGAGGCAGAGCATCTTTTCTTCAAATGATTCCACTCTTTACACTCTTAAAGCTCCTGAAAACTATTCAACACTCAGAAAAACCTCTTCCCACCTCAGGGGGGACGGGGGGGGAGAGGGGAAAGCCTGAGGGAAGCCCCAGGCTTGCTGGAAAGCAGCAGTGTCTCATAGTGAAAAGCTGACAGAAGCTTTCCAAGGGCTTCCAAAGACATCCCTGAGATCCCCTCTATACCCTCCAATGATTCTGAAAATCAATCCTAGAACCCTCCAGGGTCCCCAAAACACCTATCATCCCTTGACACAATGAAGAAAACACTCTGAGATGTTCCCATGAACACCCTCTCAAGACTCTTCTGTGAAACTCAGTATCACCTCCCTGAACTGGGCACACAGCTCCAGCTCCATTCCTAGGGAACAAATGCCCTCTGCATTTGGGCACTGTGGGCAGAAATGTCTGAAACAAAAGCAAACTGACAGGATTTGGGTAACTTTGGCCTTGTATCGACACAACTGGGCAAAGGACAAAAGTTTTTTTTACCTGAGGGAGACACAAACTGGGGAAGGACCAAACCCTGGCAAAGCTCAGCCCAGCTCTAATGGCAGCTGCAGATGTGCTGACTCAGCACTGTAATTATTCTCAACAGCACTGATTGGTGTTCAGAAGGCCAAGAGGTGTTTGTTCCTGCCGGAGCACCCAGCCTCTGAGAAATGTAGGGGGAAAAGAGGTGATTTTGGTGCTGGAAAGGCTCTCTCAGGGGGTGTGATGACTATTCCAACAGATTATGGGTGGATCTATTTGTGCCTCCCCTCCAGTGTGGTCTGATCTCTGGTGTGGCTGCAGCGGTGCTTGGTAAGGTGTCCCTTCTGGGTGAAGGTCTTGCCGCAGTTGGCACAGGTGAAAGACTTCTCACCAGTGTGCACACGCTGGTGCATGGTCAGGTTGGAACGCTGGGTGAAACGCTTGCCGCAGTCATCACAGCTGTATGGTTTCTCACCACTGTGGACGAGTTGATGCTGGGTGAATGTCGAGATCCTGGTGAAGCTCTTGCCGCACTCAGCACAGGGGACCAGCTTCTCTCCAGTGTGGATGCGGCGGTGGATAGTGAGGTTGGACCTGGTTTTGAAGGTTTTGCCACAGTCCTTGCAAGTGAAGGACTTCTCAGTGCAGTGCACATGACGGTGCTGGCTGAGATAAGAGCTGCGGCTGAAACTCTTGCCACAGCGGGCACAGCTGTACGGTTTGTCACCACTATGGATGATTTGGTGCTGGATGTATGCAGTGCTTGTGGCGAAGTTCTTGCCACACTCAGCACAAGGGAACAGCTTTTCTCTGGTGTGGATGCGGCGGTGGATGTTGAGGCTGGACCTATGTTTGAATTTCTTCCCGCAGTCACTGCAGGGTAAGGACTTAGTGCTGTGCACACCGCGGTGCTGGCTTAGGCTGGAGCTGCGAGTGAATGTCTTGCCACAGTCAGCACAGCTGTATGGCCTCTCACCTGTGTGGGTCCGGCGATGTTCAGTGAGAGTGATGCTGTGGCTGAAGTTCAGGCCACAGTCAGCACAGCTGTATGGTTTCTCACCGCTGTGCATGTATTGGTGCCGGATGAGATGAGCGCTAAAGATAAAGATCTTGCCACATGCAGCACAGGGGAACAGCTTCTCTCCAGTGTGGATGCGGCGGTGGATGGCGAGTGTGGAGCTGTGTTTGAATTTCTTGCCGCAGTCCTGGCAGGTAAAGGGCGTCTCAGTGCTGTGAGTGAGGCGGTGTCGCCAAAGATGAGTGCTCTGGCTGAACCTCTTGCCACAGTTCTCACAAGTGAAGGGCTTCTCACTGGTGTGGATGAGGTGGTGTCGGCTAAGATGAGAGTTCTGGCTGAACCTCTTGCCACAGGTGTCACAAGTGAAGGGCTTCTCACCAGAGTGTGTGCGACGGTGGCTGGTGAGGTGAGTGTTCCGGGAGAAGCTCTGGCCGCAGTCAGTGCAGGTGAATGGTTTCTCTCCCGTGTGGATCAGGCAGTGCCGGATGAGGTCAGAGCTCTGTCTGAACCTCTTGCCACAGTCACTACAGATGAAGGGCCGGGTGCAAGGGTGGGGGCAGTGGTGCTTCACCTGCTCTGAGCCAGGTGGGAAGCTCTGCCCACACTCAGGGCACTGATTCAGCCAAATCGGTGGCACTGAGGGACCTGCTCTGGCTTTATCCTTCTCCTCCTTCTCCTTGCCCTGGTCACATTCACCTTCATCATTATCCTCCTCTTCATACTCATACTCCTCATAGCCATCATTCCCCTTAGCAGCCTCATTCTCCATCCTGTCCTCCTTCTCCTCTCCCTTGGGGCTGAACTTCGGCTGCTCCAACTTGATTTCTGGGTGCTGCTTCTCCATACTGTGGGAAGAAGGGGTCACAGCTGTGCAGAAGGGGAGATGGAAGCACCTGAACCCAGGACCTCAGACCCTGAGATCCCGCCTGGGTCATAACAGCCCCTGACTCCCAATACCTCCCAACACCCAGGTGCAGGAAAGATCTCTCTTTGACCTTTCCTGGCTCAGAAAATGAAGGCAGCAACACTGACTGAGGAATACCAAACCATCTCCAACCTTCTCCCAACACCCTCTACATCCCAACCCCAAACATCACCTCCAGCACACAACTGACCCCCACCAGACTGGGGAGTTCCCAGACTCCCAAGACACCTGATATGCCTCAGAGCCCTGGAGATGTGAAATGTGGTGGGCAGGAGGGAGTGGAGGAGGTTGAGAGGTGCCTTGGGGCAACCATATTCTGGGTTCATTACCTGCTGGTTTGCTCCAAGGGGTAGATCTGCAAACTCTGCTCTTCCCTAGCACACAGGGGCAGGGATGATCCAGACAGAGGGACACAGCTCCTGACAGAGAGAAGCAAAGGGCTCAGAGGAGAGCACTGACCTGCAAGGGATGGCTCAGCACTGCCCAGGACCAGGCAGCACAGCTCAGCCTTGCTGGAGACAGCTCCCAAGCACAGCAGCACAGGCACAGCACACAGCCAAGGCTACTCAAGATGGGAGGCTTCAACAAGTGCAGACTCAGCTCCTTGCCCAGCACACAGCCCCCAGCATGCACCTGCAGGGCAACACCACAACACAGCTGCCTCCACACAGCCTCTCCCAGGCCTTGCCTAAAGCTTTCTCCCACTGACTGCCGCTGCATTTCACAGCAGATCTTCCTCTGGACCCAGCTCTCCTCCCTGGCCCTGCCCCCACCACACTCACTCTGTGCTCAGCTCTGCCCTGCACACACCTCTCTGATGGCCACTCCCCAAGAGAAGATCAGAGCAGCCCTCAGGACACACACAAAGGGAGGTTCATGATCTCTAAAGATGCAGCACAGGGGGAAGGGACTTGCTCAGCTTCTTGCTAAACCTCTTCAGCCCTCACCGGGATGCTGGAGGAGTCTCTGTCTCCTGCCCAAACCTGATCCCTCCAGCACCCTTCACACACCTGCAGCCCAAAGAGACTCAGTGGAAAGGGTTTGGCTTCCTTCTCTCCCTGACCATTTCGCTCAGCTTTCTCTTTGCAGTTCTCCTGGAGCTGCCACTCCACTTCCCCAAGAGAAAATGAGGTTTGATGGGAGGGCACAGTGCCCAGGGGCTGTTGTTAATCTCCCAGCTGACACATGCAGAGCTGCAGCACAATTCACTCCTTTCAGCTCCTCAAATGCTGACAGATTCTGTATTCCCTGCACACACATTTGCCACCTGGGCCCTGGATCCTCTCCCCTTTATGAGGGGACAAGGCCTAATTCCTGCCTGGCCATTCCCAGTCCCTTCCCTCATTCCCAGCTGTGATAAACTGGTTATGATATTTGGCTTTTGCAAGGGGAATTACTGGGAACTGTGGGGCCCAATCATTGGGCCTGGATCATTGGGCTGATTGGTGGGTTATTGTGTGGGGTTTTGGGGAAGAAAGGTGAGGTGCCAACATGTCTGAAGACTGGCCAGGTCAAAAGTGTAGGTTTTGTCTCAGTCTTGATGGAGAGGGGTGGGAGCGTGTTGGGGACTATATGAATATGTACATTTTAATATATTAATATGTGTGTTTGCTGTCTATTTAAGTTCACCTCGTGTTGTTGGGGTGCGCCTCTAGCAAACTCGCTCTGCGCCCAGCGCTGTGTTGCCTTTATTTTATAATAAACTGGTTATAAATTTTCAGCAGTGAGTTTGTTTCTCACAATTTGGTGACCCTGACGTGATTACCCTGCCTGCGACGACTTCACAGACCCTTCGGAAGGGGGGGCGCCCCCGCCGATTTCGGCGGCCCAGAAGAAGGATCCTGGAAGCCTCTCAGAACACGGGTAGATTCAGCCAAACGTTGTAAGATAAAGGCAAGGGAAGGAGCTCCCAACTGTCGCGACTGCCTGTAATTCTAGTGCACAAAAACCCGGGCAAGAAAAGGGCTGTAAGTATTGTCCGGTTGGGCAGGTATTGAGGTCAGTGAGAGTGTGTGCATGAGACGTGAGCTGGACAGTCCAGTCTCACAAAGTGAGTGTGGAGTCCTTCTAACTGCGTTTCCAAGCTCTCGCGAGGGACTTGGCCAGTGAAGGGATGAAGCGGCTGGGGACAGAGAGCGTGGACCTTGGGAAATGGGGCAGGGGTCGGGTAAACAGAGCAGCCCCGGGAAAAATGGGAGCGAAAGGGTACCCAGGGATATACTCCCGGACAGCCCTCTGGGGTTACAATTAGCGTATTGGGAAGAGAATCCTAATACGCGGGATAAAGATCAGGGAACAATGATATATTATTGTATGGAGAAATGGGCTAGAGAGAAGATCAGATCAGACAATTTATTTTGGCCCCAATATGGGTCCTGGGAAGGATGGATCTGTCAGGCTCTCAACCTTTATGTTAACAGTAAGGAGCCTTTTAATCAGGAGGAGAGTGAATATGCCGCTTGCCGGAAAGGCAGCATCTGGTCAGCAGCGGCAGTAACGGTTTTTATGGTGGAGGAAGAGGAAGAGCCAGAACCTGAAAAGCGGGAACCACTGAATCACTTACCCCCACCTTATAACCCTGCAGTACCTAAAGCCCCCCTCCTCCCGGCAGCCCCCCTCCCCTCGGCAGCACCCCCTTCCCTCGGCAGCAACGGCCCCCGCCCCCCTGCAGAGGGACACACTAGCAAATCCACCCGCCAAAGGAGAGGAGGTAGGCAAACTAGAAGACAGGCAAATGTCATTGTTTTAGAGGAAGAGTCTACTGACTCAGACAATCCACATGAAGGAGTGCCATTATATCCTTTGAGAGAGGTGCCCCTGGGGGCAGCCAATGGGGGAATTGGATATGTAAATGCCCCTCTCACTTCTACTGAGGTGAGAAACTTTAAGAAGGAATTGAAAGGTCTCCTGGAAGACCCAATTGGAGTAGCAGAACAATTTGATCAATTTTTGGGGCCAAATATTTACACGTGGGAAGAAATGCAATCAATCATGGGAATCCTTTTTACTTCAGAGGAAATACAGATGATTAGAACAGCTGGAATGAGAATTTGGGAAAGGGAAAACCAGCAGGGCCCTCCAGGTGATCAAAAGATGCCCCTAGCTTCTCCTAATTGGAACCATAATGATGATAGGGGCAGACAAAACATGAATGAATATCAAACCTTGGTTATTAGAGGCATAAAGGAAGCAACATCCTTTGGAAAAAATAGAAGATTGGCAAGATAGAGGACTTCAAGAGTTATTGAGGGAAGCGCAGAAGGTGTGTGTGCTGAGAGAGCTGGCAGATGAGCTGGCCAAGCCACTCTCCATAATTTTCCAGCAGTCCTGGCTCACTGGCGAGGTCCCAGAGGACTGGAAGCTGGCCAACGTGGTGCCCATGCATAAGAAGGGCCGGTTGGATGAGCCAGGGAATTATAGGCCTGTCAGTCTGACCTCAGTGCCAGGCAAGATCATGGAACAGGTCATCCTAAGTGCAATAACACAACACTTACAGGATGGCCAAGGGATCAGGCCTAGCCAGCATGGATTTAGGAAGGGCAGGTCCTGCCTGACCAACCTGATCTCCTTCTATGATCAGGTGACCTGCTTGGTGGATGTGGGGAGGCCTGTTGATGTAGTCTACCTGGACCTCAGCAAGGCCTTTGACATCGTCCCCCATAGCAAACTGCTGGCCAAGCTGTCAGTCCATGGCTTGGACGGGAGCACACTGCGATGGGTTAGGAACTGGCTGGATGGCTGAGCCCAGAGAGTGGTGGTGAATGGTGCCACATCCAGCTGGCAGCCAGTCACTAGTGGTGTGCCCCAGGGATCAGTGCTGGGCCCTGTGCTCTTTAACATCTTTATTGATGATCTGGATGAGGGCATTGAGTCCATCAGCAGTAAATTTGCTGACGACACCAAGCTGGGAACAAGAGTTGATCTGATGGAGGGTAGAGATGCCCTGCAGAGGGACCTCGACAGGCTGGACAGATGGGCAGAGGCCAACGGCATGAGATTTAACACATCCAAGTGCCAGGTTCTGCACATTGGCCACAACAACCCCATGCAGTGCTACAGGCTGGGGTCAGAGTGGCTGGAGAGCAGCCAGGCAGAGAGGGACCTGGGGGTGCTGGTTGATAGTAGGCTGAACATGAGCCTGCAGTGTGCCCAGGTGGCCAAGAGGGCCAATGGCATCCTGGCCTGCATCAGGAACAGTGTGGCCAGCAGGAGCAGGGAGGTCATTCTGCCCCTGTATACAGCACTGGTTAGGCCGCACCTCGAGTACTGTGTCCAGTTCTGGGCACGTCAGTTTAGGAATGATGTTGACTTGCTGGAAGGAGTCCAGAGAAGAGCAACAAAGTTGGTGAGGGGTTTGGAACACACACCCTATGAGGAGAGGCTGAGGGAGCTGGGGTTGCTCAGCCTGGAGAAGAGGAGACTCAGGGGTGACCTTATCACTCTCTACAACTACCTGAAGGGAGGCTGTAGACAGGCAGATGATGGTCTCTTCTCCCATGCACCCAGTACTAGAACAAGAGGACACAGTCTCAGGCTGCGCCAGGGGAGGTTCAGGTTGGATGTTAGGAAGAAGTTCTATACAGAAAGAGTGGTTGCGCTATGGAATGGGTTGCCCGGGGAGGTGGTGGAGTCGCCGTCATTGAAGGTGTTCAGAAGGAGACTTGATGGGGTGCTTGGTGCCATGGGTTAGCTGTTTGGGTGGGTCGGATTGGTTGATGGGTTGGACACGACGATCTTGAAGGTCTCTTCCAACCTGGTTTGGTTTATTCTAATAAAGAGATGAGGAAAAAGCAAAAGCTAAGGCCAAAATTATGGTAGCCAGCATGAGGGAAGCAGGTCAGGTGGGGAAACCTGAGAAGAAAACACAATTCTCCCACCCTCCACCTCCTCGACCTAAGAGGGATAAAACCCCCAGGCCTCACTGGGACCTGGAGAATGCTCAAACTGGAAGTAAGGGTACTGAATGTTATTCTTCTGGGAAAATTGGACATTTTAAACGAGATTGTCAAATGAGGAAGAGAGATCTTAAAGTTTTTGAGGAAGATCAGCAATAGGGCTGTCAGGGGCTCTTTTACCTGGGGCAAAAATACCAACAGGAGCCCTTGATAAAATTAAAAGTAGGACCCCAGGAAGAAATTTTAGAATTTTTAGTAGATACAGGAGCTGAACGTACTTGTGTTACCAAGGTTCCTGAAGGGTGTGTGGAGAGCAAAAATACTGTAAAGGTTTTAGGGGCAAAGGGGGAAGGGTTTAAAGTCCCTGGAGTTAAGGATGTTAAATTAGAAACTGAGGCTAGAATTGGGGTAGGAGAGATTTTGGTAGTGCCAAGCGCAGGATGTAATTTACTAGGGAGAGACTTACAAGTTCAATTGGGCATAGGGGTAGTTCCAGAAGAGGGGCAGATGAGGGTCAGAATATTACAATTAAACACTGAGGATGAGGCAGGGATTAACCCAGAAGTCTGGGCCAGTGAAGAAAATACAGGGAGCTTAGATATTGAACCTATACAAGTAACTATAGAGCAACCAGAACGTCCTATCAGAGTAAAACAGTATCCCATATCTAAAGAAGGGAGAGAGGGATTAAAGCCAGTCATAGACCGCCTCCTTAAAGAGGGGACCTTGGAACCTTGTATGTCCCCACATAACACCCCCATACTACCAGTAAAGGAAGAGGATGGAACTTACAGGTTGGTGCAAGACCTGCGGGAGGTCAGTAAGAGAACTGTGACTCGGTTTCCTGTAGTTTCTAATCCTTACACATTGTTGAGTCACATACCTCCAAATCATAAATGGTATAGTGTCATAGATCTTAAAGATGCCTTCTGGGCCTGCCCATTAGCTGAAAACAGTAGAGATATCTTTGCCTTTGAATGGGAAGATCCAGTCACCAGGAGAAAGCAACAATTGAGGTGGACCAGATTGCCCCAAGGTTTTACACAATCTCCCAATCTGTTTGGTCAAAACCTGGAAAAATTGTTACTGTCATTTCCACAGGAAAGGGATGTTTTAATCACACAATATGTAGATGATTTATTAATTGCAGGAGAAGGGGCAGTTGAAGTTAGAAGGACCACCATAAACCTCTTGAATTTCCTGGGAAATTCGGGATTAAGGGTATCTAAAAGCAAATTACAATTTGTGGAACCTGAAGTTGAATATTTAGGACTATGGTTAAGTAATGGAGCCAGGAAGATAGATCCTGAAAGAGTAGAAGGGATTATATCTCTCCAAGCCCCTAAAACAAAGAAACAAGTCAGAAGATTATTAGGGTTACTAGGATATTGTAGATTATGGATTGAGAGACATAGCCAGTTAGTCAAGTTTTTATATGAAAAATTAGTAGGAGATGATAACTTTGTTTGGACAGGGGAAGATGAGGAGAAATTTGAAGCAATTAAAAAGGCTTTGACTACTGCTCCAGTTTTGAGCCTCCCTTCCCCGCACATGCCATTTCAACTCTTTGTTAATGTGGAAGGAGGGGTGGCCTATGGAGTTCTGACTCAAGAATGGGGAGGGTCACGCAAACCAGTAGCATACTTATCCAAGTTATTAGACCCTGTAAGCCGAGGTTGGCCGGCATGCATTCAAGCAGTGGCAGCCACAGCACTCATGGTGGAAGAAAGTAGAAAATTAACACTAGGAGGAAAATTGGAAGTACATACTCCCCATTCAGTGAGAAATATACTGAACCAAAAAGCAGAAAAATGGCTAACTGATTCTAGGATTTTAAAATATGAAGCAATCTTGATTGATGGTCCAGATCTAACAATCTCCACTAGCCAAAGCCTAAATCCAGCTCAATTTTTATATGGGGAGCCTTCTGAAGCTTTAGTACACGACTGTCTGGAGGTTATTCAATACCAGACTAAAACAAGGGAAGATTTATTTGAACAGGAATTACCAGAAGGGGAGAAATATTTGGTGGATGGGTCCTCTCGGTATGTAAATGGGAAACGCTTGTCAGGATAGGCAGTGGTTGATGGGCTAAGATTGGAAACGATTGAAAAAGGGAAATTACCCTCCCATTGGTCAGCTCAGACCTGTGAGTTATATGCACTGAATCGGGCTTTGCACCTTTTAAGGGATAAAGTGGGAACCATTTATACAGACTCTAAGTATGCTTTTGGAATAGTTCATACATTTGGAAAAGTTTGGGAAGAAAGGGGGATGTTAAATTCAAAAGGGAAAAATTTGATTCATGAAGCCCTAATCTGGGAAGTCTTGGAGACATTGAAACTACCAGAAGAAGCAGCGGTGGTTCATGTAAAAGGGCATCAAAAGGGAACTTCGTTAATCATTAGAGGGAACAACTTAGCTGACAGTGAAGCTAAGCAAGTAGCAGAAGAAGGAGAGGAGCGTGTCCTCCATATACAAGTAACAGCATCAGATGAACAGGAGGAATCACCAGTATTCACTCCTACAGAGGAACAAGCACTTGAAAAGATAGGGGGAAGGAAAGATGAAAAAGGGATCTGGAAATTGGAGGATGGGAGACAACTGATTTCAAAAGCCTTAGCCCGAAAAATCCTCGAGCGATTACACCTTAACACCCATTGGGGAACCAGAGCTCTGTGTGATCATTTCCTACGGGATTATGGCTGTACTGGAGTTTATGAGATAGCTAGGCAGGTAACCACCAAATGCCTCGTATGTCAAAAAGTAAACAAGAAAGTCATGAGGCAGGTTCCATCTGGGGGGCGTACCATATCCTTACGCCCCTTCCAAGCTATTCAAGTAGACTTTACTGAACTACCTCAGATAAACAGATAGAAATACCTCCTACTTCTAGTGGATCATTTGACACATTGGGTAGAAGCTGTGCCGGTCTCCAGAGCAACCGCCAATGTAGTAACTAAAGTGATATTGGAAAACATAATCCCCAGGTATGGGTTGGTACACCGGATAGATTCTGATCGAGGCACTCATTTTACATCAAAGGTGGTCCAACAATTAATGGACAGTTTGGGCATACATTGGGAACTTCATACCCCCTGGCACCCACAGAGCTCGGGGAGAGTAGAAAGAATGAACCAAACACTGAAACAAACCCTTACCAAATTAATGATTGAGACCCAGATGACATGGGTCAAGTGCCTACCCTTGGCCCTGTTCCGGATCAGGACACAGCCGAGATCTGATGTTGGTGTATCACCTTATGAAACGATGTTTGGGCTACCTTATTTACAAGGTGGGAGGGAAATCGCTAATTATGAATTGGGGGACAAAAACATTAGAAATTATGTGATGGTAATTGGGAGAACATTACAACATTTACAGGCTCAAGGGATGTTATCTCAGTCAGTTCCTTTGGATTTCCAAATCCACAAATTTAAACCAGGAGATTGGGTTATGATAAAAATGTGGAAAGAACAAACACTTACACCTCAGTGGGAAGGACCCTTTCAGGTCTTGCCTACTACAGAGACTGCAGTGCGGACAGCAGAGAGAGGATGGACACACGCAACAAGAGTTAAAGGACCTGTGGATCCACCCACCGAATGGACTGTGGTACCCCAAATGGAGGACCTAAGGATGGTCATCAGACGAGTTCCAGTATCAGAGCAGGAGTGGTAATGGTCCTTGCCTGGGAACATAAAACCTCCCTGGACATGGGGATATAGTCCAAGCAGAGTATTGATGGGATTGAAGGAGGCAAGACCAGGTGGACCTCTGTAATTGCCACGAAGAAGATCTAGAACCATGGCTGTGGGCAGCAACCCCATAGGCCATGTGAGTGGAGTTACAAGTCAAACCGGACTCCTAATTCCCAGGGTTCTACCGTAGCCACTCCCTGTGTATGGTGCCTAGAGGAAACATTTTAGGCACGGAACATCAGTTGTTATTCCATTCCCTTTAAGTTGGATTTTGCTTGTTGTAGAATTGTTGCCAAGTTAGGTTATTATGGCTCAAGCCAAGTGTAGTAGAAAGAAGGGGAGGGATTGTGATAAACTGGTTATGATATTTGGCTTTTGCAAGGGGAATTACTGGGAACTGTGGGGCCCGATCGTTGGGCCTGGATCGTTGGGCTGATTGGTTGCTTATTGTGTGGGGTATTGGGGAAGAAAGGTGAGGTGCCAACATGTCTGAAGACTGGCCAGGTCAAAAGTGCAGGTTTTGTCTCAGTCTTGATGGAGAGGGGTGGGAGTGTGTTGGGGAATATATGAATATGTACATTTTAATATATTAATATGTGTGTTTGCTGTCTATTAAGGTTCACCTCGTGTTGTTGGAGTGTGCCTCTAGCAAACTCGCTCTGCGCCCAGCGCTGTGTTGCCTTTATTTTATAATAAACTGGTTATAAATTTTCAGCAGTGAGTTCGTTTCTCACACAGCCCATCCATGTCCCTGCTGCCTTGGCTCTCCCATTGCCCTGGATCCCCCACCTCCACTGCCCCTGCAGCTGGAAGAGTGGAGTGGGAAATGCTGTGGAAGCATCTAAGGAACTGGGCTGGAAGCAGGAGCACAAGAATGGAAGGGGCCTGAGATGAAAGACTGGGATCAGCTGCAGGGCTGAAAGAACAGCACCAAGCCAAGGGGGGGTTACAGATGAGGGCTGGGGAGGGACCCTGCAGCCACCTCATGCAACACCTGAGGAGAGGAAGGGGGACAGAGAGGGAGTGAGACCTCAGGTGACTCCTGCCATGGGGTATGGCTGGGGTGGGTGGCTAGGAGCCCTGAGTGCCTGCTTGGGCTGTGCTGGAGGCAGGAGGGGTCAGGGGACTGTCCTGAGCCAGGCAGGGTTTGGGGCTTTGAGCTTCTGGGGACAGCTGCTGTCAGCACCATTGTAGGTAGGAGCCAGGCAGAGCCTCACAGCTGCTGAACTAAGCCCTCCCACCCCCTGCAGCCTTCAGCCTCCATCTCTACATCCATTGCTCCATCTCCATTCACTTGCTGCCCTCTGAGAGTCCCCAAGACCCCAGGGCTGATCTACACACCCAGCAGGGCCCAACAGAAGCCCCTGGATGACAGCATGGAGGAGAATCCCTGTGGTGGGGGGAAGGCACTGGGATGTCTTACACCAGAGAGGAGAGACCTCCAGAAGGGACAGCAGAGACCAGAGGGACACCAGAAAGTGTCATCTCTCTTAGTTCATTCCCACAGGGCCTGCACCCACTCTTTACAAAGGAACAGCACAGGCTCTCCAGCCTCCTTTTCCCTTCCTCTCTGCTCCCAGGAACAGCTTCTGGGATCTCTCTCTGCAGAGGAGCTTTGAGGCCTTGGCAACGCTGCCAACTGCGGTCTGGAGCGGTCTGGCTCACCTGGGAGCTGCCTACCAGAATCTGTTACTGCATCTCTTGGGTATGGGGGCAGCAGGGGCAGAGAGGCATGGGGGAGGGGGAAGGCATTTGGGGCCTGGGGTTCTGGCCTGGTTTGGTGGAGCTTTGGAGGAAGCTTTGGCCTAGGCAGGTTGCTTGGGTCCCGGGGCCGAGGTGCACTATGGATCGTTGTGGATTTGATGCTTTGCACTGCAGGATGCAGCTCTGAACAGCACAGCCATGGAAACTGCCCAATTCTATCCAACCCTCTGGGCACAGCTTTGCATCAGCTCCTTTGTCAAGGCTCAAAGAGAGCCACTCTGGCTCCTTAAACCTAAGGCAATACCCTGCAGAACAAGATGGAGGAGCTCAAGGGGACAAGCTGCAGAGGTGGCCCAGGGCAACCGCCTGAGGTCCAACAAGAGCAAGGGCAGGGTCCTGTCCCTTGCCTGGGACAATCCTCACAATCAGGACAGGCTGGGGGAGGAGGGGATAGGAAGCAGCCCTGCAGAAAAGGACTGGGGGGTGCTGCTGGACAAGAAGCTGGACAGGAACAGACAGGGGGAGCCTGCAGCCCACAAGGCCAAGGGCAGCCTGGGCTGCACCAAAAGCAGCAGGGCCAGAGATGGACAGAGGGCATCCTGGCACTTGGCTCTGCTCTGCTGA
The DNA here is from genome assembly GCF_026170545.1 of Melanerpes formicivorus. Taxonomy (NCBI): domain Eukaryota; kingdom Metazoa; phylum Chordata; class Aves; order Piciformes; family Picidae; genus Melanerpes; species Melanerpes formicivorus. The sequence goes on from NW_027142451.1 coordinate 1,975,270, forward strand.
GGCTTCACCTGCAGCACTGCAGCCAGCTCTGGAGCCCTCAACACAGGAAGGACATGGACCTGATGGAGAGGGCCCAGAGGAGGGACACAGAAATGATCAGGGGCTTGGAGCAGCTCTGCTACCAGGACAGGCTGAGGGAGCTGGGGGTGTTCAGCCTGGAGAGGAGAAGAGAAGACTCTGGGGAGACCTAAGAGTGACCTTCTGCTACCTGAAGGGGTCTACATGAAGGCTGCAGAGGGACTGTTTGCAAAGCCTGCAGGGACAGCACCAGAGGCAATGGCTTCAAACCAGAGCAGAGCAGATTGAGATTGAAGGTGAGGAACAAGTTCTGCACCAGGAGGCTGCTGGAACACTGCAACAGGTTGCCCAGGGAGGGGGTTGAGGTCCCAGCCCTGGAGATGTTCAGGGTGAGGCTGGACAGGGCTCTGGGCACCCTGATCTAGTGGAGGATGTCCCTGCTGACTGCAGAGGGGCCAGGACTGCATCACCTTTGCAGGCCCGTTCCAACCCAAACCACTCTAGGATTCTAGGAGTCTAAGTGCAGCCTCCAGGGAGAGGAGGAAAAAGATGAGGCAGAGCAGGACAATGAAGAGGGTAAAGAAGAGGAGAACCAAAATCCCTTCCAAAGTCCTCCAAACCTCTGCCAAATTCCTTGAGAGCTCTTCCAGCTCTGCAGAGTTCATTCTGGAGAGAGCTGAGGGAGTTTCTAGGCTCAGGGATGTGTTACACACTCTGCACAAATGCTCCAGAAGCTTTCCAAGTGCCCTCAAAACCATCAGCACAGCTCTGCCAGCACACAATGCCAGGTTGCAAGGGACCCCAAGGCTCAGCTGCTCCAACCCTGCCAGCTGACACTGGACTGGAAAGGAGCTGGCCCAGCCCCTGCCAAGCTGAGCCTCCCAACTCTGCCCTGCAGGGGAATCCACCACTGCCCTGGGGAGATGATTCCAAGGGCTGACTGAGAGGAAAAAGCTTTTTCCTCTGCAGGGCACTGTTCCACTTCAGCTCAACTCTTGCAGCAGCTCTTTGAGATCTGCCTTTGGAGCATCACAAACTCTGAAGCAGTGCAGGGAAAAGCAGCTCAGCTTCAACTTCCCACTGCCTGAACGCTCACATTTTAAATTCCAGGCAGGGGCCAAGCACACACCCAGCCCCCAAGCTCACACCCAGCCCCCAAGCTCACACCCAGATCAAAAGTGCAGAAGCAGATCCCAAGCTCAGATGCAGCTGCCATGCTCGAGAACCAACAAATAAGCTCAGGACCACTTCCCAGGCTCAGAAGCAGCTCCCAATGTCAGAGCCAGCAAATCAGCTCAGAATCACTTTGCAAGCTCAGACCCAGCTCAAAAGTGCAGAACCAGCTCCCAAGAACCACCAAATAAGTTTAGAACCATTTCCCAAGATAAGACCCAGCTCCCATGTTCAGAAGCAGCTCCAAAGCTCAGACCAAGCCCTCAAGCTCAGATGCAGCCCCAAAGCTCAGACCCAGATCACAAATGCAGAAGAAACTCCCAATCTCAGATGCTGCCCCCAGGGTCAGACACAGCCCCCAGGCTCACACCAACATCCCAAGCCCAGAAGCAGCCTCCAAGCTCACAGCCAGCTCAAAAGGGCAGAACCAGATCCAAAGCTCAGATACATCTACCAAGCTCAAGAATCAGCCACTAAGCTCAGAGGTGGCTCCCAGGCTCAGACCCAGATCAAAATGCAGAGCCAGCTCCCAAGCTCAGACCCAGATCAAAATGCAGAACCAGATCCCAAGCTCAGACCCAGCTCTCAAGCTCAGACTCAGCTGCCTGTTAGAAAGCAGCTCCAAAGTCCAGACCAGGCCTCAAGCTCAGGCCCAACCCCCAAGCTCAGGCCCAGATCAAAAGTGCAGACACAGATCCCAAGCTCAGATGCAGCTCCCAAGCTAAGAACCAGCAAATCAGCTCACACCCAGCCCCCAGGCTCAGAGCCAGTTCCACAACTTTGCTTATTTCAAGTTCCCTTCATTGCAGTTCTGCTGAGTGTCCAAATTGAAGCATTCAGAGAATGCTTTGGGCTGGAAGGGACCCCAAAGATCAGACAGCTCCAACCCCCTGCCATGGCCACAGGCACCTTCCACCACACCAGGCTGCTCAAGCCCTCATCCAACCTGACCCTCAGCACCTCCAGGGAGAGGGCAGCCAGCACCTCCCTGGGCAGCCTGCTCCAGGCTCTCACCACCCCCACTCCAAACTATTGCCTCCCAAGCTCCACTCCAAATCTGCTCTCCTCAACCTTCAAGCCAGTCCCCCTCAGCCCATCACTCCCAGCCCCTCACAGAAGTCCCTCCCCAGCTCTCCTGCAGCCCCCAACAGCTACCATGAGGCTGCTCCAACCTCTCCCCACAGCCTTCTCCTCTCCAGCCTCAGCAGACACAACTCTTACAGACCACCCCCACAGGGGAGCTGACACAGCCCTCCCACCATGCCCATGACCTCCAACGCAGCCTCTCAACCTCCTCACCCCCTGCTCAACCTCCTGCCCCTCTTGGGGGCACCAGAGCTGCACACAGCACTGCAGCTGGCAGCACACAATGCTGCCAGCACAAAAACCATTGCAGCAAAAGCCTCAAGCTGTGCTCAGCTGCCAAAACCAAAGGGAGCTGAACCTGGCCACAAGAGAAAGGACCAAACCGAGCCAAGAGACTGATCCAACACCCAAGGCTGCACAAAACAACCAGCAAGAGCCTCAAGCAACAGCAGACCTGCAGCTGGGCTGCAAAGCTCTAGGGAAGAAAACCACTCCAGAAGGGCTCCAGAGCCCCAGGGACTGAGAAGCCCAGGCTCTCACTCTCCTCCTGCAGAAGGAAAGCTTGACTTGGCCACAAGAAGCCAAGCACTTCCCCACACCAATCCATGCACACCACTTGACTTTCAACCTCCTTCACGCCCTTGGCTAGCAGCAGCACTTCCTCAGCCCACAGCTCCAGCAACACCACAAGGCCTTGAAGGCTCTCCTGCGCTCCACAGCTCCCAGCCACACACCTTGGCCACCCACAAGCCAAGAAGCTTCCTGCTCACCACTTCTCTTGCCAAGCCTCACCTCCCTTCTGCCCTCTCAGGACACCACAAACTAACCCCAGAAGGCTCCAGCTGACAGCACTGCTTGCAAGAATCCCAGGCAGTTCCAAGGGCAGACTGTGAGCCCAGAGGCAAAACCCAAACCTCTCCCCTCTCCACAGCACTCTCTCCCATTTCCCATCCCTGCCAGCACCTAAGATGCATTTGCTCTGGGGCAGCTTCCTCACACAGCCACACAATTGCCTGGCCTGCAAAAGACCTCTCTGAGCAGCGAGGCCAACTGGCAGCCCCAACACCACCAGGGACACCAAACCATGGCCCCATGGCCACACCTTGCTGCAACACCTCCAGGCATGGCCACTCCACTGCCTCCCTGGGCAGCCTCTGCCAGGCCCTGACCACTCTGGCACCAAACTCATTCCTCCTCCTCTCCAACCTAAGCCTCCCCTGCCAGAATTTCAGGCCACTTCCTCTCCTACCACCTGAGACTAGGCAGAAGAGCCCAACCCCCACCTCACTGCAGCCTCCTTGCAGGGAGCTCTAGACAACAAGGAGGGCTTCCCACAGCCTCCTCTTCTCCACACAAAACACCCACAGCTCCCTCACCTCCCAGCCCAGCAGGGAGCAGAGGGGGACAGGGAAACGGACACAGGGCCAGCCCCTGCAGCACACCAGCAGCCAAAGGGGTCCTGCAGCTGCCCCTGGCAGGGGGATTCAGCAGCACAAGGAACCCCCAAACACACCCACCCCGAACCCCCCCCACGCACCCACAACCCCACACACGACACCCACCCACCCCCAACACCCTGCCCTACCCCACACCCCCCCCACAGACACACACACCCCACAGCTCCCCACACCACCCCCAACACCACACACCCCCACAGCTCCCCACACACTGCCCAGACACACACAGCTCCCCACAACCGCACCCACCCCCTCGCAGCACCCCAGCACTCCCCACTCCAAGCCTCACCACCCCGACCCACACCACAGCCACACACAGCCTCCCCCAGCACCAACAACTCCCAACACACAAACCCTACAACAACCCTAAGCACCCCGCTACACCCCGACCACCCTCCCGCACCCCACAACCCCCAACACCTCCCCCCAAAACCCCACACTCCCCTTCCCCACTCCACCACACAACCCTCACACCCCGACCCTTCCCACACCCACCTCCCCAACGCCTCCTCAGCCCCACACATTCCCTCACCCCACCTGCAGCCCGCACAAAGGCCACGCACAGTACCAGGCTGACCAAGAGCTCAGCGGACACCAAGCTGCCGACCGCCGGCCCCGGCAGGCTCCCGCCGAGCACAAAGCGCTGCGAGGGAGGCCCCGGCCCGAGCCCTCCGCCTCAGGCACCCACGTGGCGCCGGCAGCGCCAGCAGGGCTGGGGCCGCAGAGGAAGTCCCGCCCACGCCCGGGCAGCCACAGCCAATCAGAGGCCCCGGCAGCGCAGCAGCACCTCCCCCTCCCCTCCCCGCTGCCATTGGTGCTGCCCACGGCCGGGCAGCCACAACCAATCAGAGCCGCCGGAGTAGCCCAGCCACGCCTCCAAGTCGCACCGGGGATCCGCCCCTGCCGGCTGCCGGCGCCCTTTCGGCTGCCGCCTGGCGAGGGGAGCGGTGCCTCGGCTGCGCGCGCAGACAGCGCTGTCGCGACAGAGCTGCGGGGTCGTGAGGTGTGGCGGGGCAGGAGAGGCTGAGGGGGCCGGGGAGCGACGGGAGCAGCGGAGCGGAGCCGGGGGCACTGCAGATGGAGCCAGGAAATAGCTCTGCAGAGGTGGGTCACAGCAATGTCCAGATCGAGACCCTGGACAAAAGGCACAGGAAATGACCTTGCTGCTGCTGCCCAGCAACCCAGCCCGGACTCCTCACCCTCTGAGGCATCAGAACTGCAACCAGAGACTCACTGTGCTCAGGAACGCAAAGCCCCTGGCTAAGGGAGCTGTGAGGAGCTGCACAGCTTCTCCTGCAGTGCTAAAGGATCTCCAACTGCAGTCACCGGGAGCCAAAAGAATACCAGCCCCAGCACCTGGCATTTGCCAGCAGCACAGCAAGAAACAAACCCTCTGCCTCCCAAATCTCATCCAGAACACCAAAGACAAACCAACAACAAACCCAAACCCCCAACAGTTCAAGGAGGAACTGACAAACTGATGCAGCACATCCACAGCTAGATCAGGCCTGATGCAGTGCATCCCTCTGGAGCCCTGATGGGAATTGTTCCTAGGCAGGAGGCAGGGAAGGGAACTGGATTTTGGCATTGCTGTGCCATTCAAAACAGACTCCAGGGACCAGTGGCTGTGGCACCACTTAAAGCCCCAGACAGTCGATACATAATCCCGTGACAAATACTGTGCTGAAATTCGGTCTGCAGCTCACACTCGGTGACACAGATCCTTGTGCTGCCTCTCTAGAGACTTGGGGATGGATCTGTTGTGGTACTAACAAAAACCCTCCAAAACCCAGCCTAAAATGCCCCCAGGGAAACCACAGCAGCAGCCTGAGAGCTCAAAATGCCTCCCTGGGACCCTCAGTTACCTCCTTGCACCCCAAAGCTATCCCAAAGGAACCAAGGACGACCCCAAAGGAGTCCCCAGATGGAGCTGAGAGGGAAGAACAGGAGGGAGCTAAAATGTTGCTGCCACCAGCAGTTCTCTTTGCCTCAAGCCAGGCACAGTCCCAACCGGTGCTGCCATGGCCCTGCTGCTCACAATCCCTCCAGAGCCCCCAGCCCTGGGTCCCCTGGGGGTTCTGGGGGGATCCTTTCCTGCCCCCTGGGGCTTGGAGGCCATTTCTGGCTCCTTTGGGATACTTTTGGGGCGCCAGGGCAGTACCCGAGGGTCCCAGGCAGGCATTTTGGGGTCCCAGGCTGGTGGTTTGGTTCCCTGGGGGCCAGTTCAGGCTCCTGGGTTCTCACTTTGGTGTCCTGGGGGAACATTCTGGGCTCCAGGAGGCATTTTGGGCTGTGCCTTTGCTCGTCCTGCTTGTGGCAGGGGCCAGCCTGGGCTGCCCGGGGGGGCACAGGGGGTCCGGAGAGGCTGTTTGGGGCTTCAGGGCTGGAACTGCCCCCACAGACCCCCACCCAGCCCCACAGGAGCCCAAGCCCGGCCCCGAGCCCCCCCTCAGCCCCAGGGGATCCTGATCCCAGCCACAGCTTTCCCCCGAGGCTCCCAAAGGATCCAGGTCACAACCCTCAGCCCCCAGGGATCCCAACCCCACCCCCCCCCAGCCCTACCGCTGCCCCCTGCCCCAAACACCAGCCCTGCAGACCCCACGGATCCCTCCCCACAGCCCCCCCACACCAACCCCCACAGCTCCTCCTTCTGCCCCTCCAGAAGCTGCTCCCAGCCCCACGGAGCCCCCTGCCCCCCACGCCCCTCCGACCCCCAACTCCACACACGCCCCCGGCAGCCCCACGCAGCCAGACCCTTCCCCGCTCCGCTGCCGCCGCCCCCAGCGCTCCCCGGGCCCCTCAGCCCCTCCCGCCCCGCCGCAGCTCACCAGCCGGCAGCTGCCGCTCGCCCGCCAGCCCCTCCGGCACTCCTCCCGCGCTCCAGCCCCGCTGCCGCTCCCCACGAGGCAGCAACAACGGCGGTCGCGGCCGGCAGCGGCAGCTCCTCGCTGTGCCTCGGCAGCAGCCAGGGGGAGGAGCTGCCGCGCTCCCGCCGCCTCTGATTGGCTGCGGCTGCCCGGGCGTGGGCGGGACTTCCTCTCCGGACCCAGACCCCGCCTCCGGCTGGCCGAAACGTGGCCGGTTCGGGGCCTCCATTGCCAGGGGCTGCCGACTGCCTTTGCTCCGAGCTCTTCCTCTTCCTCCTGCCTTTTTCTCCTGTTCTGCGCTCCTTTCGCCGCGTTTGTGGGGTAGGTGTGGGCACCCGCGGGACAGAGTGGGGGATCCTGGGGTGGGGATCGGTTGGGGCTTGGGGGAGCGGCTCCTGGGGTTGGCACTGGGATGCCCTGGGGCTGAGGGCTGTGCCCTGGGGCTGGGATTGCGGAGGGGTCCGTGAGGTCTGGGGATGGTGTCTGTGGGGCTGTGGGGGGTGGTTCGTGGGGGGCCTGAGCAGTTACAGCGGAGTCTGTGAGGTTCCCTGGTGTGCGAAACGAACTCACTGCTGAAAATTTATAACACAGTTTATTATAAAATAAAGGCAACACAGCGCTGGGCGCAGAGCGAGTTTGCTAGAGGCACACTCCAACAACACGAGGTGAACCTTAATAGACAGCAAACACACATATTAATATATTAAAATGTACATATTCATATATTCCCCAACACACTCCCACCCCTCTCCATCAAGACTGAGACAAAACCTGCACTTTTGACCTGGCCAGTCTTCGGACATGTTGGCACCTCACCTTTCTTCCCCAATACCCCACACAATAAGCAACCAATCAGCCCAACGATCCAGGCCCAACGATCGGGCCCCACAGTTCCCAGTAATTCCCCTTGCAAAAGCCAAATATCATAACCAGTTTATCACAATCCCTCCCCTTCTTTCTACTACATTTGGCTTGAGCCATAATAACCTAACTTGGCAACAATTCTACAACAAGCAAAATCCAACTTAAAGGGAATGGAATAACAACTGATGTTCCGTGCCTAAAACGTTCCCTCTAGGCACCATACACAGGGAGTGGCTACGGTAGAACCCTGGGAATTAGGAGTCCGGTTTGACTTGTAACTCCACTCACATGGCCTATGGGGTTGCTGCCCACAGCCATGGTTCTAGATCTTCTTCGTGGCAATTACAGAGGTCCACCTGGTCTTGCCTCCTTCAATCCCATCAATACTCTGCTTGGATTATATCCCCGTGTCCACGGCAGTTTTATGTTCCCAGGCAAGGACCATTACCACTCCTGCTCTGATAGTGGAACTCGTCTGATGACCATCCTTAGGTCCTCCATTTGGGGTACCACAGTCCATTCGGTGGGTGGATCCACAGGTCCTTTAACTCTTGTTGCGTGTGTCCATCCTCTCTCTGCTGTCCGCACTGCAGTCTCTGTAGTAGGCAAGACCTGAAAGGGTCCTTCCCACTGAGGTGTAAGTGTTTGTTCTTTCCACATTTTTATCATAACCCAATCTCCTGGTTTAAATTCGTGGATTTGGAAATCCAAAGGAACTGACTGAGATAACATCCCTTGAGCCCGTAAATGTTGTAATGTTCTCCCAATTACCATCACATAATTTCTAATGTTTTTGTCCCCCAATTCATAATTAGCCATTTCCCTCCCACCTTGTAAATAAGGTAGCCCAAACATCATTTCATAAGGTGATACACCAACATCAGATCTCGGCTGTGTCCTGATCCAGAGCAGGGCCAAGGGTAGGCACTTGACCCATGTCATCTGGGTCTCAATCATTAATTTGGTAAGGGTTTGTTTCAGTGTTTGGTTCATTCTTTCTACTCTCCCCGAGCTCTGTGGGTGCCAGGGGGTATGAAGTTCCCAATGTATGCCCAAACTGTCCACTAATTGTTGGACCACCTTTGATGTAAAATGAGTGCCTCGATCAGAATCTATCCGGTGTACCAACCCATACCTGGGGATTATGTTTTCCAATATCACTTTAGTTACTACATTGGCGGTTGCTCTGGAGACCGGCACAGCTTCTACCCAATGTGTCAAATGATCCACTAGAAGTAGGAGGTATTTCCATCTGTTTATCTGAGGTAGTTCAGTAAAATCTACTTGAATAGCTTGGAAGGGGCGTAAGGATATGGTACACCCCCCAGATGGAACCTGCCTCATGACTTTCTTGTTTACTTTTTGACATACGAGGCATTTGGTGGTTACCTGCCTAGCTGTCTCATAAACTCCAGTACAGCCCTAATCCCGTAGGAAATGATCACACAGAGCTCTGGTTCCCCAATGGGTGTTAAGGTGTAATCGCTCGAGGATTTTTCGGGATAAGGCTTTTGAAATCAGTTGTCTCCCATCCTCCAATTTCCAGATCCCTTTTTCATCTTTCCTTCCCTCTATCTTTTCAAGTGCTTGTTCTTCTGTAGGAGTGAATACTGGTGATTCCTCCTGTTCATCTGATGCTGTTACTTGTATATGGAGGACACGCTCCTCTCCTTCTTCTGCTACTTGCTTAGCTTCACTGTCAGCTAAGTTGTTCCCTCTAATGATTAACGAAGTTCCCTTTTGATGCCCTTTTACATGAACCACCGCTGCTTCTTCTGGTAGCTTCAGTGCCTCCAAGACTTCCCAGATTAGGGCTTCATGAATCAAATTTTTCCCTTTTGAATTTAACATCCCCCTTTCTTCCCCAATTTTTCCAAATGTATGAACTATTCCAAAAGCATACTTAGAGTCTGTATAAATGGTTCCCACTTTATCCCTTAAAAGGTGCAAAGCCTGATTCAGTGCATATAACTCACAGGTCTGAGCTGACCAATGGGAGGGTAATTTCACTTTTTCAATCGTTTCCAATCTTAGCCCATCAACCACTGCCTATCCTGACAAGCGTTTCCCATTTACATACCGAGAGGACCCATCCACCAAATATTTCTCCCCTTCTGGTAATTCCTGTTCAAATAAATCTTCCCTTGTTTTAGTCTGGTATTGAATAACCTCCAGACAGTCGTGTACTAAAGCTTCAGAAGGCTCCCCATATAAAAATTGAGCTGGATTTAGGCTTTGGCTAGTGGAGATTGTTAGATCTGGACCATCAATCAAGATTGCTTCATATTTTAAAATCCTAGAATCAGTTAGCCATTTTTCTGCTTTTTGCTTCAGTATATTTCTCACTGAATGGGGAGTATGTACTTCCAATTTTCCTCCTAGTGTTAATTTTCTACTTTCTTCCACCATGAGTGCTGTGGCTGCCACTGCTTGAATGCATGCCGGCCAACCTCGGCTTACAGGATCTAATAACTTGGATAAGTATGCTACTGGTTTGCGTGACCCTCCCCATTCTTGAGTCAGAACTCCATAGGCCACCCCTCCTTCCACATTAACAAAGAGTTGGAATGGCATATGCGGGGAAGGGAGGCTCAAAACTGGAGCAGTAGTCAAAGCCTTTTTAATTGCTTCAAATTTCTCCTCATCTTCCCCTGTCCAAACAAAGTTATCATCTCCTACTAATTTTTCATATAAAAACTTGACTAACTGGCTATGTCTCTCAATCCATAATCTACAATATCCTAGTAACCCTAATAATCTTCTGACTTGTTTCTTTGTTTTAGGGGCTTGGAGAGATATAATCCCTTCTACTCTTTCAGGATCTATCTTCCTGGCTCCATTACTTAACCATAGTCCTAAATATTCAACTTCAGGTTCCACAAATTGTAATTTGCTTTTAGATACCCTTAATCCTGAATTTCCCAGGAAATTCAAGAGGTTTATGGTGGTCCTTCTAACTTCAACTGCCCCTTCTCCTGCAATTAATAAATCATCTACATATTGTGTGATTAAAACATCCCTTTCCTGTGGAAATGACAGTAACAATTTTTCCAGGTTTTGACCAAACAGATTGGGAGATTGTGTAAAACCTTGGGGCAATCTGGTCCACCTCAATTGTTGCTTTCTCCTGGTGACTGGATCTTCCCATTCAAAGGCAAAGATATCTCTACTGTTTTCAGCTAATGGGCAGGCCCAGAAGGCATCTTTAAGATCTATGACACTATACCATTTATGATTTGGAGGTATGTGACTCAACAATGTGTAAGGATTAGAAACTACAGGAAACCGAGTCACAGTTCTCTTACTGACCTCCCGCAGGTCTTGCACCAACCTGTAAGTTCCATCCTCTTCCTTTACTGGTAGTATAGGGGTGTTATGCGGGGACATACAAGGTTCCAAGGTCCCCTCTTTAAGGAGGCGGTCTATAACTGGCTTTAATCCCTCTCTCCCTTCTTTAGATATGGGATACTGTTTTACTCTGATAGGACGTTCTGGTTGCTCTATAGTTACTTGTATAGGTTCAATATCTAAGCTCCCTGTATTTTCTTCACTGGCCCAGACTTCTGGGTTAATCCCTGCCTCATCCTCAGTGTTTAATTGTAATATTCTGACCCTCATCTGCCCCTCTTCTGGAACTACCCCTATGCCCAATTGAACTTGTAAGTCTCTCCCTAGTAAATTACATCCTGCGCTTGGCACTACCAAAATCTCTCCTACCCCAATTCTAGCCTCAGTTTCTAATTCAACATCCTTAACTCCAGGGACTTTAAACCCTTCCCCCTTTGCCCCTAAAACCTTTACAGTATTTTTGCTCTCCACACACCCTTCAGGAACCTTGGTAACACAAGTACGTTCAGCTCCTGTATCCACTAAAAATTCTAAAATTTCTTCCTGGGGTCCTACTTTTAATTTTATCAAGGGCTCCTGTTGGTATTTTTGCCCCAGGTAAAAGAGCCCCTGACACCCCTATTGCTGATCTTCCTCAAAAACTTTAAGATCTCTCTTCCTCATTTGACAATCTTGTTTAAAATGTCCAATTTTCCCACAAGAATAATATTCAGTACCCTTACTTCCAGTTTGAGCATTCCCCAGGTCCCAGTGAGGCCTGGGGGTTTTATCCCTCTTAGGTCGAGGAGGTGGAGGGTGGGAGAATTGTGTTTTCTTCTCAGGTTTCCCCACCTGACCTGCTTCCCTCATGCTGGCTACCATAATTTTGGCCTTAGCTTTTGCTTTTTCCTCATCTCTATGCACACACACCTTCTCCGCTTCCCTCAATAACTCTTGAAGTCCTCTATCTTGCCAATCTTCTATTTTTTTTCTAATATCTGGCCAGGAATGAATGACAAAATTTACCTTTAACAATATCTGGCCATCCTGACTGCTGGGATCTATTCTTGAATATTGCTGTCTATTTTTTCCGTAACCTCTCGAGCCAATCAGTAGGGGTTTCCTCCCTTCCCTGTTGACTATCAAATGCTTTTTTTGTATTTTGCCTCCTGGGTATTGCTTCCTTTATGCCTCTAATAACCAAGGTTCGATATTCATTCATGTTTTGTCTGCCCCTATCATCATTATGGTTCCAATTAGGAGAAGCTAGGGGCATCTTTTGATCACCTGGAGGTCCTGATGATTTTCCCTTTCCCAAATTCTCATTCCAGATGTTCTAATCATCTGTCTTTCCTCTGAAGTAAAAAGGATTCCCATGATTGATTGCATTTCTTCCCACGTGTAAATATTTGGCCCCAAAAATGGATCAAATTGTTCTGCTACTCCAATTGGGTCTTCCAGGAGACCTTTTAATTCCTTCTTAAAGTTTCTCACCTCAGTAGAAGTGAGAGGGGCATTTACATATCCAATTCCCTCATTGGCTCCCCCCAGGGGCACCTCTCTCAAAGGATATAATGGCACTCCTTCATGTGGATTGTCTGAGTCAGTAGTCTCTTCCTCTAAAACCATGACATTTGCCTGTCTTCTAGTTTGCCTACCTCCTCTCCTTTGGCGGGTGGATTTGCTAGTGTGTCCCTCTGCAGGGGGGGCGGGGGCTGTTGCTGCCGAGGGAAGGGGGGCTGCCGAGGGGAGGGGGGCTGCTGAGGGGAGGGGGGCTGCCGGGAGGACGGCGGCTTTAGGTACTGCAGGGTTTTAAGGTGGGGGTAAGTGATTCAGTGGTTCCCACTTTTCAGGTTCTGGCTCTTCCTCCACCTTAAAAACCGTTACTGCCACTGCTGACCAGACGCTGCCTTTCTGGCAAGCGGCATATTTACTCTCCTCCTGATTAAAAGGCTCCTTACTGTTAACATAAAGGTTGAGAGCCTGACAGATCCATCCTTCCCAGGACCCATATTGGGGCCAAAATAAATTGTCTGATCTGATCTTCTCTCTAGCCCATTTCTCCATACAATAATATATCATTGTTCCCTGATCTTTATCCCGCGTATTAGGATTCTCTTCCCAATATGCTAATTGTAACCCCAGAGGGCTGTCCGGGAGTATATCCCTGGGTACCCTTTCGCTCCCATTTTTCCCGGGGCTGGTCTGTTTACCCGACCCCTGCCCCATTTCCCAAGGTCCACGCTCTCCATCCCCAACCGCTTCATCCCTTCACTGGCCAAGTCCCTCGCGAGAGCTTGGAAACACAGTTAGAAGGACTCCACACTCACTTTGTGAGACTGGACTGTCCAGCTCACGTCTCATGCACACACTCTCACTGACCTCAATACCCGCCCAACCGGACAATACTTACAGCCCTTTTCTTGCCCAGGTCTTTGTGCACTAGAATTACAGGCAGTCACGACAGTTGGGAGCTCCTTCCCTTGCCTTTATCTTACAATGTTTGGCTGAATCTACCCGTGTTCTGAGAGGCTTCCAGGATCCTTCTTCTGGGCCGCCGAAATCGGCGGGGGCGCCCCCCCCTTCCGAAGGGTCCATGAAGTCGTCGCAGGCAGGGTAATCACGTCAGGGTCACCAAATTGTGAGAAACAAACTCACTGCTGAAAATTTATAACCTGTTTATTATAAAATAAAGGCAACACAGCGCTGGGCGCAGAGCGAGTTTGCTAGAGGCGCACCCCAACAACACGAGGTGAACTTAAATAGACAGCAAACATACATATTAATATATTAAAATGTACATATTCATATAGTCCCCAACACACTCCCACCCCTCTCCATCAAGACTGAGACAAAACCTACACTTTTGACCTGGCCAGTCTTCAGACATGTTGGCACCTCACCTTTCTTCCCCAATACCCCAAACAATACAGACCATCAGCCCAACATTCCAGCCCAACGATCCAGGCCAACTATCGAGCCCCACAGTCCCCAGTAATTCCCCTTGCAAAAACCAAATTCATAACCAGTTTATCACACTGGGGGCCTCGGAGCCGAGAGAGTCGTCTGAGGGGCTGGGCAGGGGTCCCGTGGGGCTGGGCAGGGGTCCCGTGGGGCTGTGTGGGTTTGGTGGTAGGAGCTGTTGGTGCTGGGGGAGGCTGTGTGGAGCTGTGGTGTGGGTCGGGGTGGTGAGGCTTGGAGTGGGGAGTGCTGGGGTGCTGCGAGGGGGTGGGTGCGGTTGTGGGGAGCTGTGTGTGTCTGTGGGCAGTGTGTGGGGAGCTGTGGGGGTGTGTGGTGTGCGGGGGTTGTGTGTGTCTGTGTGGGGAGTGAGGGGTAGGGCAGGGTGTTGGGGGTGGGTGGGTGTCATGTGTAGGGTTGTGGGTGCGTGGGGGGGGGGGTCGGGGTGGGTGTGTTTGGGGGTTCCTTGTGCTGCTGAATCCCCCTGCCAGGGGCAGCTGCAGGCCCCCTTTGGCTGCTGCTGTGCTGCAGGCGGAGCCATTGGTGGGCTGCAGGGGCTGGCCCTGGCCCTGTGTCCCTGTGTCCCTGTGCTGGGTGCTGGGCTGGCAGCAGAGCTGAGCTGGCAGCGGTGCTGTGGGGGCTGCTGTGTGCAGGAGAGGTGGTGGTGAGCATGGGGTGTGGCTTGCAGCAGAGGCTGCTGGGGGGGGTGTCGGGGAGCCCTGGGTGTTTGGAGGCTTTGTGCTGGCAGCTGCCAGGCAGCTGCTGTGCTGAAGGGCAGCGGCTGGGCTGAGGGCCAGGTGCAGGGGGGAGCTGTGGGCAGGCTGTGTGCTGGGTGCCGTGGGGGAGTCAGGCATGGGTGCTGTGCTGAGCCTGAGGCCATGGGTTGTCTCCTGAGGCTTCTCCAGGAGAAGAATAATTCCAATTGCAGCCTCATCCTGCTAGATTTCGCCATCCTGTCTTGTTTTCGTTATTTTCATTACCTTCCCCAAAGAGGGATTTTGAAGAATCCACAATTAATAAATCAAACTTTGGACCCAGGCTCCCTGAATCATCTTTCCCATGCTGACTCTTTTGGAAACCACTTTCAGATGTAGTCACCCAGACTGGTGGCTCCCAAGTCCAATTCCTTGAAGCTACCCCAAGTAGCAGGGTCCTCATTTGGCCTGGGGGCATCTGGGTGCATCTCCAGCAGTTAGAAAGATTAGTTTGCAAAGCCAATTCTTGACTAACATTTCAGTACCTATTTTCTTCCCATCCCTCAGCAGTGTTCACCAACAAACAGGCCACAACTATCGATGCAGCTTGAGCTGCAGGGTTCCCTGGGATTGGAGTTTCCATTCTCCCACTGAAGCCTTCTTGCCTGGGGTGTAGTGGATCCAGGCAGCTTGTTCCTTGGTTTCAATGGCTGTGAAGGATGTCAGCAACACCTGATATGGTCCTGGCCACTTGGGCTCCAGAGGGTTCTCTGAAAGAGATCTGATATGGACATAGTCTCGGGGTTCCCCATCAGGGCCTGCTCTGTCTAACCCTCTCACATGGGTTGCAGTCACCTGGTTGGTAACAATGCTCAGGCTCTTATCAATCTGCTGAACTTCCTTGTTCAATATTGCCTCTCTGAATGGCCCTGGTTCAGAGGGGTCCATAGCTCCTACTGCATGAGGTCTTCCAAGCAAGATTTCAAATGGGCTCAACCCCTCCTTTGTCCTTTGCTTGGTTTGAATTTGCAGCAGGGCACTTGGTGATGCTTGTGGCCAAGGGAGGTTTGCTTCCTGCCCAGTTTTGTCTGTGTGGGTTTTGATGAATTGGTTCATTTCCTCCACTTGCCCACTGGAATGTGGATTATAGGGGGTGTAGAGTTGCCAACCCGTCCCTAAGATTCTACTTACTTGCTGTACCACCTTGGCCACAAATGAGGTCCTCTGGGGAAACAGCAGCAGGTGCCCCAGAGCAAGGTATTGCCTCTTGTAACTCTGTTTTAGTAGCCTCTGGAGCTTTGTTTGTGCACAGGGAAATGCTTCTGGCCAGCCAGGGGAGGTGTCAGTGAGTCCCAACAGGTACCTGGATTCCCCTTTCTTGGGAGCTCAGTGAAATCCATTTGCATTGTTGTCCTGGCTCATTTCCTTTGCTAATCTGTGCCAGCCTGACTCCTCTCCTTCCCCTGGGGTTAGCTTTCAGGCACTCCTCACACTGTTGGTTATCTGCTCTCCTGGGGTGGATAATTCTCCTGCTAGACACTCCTGAACCAATTTTCCACACAGAGCTTCCATTCCCCAATGAGTCTTTGCCTGTTGCACCTGAACAAAAGCCCAGAGGAAGTTAGTAGGTGTGATCAACTTCCCACCCGGTGTTCTGGCTCAGCCCTTTCCTACCCTGGTCTCTAAGAGGTCTTTGATTCATTTCTGCTGCTCAACTGACAGTTTACCATCCAGGATCAAAGTCTGCCACCTTCCTCCCCTCCCTGGGCACCCTTTGAGCTGTTTGCCAGGCCATTGCCTCTTTCTTAACTGGTGTTCCCTTCCTGGTGCTCTTTGCAGTGCATTGTGGCTGCCTTGCTTGTCTCTTGCACTGCTGCCAGCAGCCTCAGCATCTCTTCCCCATGTTTAATACCTGTTCCTTGAGTTGACAGCAGTCCTGGTTCTTCCCACAGGGCTCCATGTACCACCCCAAAGGCATACTTGGAGTCTGCCTATGGACTTGGGAAAGCTCAAAGGCTCTGCTTAGGGCTGTTGTTTCTGCCTTTGGGTGGAGGTGTTCCTTGGTAGGGCTTCTGCCTTGGTCACCTCCTCTCCTGTAGCTCCAGCACACCCAGCCTGTCCTCCTCCCTGGATCACAAAGCTGCTTCCATGGTCTACCAGCTATGGTCTGCCATTTCCAGGGGTTCCTCCTTCAAGTCAGGTCTGCTGGGGTAAGTGGCTTCAATTGTTTCCAAACAAAGCCAGCACAACCTGGGGGGTTTCCTGTAGTTGGTTACCCAGCAGCTTTACAAAGCAGGGGCTGAGAACACAGCGATTTCTCCTGCCTGCCCCATGCCCCCAGGGCAGCACTGTGGAGTGGAGCTCAGCCTTGCTTCCCTTGTGCTGCGTCAGCAGAGCAGTGCTGCACCCCTGCGAGGCCCACGGTGGTCACCTGGGGAGACCTCCCCTTTCCCACATCATGTCTGTAGGCTACTGAGTCACCTCAGGGCTCTGAGGTGTTCCTCAAACCATCCTGGGTTTCTCTTACCTGACAGTGGTGCCCATATGTGAGGCGCACAGATGGTCTCTGAGCTGGTGACTCACTTGGCTGCTTGCCTTCATCCTGGCTTCCAGCAGACACTTCACAAGGCTCCTGACTGACTCCACACAGACATGTTCAGGTGTTTTCAAGGTTCTATGTAGTGGTTACTTGCTGAGTATGTCAGGAACACCCAGGCCTGGCACTCTGGGACACAGCCTCAATATAACACCAGGGAGCCAGTCCCTGCAGTCCCAAGTCATGTCTGCTGCAGTAAGTGGCCTCAGTTGTTTCTAAACAGTCCTGGATAACTGGTTCTCCATCTCCTCCCTGGAGGAAAGAGGCTGGATTGACAACATTAGTGACTGATTTCCACTTCCTCCTGTTCCACTAGGATGGCTTGGGATTGGAGGAATCCTTGTGGGGACAACCAGTGTCCCCCCTTGGCTTCCAGAGCAGCAGAGACAGTGTGTGATGCTGGGACTGTGATCTTCTGTCCCATTGTGAATTGCAACTGTAGCCACAGCCCTCAGGCTTCTTGGCCATCCCTTGCCTCCCTCATCCTGTTGTTCAGAGAGGTGTGTTACAGCTCTTCAGTAGGGTCCTAAGCTTTGTGCTAGAACCCTGAGTGCTTTCCCTTGGCTTTCATGGGAGTATAATAGAAAGGGTTTAATGACATCAGGTAGGCCTGGTGTGGTGCCCTCAGCAATTCCTTCTTTAAGGTTCAGATTCTCTGCTCCCTTGCAAGTCCTGACCAGTCTCTTTCAGTAACTCATGGAGAGGCTTAACAAAGAGACCATGATTGTGAATCCACAAATGGCACCACCCTGTCGTTCCCAGGAAGGTTCAGAGTTCCTTTCCTGTACTTGGCAGTGGGATGCAGCATATGGCCTCCTTTCTTTCAGGGCCCAGTACTCACTGTCCCACACTCAGCTGGTATCCCAAGTAGGTTGTTTGCTGCTGTACCATTTGGGCCTTGTATGGGGAGACTCAGTACCCAGTAGCACATTGCCAGTTCCTACAGCTGGCTGTGCTGGGCCAGCAGCCAGGGGTGCTCCCACCTCAGCCCTTGGGCTGGCAGCACAGTGCCTGCCCCTCGTGCTGAGCCTCCTGCAGAGCTGGGCAGAGAGGTTAAGGAGGTGTCAGAATCACCCCAAACCCACAGTTCCCCCCCAGAAGAACTCTTCCAGACCCCCCAGATTGTGTTTGCTGGCTGCCAGCTTCTGCTTCAGCTTTTCCCCCTTAGACTTGAGCCTTTTGTTGTCCTGGCTGGAGGGGTTGTCCTGCAGCTGCTGTTGGGTGGGAGCACAGCTGGGGACACATCAGGGCCTGTGGTGCCCAGGTGGCTCCTGCCCTACCCAGTGTGCCAGGGTCAGCCAGGCCCCATCAAAGCCACAAGTACTCCAGAGCCCCAGAACTCCCTAGACCCCTCCCCAGCCCCAGTGGATTCCAATCCAAGCCACAGGTTTCCCCCCATGCGCCCCAAAGGATCCTGATTGCAACCCTCAGCCCCCAGAGCCCCCCCAGGCTCGGGAGCAGAGCAGGGCAGTGTCTGGGCAGGCCCTGGGGCATGCTGAGAGCCTTTCCCTGCTGGGCTCCAGGGCTGTGCAGGGCACTGCCGGGAGGTGGAGTTCTCAGCCAAGGCAGTGCTGGCTTGGCTCCAGCTGCAGGGCAGGGCTGGGGCAAAGAGCTCCTCCAAATCTCTTCCCAGGGAGGGTTTGAGAGTTTCTAAGAGATTTGGAGGAGTTTTGCAAAGTTTAGCAGAGGCTTTGAGGAAATGTGAAGAGGTTTGGATGATTCCTGGAAACTCCAGGCCAGTCAGCCTGACCTCAGTGCCAGGGAAAGTGATGGAGCAGATTATTCTGGCGGCAATAACTGCGCACCTGAAGGACAGCCAAGGGCTCAGGTCCAGCCAACATGGATTCAGGAAGGGCAGATCCTGCCTCTCCAACCTGATCTCTTTCTATGATCAGGTGACCCGCCTGGTGGATGTGGGGAGGCCTGTGGGTGTGGTCTACCTGGACTTCAGCAAGGCCTTTGACACCGTCCCCCACAGCAAACTGCTGACTAAGCTGTCAGCCCGTGGATTGGACCATTACACTCTGTGCTGGGTTAGGAACTGGCTGGAGGGCTGGGCCCAGAGAGTGGTAGTGAACGGTGCCACATCCAGCTGGAGGCCAGTCACCAGTGGTGTGCCCCAGGGATCAGTGCTGGGCCCTGTCCTCTTCAACATATTCGTTGATGATCTGGATGAAGGGGTAGAGTCAGTCATCAGCAAGTTTGCAGATGACACAAAGTTAGGGGCAGATGTTGGTCAGTTAGAGGGTAGAAAGGCTCTGCAGAGGGACCTCGACCGACTGGACAGATGGGCAGAGTCCAATGGGATGGCATTCAACAAGTCCAAGTGCCGAGTGCTGCACTTTGGCTACGGCAATCCCATGCAGAGCTACAGGCTGGGGTCGGAGTGGCTGGAGAGCTCCCAGGCAGAGAGGGACCTAGGTGTGCTGATCGACAGCCACCTGAATATGAGCCAGCAGTATGCCCAGGTGGCCAGGAGGGCCAATGGCATCCTGGCCTGCATTAGGAATAGTGTGGCCAGCAGGAGCAGGGAGGTCATTCTGCCCCTGTACTCTGCTGTGGTTAGGCCGCACCTTGAGTACTGTGTCCAGTTCTGGGCCCCTCAGTTTAAGAAGGACGTTGAGACAGTTGAAGGTGTCCAGAGAAGGGCAACAAGGCTGGGGAGAGGCCTTGAGCACAAGCCCTATGAGGAGAGGCTGAGGGAGCTGGGATTGTTTAGCCTGGGGAAGAGGAGGCTCAGGGGTGACCTCATTGCCCTCTACAACTACCTGAAGGGTGGTTGTAGCCAGGAAGGGGTTGGCCTCTTCTCCCAGGCAACCAGCACCAGAACAAGGGGACACAGTCTCAAGCTGCGCCAGGGGAGGTTTAGACTCGAGGTGAGGAGGAAGTTCTTCACCGAGCGAGTCATTCGTCATTGGAATGGGTTGCCCAGGGAGGTGGTTGAGTCATCGACCCTGGAGGCGTTCAAGGGGAGATTGGACGTGGCACTTGGTGCCATGGTCTAGTCATGGGGTCTGTGTTGATAGGTTGGACTCGATGATCCTCGAGGTCCTTTCCAACCTAAGTGATACTGTGATACTGTGATTTTTCAGGGATATTGGAGGAGCTTTGAGAAGCTCAAAAGTGATTAAAGCCTCTGCAGCAACCTTAGGGAAGAGATTTGAATGCAGCTTGAGGAAGCTCTGAGAGTTGTGAAAGCTTTTAATGAGTTTGTAGGGGGCTGGGAGTGTTTTCAAGACCTGTTGATGATTTTGCAGGCAGTTTGAAACCTCCTGAAGTGGTTTTGGAGACTGCCAAGCAGAGCAATCAGCCTCGAGCCTGCCTGAGATCTCTCCAGAGTTAGTTGCTGTGAGTTGTGAAGAGTTTGTCAGAGGTTTTTGTGAGATTCCCAGAGGTTTTGAGCAGCTCTGAAGGGAGTTCTTGACTTTTGAGTGCTACAGAGAAATAGCCAAGCTCAGCAGCCCAGACTGCTCCGCTGCATTCTGGACTCCTTTATGAGCAGTGCTGGGCACAGGGGGAAGATTTCCTGCTGCGTTCTGTGCCTGCACACAGCTTGTCCACAGTTCCTGCACACTGAGCTGCTCCACACTGCTGCTACTCCTCTGAATTTTGTGCTAGTCTGAGGCCTTTAAGGAAAGCCACAAAGCTGCAGTCCTGCAGGGGCTGGGCAGGGCAGGAGGTGCATCCAGGGAGTTGTAACTTTGTGACTCAGTCTCCAGAACTCTGCTGTCTCTTTGTAAGTTGGCAGCAAGGCCACCTTGGTCTCTTGTGTCCCTCCTTTGGCTCTCTGGAGGGAGTCCTTCCCTGGTCCCCATGGGGGGGGGGTGGCCTCTTTGTGGCCTACAGAGGCCTGACCAGTTTGTACTGTGCAGTCTCAGCCTGCTTAGGCCTGATGGGAGGGAGGCAGTGTGGGGGGAGGAAAGGAGCCCTGGGGCCTGTGCTTTAGTCTGGTTGGGGGAAGGTTTCTGGGGTTTGTTCATGTATCCTCTATCCTCTGTGTGTGTTGGGTGTGAAGGATTCCTCTGCTCTGTATTTTCCTGTACATGTTTGGATCCAACTCTGCATTTCTCTTCCAACTCCACCAGAGCCTCTTCATTTTACTTCCTTAGTTCCCGCGGTGCCCCTTCCCACCCTCGGTCCAGCTCCCGCGGCGCCCCTTCCGGCCCTCGGTTCAGCGCCTGCGGTGCCCCTTCCTTCCCTTGTTTTACTGTGGGTAACTCTCCAATCACTCTGGGGTCCCTGCCCATGTCAGGGTGTTTGGAACTAGAGAATCCTCGAGGTCCCTTCCAAACACCAACAGTTCTATGGTTCTAAATGGATGAACACAAACAGATCAATATCAAAACTTCTCAGTTGTTAAGAGTTTGTCAGAGGTTTCCATGATATTTCCAGAGGTGTTGAGCAGTCCTAAAGGGATTTATTGACTTCTGAAGATGTTTGGGGGAGTTTTAAAGACATTTGAATTATTTCATCAGGCATATTTGAGGAGTTCTGAGACCTCAAAATGCATTTAATGATCTTGAAAGAGAGATTTGGGAGCTTCTCCTGGTGGCATTGGGAACTTCTAGGAGGTAGGAAAAGATTTTAATGATTTTTAGCTGCCTTTAAGAAGCTCAGAGAGATGCTGATGATATTTAATGCAGTTTGAATCCTGTTGAAGCCTTTTTCTAGGGTCTTGAAGGCTTGATCCATCTCATAGGGAACTCTGTTGTCTGCCAGGAGCCCAAGTTAATGATGTTACCAGTAGGCTGCCTAGCCTGGTGCAGCCCTCTGACTAGTATCCTTTACTAGTTATGCAGTTAGGGAATGATGATGTTGCAACCAGAACTCCCAGGGCTATCAAAAATTACTTCAGGGCCCTGGGAGACCTGGTTGAGGGGTCAGGTGCACAAATAATTTTTTCATCAATACCCTTAGTTGCAGGAGGGAATACTATAGGAAACAGGTCAGCAGCTATAGTTAACAAGTGGCTTAGAGGCTGGTGCAGTCAAAAGAATTTTGGGTTTTTTGATCTTGGGAAACTTTCTACTGCACCAGGCCAGCTGGCAACAGATGGAGTACATCTGTCCCAGAGAAGGGGAAAGGTCACAGTATATGAGAACGGCCTGTCCCCCAAAGGTAAAACGATCCTGGGAAGGGAATTGGCAGGTCTCATCGACAGGGCTTTAAACTAGTTTCGAAGGGGGAAGGGGCTGAAACTATTCCCCTCAGGCAAGAGTCTGGGGGCAATAAGCTAGAGTCAGAGGTGAAACCAGCAGCCCAGCTGAAGTGCATGTACACTAATGCACGAAGCATGGGTAACAAACAGGAGGAGCTGGAAGCCTTGTTGCAGCAGGAAAGTTATGATGTAGTTGCCATCACAGAGATGTGGTGGGACGACTCACACGACTGGAGTGCTGCAATTAACAGCTACAAGCTCTTCAGGAGAGACAGGCAAGGAAGAAGGGGTGGAGGGGTGGCCCTGTACATCAGGGAGGCACTAGATGCCATTGAGCTGGAGATTAGGGATGACTGGGTTGAGTGCTTGTGGGTAAGAATTAGAGGGAAGGCCGGCGGGGCAGACATCCTGGTTGGAGTCTCTTATAGACCACCCAACCAGGAGGAAGATGTTGATGAGTCATTCTATAGGCAGCTTAAGGCTGTCTCAAGATCTCTGGACCTTGTTCTCATGGGCGACTTCAACCTGCCTGACATCTGCTGGGATCTCAACACAGCAGAGAGGAGACAGTCTAGGAGGTTCTTAGAATGCATGGAGGACAGCTTCTTATCCCAGGTGCTGCGAGAGCCTACCAGGGGCAAGGCTATGCTTGACCTCCTCTTCACCAACAGGGAAGGGCTGGTGGGCGATGTGGTGGTTGGAGGGTGTTTGGGGTCCAGTGACCACGAGATAATTGAATTCTCGGGTTTTGGTCAAGCTAAGAGGGGCAGCAAGAAGACCTCCACTCTGGACTTCTGGAGGGCAGACTTCAGGTTACTCAAGGAACTAATTCAGAGGGTTCCTTGGGATGAAGCCCTTAATAATAAAGGGGTCCAGGAGGGCTGGACCTGCTTCAAGGAAGAATTGTTGAAGGCGCAGGGACAGGCTGTGCCAATGTGCCGGAAGATGAGCCGCCGGGGCAGACGGCCAGCCTGGATGGTTAATGAACTTCTAATAGAACTAAGGGAAAAAAAGAGGGTGTGTCATCTTTGGAAGACAGGGGAGGTAACCCACAGAATGTTTAAGGATGTTGCCAAATCATGTAGGAAGAAAATTAGGGAGGCAAAACCACATTTGGAACTTAAACTGGCCTCTGCTGTGAAAGACAACAAAAAGTCCTTCTATAAATACATTAATAGCAAGAGGAAGGGAAAGGACAACCTCCACTCCTTGGTTGACATGGAGGGAAATGTTGTATCAAAGGATGAGGAAAAGGCAGAGATACTTAACACCTTCTTTGCCTCAATTTTTACTAGAAGGACAGAACGTCTTCCTGACAGCTGGCCTGCAGAGCTGGCAGAAGGAGCCAGGGAGCTGCTTCCCTATGTTCCATGAGGAGGTGGTTGGAACTCTCGTCAGCAGCTTGGATCCCCACAAGTCCATGGGACCAGATGGGATCCATCCTAGGGTGCTGAGGGAGCAGGCAGATGAGCTGGCCAAGCCACTATCCATCATTTTCCAGCAGTCCTGGCTCACTGGAGAGGTCCCAGAGGACTGGAAGCTGGCCAACGTTCTGCCCATCCACAAGAAGGGCCAGTTGCATGAGCCAGGGAATGATAGGCCTGTCAGCCTGACCTCAGTGCCAGGCAAGATTATGGAACAGGTCATCCTGAGTGCAATCACACAGCACTTACAGGATGGCCAAGGGATCAGGCCTAGCCGCATGGATTTAGGAAGGGCAGGTCCTGCCTGACCAACCTGATCTCCTTCTATGATCAGGTGACTGCCTGGTGGATGTGGGGAGGCCTGTTGATGTAGTCTGCCTGGACCTCAGCAAGGCCTTTGACGCTGTCCCCCATAGCAAACTCCTGGCCAAGCTGTCAGCCCATGGCTTGGACGGGAGCACACTTGTGGTGGTTTGGCTCTGGCCGGGAGGCCAGATACCCACCAAGCCACTCTGCCACTCCCCCTCTTAAGTGAACAGGGGAAGAAGGGAAAGAAAATATAACAGAAGCCGGGGATAAGATAGGAGCAATTTAATAACACTAATAAGCAAACAGCAAATAGACCGCGCGGAAGCGAAGAAAGCAGAGAGAGAGATGGTAGTCTCTACTCCCCATCAGCAGGACGGTGGTCGGTCTCGGGAAGCAGGGCTCTCTAAGCTTGGTGATTCCTTGGGAGGATAAACGGCATGGACAAATCCCCAAACTTCCTTCTTTCACGTCCTCCTTATACCTGAGCTGATGTCATATGGTATGGAATACCTCTTTGGCCAGTCTGAGTCAGCTGGCTCAGTTGTGTCCCCTCCCAAGATCCTGCCCACCCCTCAATGTACTCCTGGGGCAGGGAAATGTTGAAAGGACACAGCTCGGATACCGAATTCAGCTGTAGCCAAAACACTGCTGTGTTATCAACTGCTGCTGCAAAAGAAAAAAAAATAACAACACAGCCCTAGAACGATGCTGTGCACTGGGTTAGGAACTGGCTGGAGGGCCAAGCCCAGAGAGTGGTGGTGAATGGTGCCACAGCCAGCTGGCGGCCAGTCAGCAGTGGTGTGCACCAAGGATCAGTGCTGGGCCCTGTGCTCTTTAACATCTTTATTGATGATCTGGATGAGGGCATTGAGTCCATTATCAGTAAATTTGCAGACAACACCAAGCTGGGGGCAGGAGTTGATCTGCTGGAGGGTAGAGAGGCTCTGCAGAGGGACCTCGACAGGCTGGACAGATGGGCAGAATCCAAGGGCATGAGATTGAACATATCCAAGAGCCAGGTTCTGCACATTGGGCACAACAACCTCATTCAGAGCTACAGGCTGGGGTCAGAGTGGCTGGAGAGCAGCCAGGTAGAGAGGGACCTGGGGGTGCTGGTCGATGGTAGGCTGAACATGAGCCTGCAGTGTGCCCAGGCAGCCAAGAGGCCCAATGGCATCCTGGCCTGCATCAAGAACAGTGTGGCCAGCAGGAGCAGGGAGATCATTCTGCCCCTGTACACTGCACTGGTTAGGCCACACCTTGAGTCCTGTGTCCATTTCTGGGCCTCTCAGTTTAGGAAGGAGGTTGACTTGCTGGAGCATGTCCAGAGAAGGGCAACAAAGTTGGTGAGGGGTTTGGAAAACAAGCCCTATGAGGAAAGACTGAGGGAGATGGGGTTGCTTAGCCTGGAGAGAAGGAGACTCAGGGGTGACCTTATTGCTCTCTACAACTACCTCAAGGGAGGTTGTAGACAGGCAGATGTTGGTCTCTTCTCCCAGGCAGCCAGCACCAGAACAGGAGCACACAGTCTCAGGCTGCACCAGGGGAGGTTTAGGTTGGATGTTAGGAAAAAGTTCTATACAGAAAGAGTGATTGCCCATTGGAATGGGCTGCCTGGGGAGGTGGTGGAGTCGCCATCGTTGGAGGTTTTCCAGAGGAGACTTGATGGGGTGCTTGGTGCCATGGGTTAGTTGTTTAGGTGGTGTTGGATTGGTTGATGGGTTGGACACGATGATCTTGAAGGTCTCTTCCAACCTGGTTTGGTTTATTCTAAATAAAATAAAGTTTATTCTAAAGCAGGGAAGGAACTGATGAAAATCTCTGAAGAGATTTTTCTAGGCAGTTTTAAACATTTTTCAATATTTTTGAAGCATGAAAGGAGCCCAGAGACTCCCCAAAATCTCTTTGAAAGGAGTTGGAAGAGTTCTGAACAGATTTGAATGACTTCTGAAGAGCTTTGAGCAGTTTGCGAAGAGATTTGGATGATTTTTCAGGTGGTTGTGAGCCTTGTGAAACATTTTTTAAGGGTGTTGAATGCTTCAAGTGGTTCTCTCTCCATTATATCTCCACTTCTGGGCTGGGCAACTGCAGAGTTTGCAGATCTGCTCCTTGGGACAGCCCAGCAGGTGAAGAACACTGACTGGGACAGCAGTTGGGACCACAACCCCACACTGACTCCTTTGGGGCCACCCAACCTCATCCAGAGCCTCCTACCCAGCACATTTCAGCCCTCTGGGAGCTCTATGTGACATCAACTGTGGTTGGAGTCTGGGCCCCTCCAGGCAGGTGAGGATTGGTTGTGTGGGTCAGTGCTGCTGCCCTTGTTGTCTGAGCCAGGAGAGACTGAAAGAAAGGGCCTGGGTTGGGAATCACCCTGCCGGTGCTGCAGGGCTTGGGCACAGGGTGGGTGAGAGTGCTCCATAAGTCCCAAGGTGTCTCAGCATCCCCAGCAGAGGAAGCCAGGGTCTCAGCACAGGTATTAGAGATCTGACTCCCCCAGCATGGCAATAACTGGGAGTTTTTGAGAGCATCTCTCCATTGCTTGGCCCAGCTGGGTATTGGGTGTTGGGAGGTGTCAGAGGCTATCATGACCCAGGCGGGATCTCAGGGTTTAAGGTCCTAGGCTCAGGTGCTTCTATGTTCCTTATGTCACAGCTGTGGCCTCTTCTCCCACCAGCATGGCCTCCCAGAAGGACCCAGACAAGAGTTGGGAGAAGAAGCTCCCAGAGAACAAGTTGGAGCAGCAAAATTGCAGCCCCAAAGGACAGGAGGAGGAGGAGGAGGAGAAGGGCAGTATGGATGATGATGAGGGCATCATGGAGGATGATGATGGAGAGGAGGAAGAGGGCAACATAGAGGATGATGAAGATGAGAATTATGACTATGAAGAGGAAGATAACCGTGAGGATGAAGGTGACCAGGATGTGGAGGAGGAGGAATGTGCAGAGGAGGATGAAGCCAGAACAGGCCCCTCGGTGCCACCCAAACAGCTGAATCAGTGCCCTGAGTGTGGGCAGAGCTTCCCACCTGGCTCAGAGCCGGTGAAGCACCACTGTCCCCGCCCTTGCATCCGGCCCTTCATCTGTGGTGACTGTGGCAAGAGGTTCAGACAGAGCTCTGACCTCATCCGGCACTGCCTGACCCACACTGGAGAGAAACCGTTCACCTGTGCTGACTGCGGCCACAGCTTTAGCCAGAGCGCTGAACGTACAATCCACCGCCGCATCCACACCGGTGAGAAACCTTACAGCTGTGCTGATTGCGGCCAGCGCTTCAGACATAGTTCTACCTTCACTATCCACCGCCGTACCCACAGCGGTGAGAGACCTTACAGCTGTGATGACTGCGGCAAGAGTTTCACTTGCAAGTCTGCCCTCTGGCAGCACCGCAGTGTGCACAGCAATGAAAAGTCCTTCACCTGCAAGGACTGTGGCAAGAGTTTCAAACGAAAGTGCACCCTCACCATCCACCGCCGCATCCACACCGGGGAGAGGCCTTTCACCTGTGCCGAGTGCAGCAAGAGTTTCACCACAAGCACTTTATTGATCCATCACCAACTGATCCACAGCGGTGACAAACCGTACTGCTGTGTTGACTGCGGCAAGACATTTAGATCCATCTCCAACCTCACCCAGCACCGTCGTGTGCACACAGGAGAGAAGCCTTTCACCTGTGCTGACTGTGGGAAGGGATTCACCCAGAAGGGACACCTCACCAATCACTGCTGCAGCCACACCAGTCAGCAGGCCACAGTGCAGAGGAGGAGCAAATAGATCCACTCAGCATGTATTGGGGTAATCCTAACCTGCCTGAGAGATTGTTTCCAGCAGAATGAACCAAAATCTCCTTTTTCCTCTGCATTTCTCAGGGGCTGGGGGATCTGGCAGGGAAAAACACCTCCTGCCCTTCTGAACACCAATTGGTGCTGATGAGAATAATTACAGTGCTGAGTCGGCACAGCCAGAGATGCTGTTAGAGCTGGGCTGAACTTTGCCAGGGTTTGTCTGGTTCTTCCACAATTAGTGTCTCCCTGGGGTAAAAAAAACTCTGTCCATTGCCCAGCTGTGTCAATACAAAACCAAATTTACCCAAATCCTGTCTGCTTTAATTTCACATATCCCTGCCAACAATGCCCAAATCCTGAGGGCATTTGTTCCCTAGGAATGGGGCTGAAGTTCTGTGCCCAGTTCAGGGAGGTAAAAGTGAAGTTGTCAGAAGAGTCTTGAGAGTGTCTCGCTGGGAGCAGTCTCAGGAACATCTCATAGTGGTTTTTTTCATTGTGTTAAGAGATGTTGGGTGTTTTGAGGGGCCTGGAGGTTTTGAGGCGTGATTTCTGGGCTCTTTAGAGGGTGTAGAGGGGATCTCAGGATGGTCTTTGGGAGCCCTTGAAAAGCTTCTGTCAGCTTTCCACTAAGGGACTCTGCTGCTTTCCAGGAGGCCAGGGGCCTCCAAAAGCCTTCTCCCTAGCTCAGTAATGTTCCTGATGTATTCCTGCTGACTCTGGGCTTCCCTCAGCCTTTCCCCCACCCAGAAGTGGGAAGAGATTTCTTTGAGTGTTGAATAGTTTTCAGGAGCTTTAAGAGTGTAAAGAGTGAAATCACTGCAAGAAAGGATGCTGTGCCTCGGCACAGTGCCCAGAAATGCTCCCCCAGGACATCTGTCTTACACTTGGCTCTGAAATTAGCTCTGCAGCTCTAAGCATTGTGCCTGGCAGAACTGTGAGCTGTTGCTATGCAAGCTGGAGCTGGCTCAGCTGCTGCACAAATCCACAAGTTCCATGCTCAAGATGCTGCATTGGGAGCTGAAACTGCCTGTGCAAATGTCATGGTCTGCAGGTGAAGAGACCTCTCCCCACAAATAACTGGCACAGGCATAGTTTGGAGCTATCCAACATGCAGAGAACCCCAGAAGGGCACTTGGGCAAGGAACTGGGAAGCAGCTAAGGAAGTGCAACTGCAGGTGGGACTGGGAAACTCTCAAACTGTGTGACAGTTTTAGGCTGTGCCTTTAAGAAAGGGACAGTTACTGGAACACTCATGGCTGAATGTTTTGGTGTAAGAATGAAAACAAAGATAAGTCTAAATGAATTTCATTGGTAGATTGGTAGAATGCAACTTTAAGTTTTTGCTTTAGTTCAGTTTGAGTCTCAGTCAGTTCAGTCTCTCTGTTCCAGTCTCTTTGAGCAGCTGCTGTCTCTCCTCTGTGCTGGATGGAGCTGACCTTGAAATAACTGAGCTAACCAGATAAGAAACTAATTCTTGCATATGCTTTGAGCTAACAGAATTTCCTTCTCAATAATTTCTTCTCTCTCTCTAACCCTTTTTGGAGAAAAAGGGAGGAAGGGGCAGAAGGCTTTTTTTGGGGGGGACCCTCCTCGCTGGAGGAGGGAAGGTTTTCTGTGTAACGTTCTTTGCTGTATATTTCTGTATATGTTGTAAATATTGTATATTGTGTATAGATTCATCTGCAGTTCATCCTGCTTGTAAATATAGCTTATCCATTTTTGCTTCTCCAACTGAGTTAGCTGTGGTTTCTTTGGGGGAGGGGGTTGGAGAAGGGAACCTCTCACTACCACATAAATTATTGGCAGCCCAATGTGGAGCTTGTGGATAATTGCTGTCCAGAAGCAGGGCAAAATTTGTTTGATTCATTGTCTGCTCGAGTTGGAGTTGCAAATATGAAAGTAATTTGGGTTTTTAAACAATTACTCTTTTCAATTTGTAGTGTCCTGATCTATAAGTATTTGCTAGGACTGACCTGTGAGTGTTTAGGCAGGTACTTAATGTATAAATTACATTTATGGTTTAAGTATAAGATTCAGCTTCCCTGTGACCGGTGTCTGGGACCCTTTGGCTTAATAGATACAGAAATGTAACAGCAAGCACTCTCCCCATTGAGATAAGGGAGTTTAAGATTCCAGTAGGTGAAAGAGTAATTTTAAGTGATGGCTGAGATCCAAAGGTGATTTATTTGATGTGTGTAATTGGGCTGCTGGTGGTGATTAATGTATTCTTGTTAGTAGCTCTGATATGGGAGAAGAAGGTATCTAAGACTTGTTTAGTTTTCAAGCGTAGACCAAAGAGAAGGAAGCATAGTTCTAACTCGACCCCAGAGACTTCTAGTGATGAGGAGAGTGGAGTGTCTATCAGTTAAAGATAGAGGTAAAAAGGCTATCAGGAAAGCTGCTTTGAAGGGTGCTGTTGGTGATACTGGCAAGCAGCCAGAGGCAGCAGCAGCTCCTAACATGGCGGCTCCAACGTCCTCAGCAGCCATTAGAGAGGCAAAGCCATTTCCTTCTTCTTTGGCAGGACCAGAAGTGTCCTCCACAGCAGCTGATCCATCTCAAAACCTGTCAGCTTCTGTTAAGGTGCCTGTGAATTCAAAGACAGCTCCAATTAAGCAAGTAGAAGTTTTAGTTAAGAGAGTTGGAAGGCGCAAAACTGATCCAGGAGCTGATGGGGGAGAACAGCAAGGTACTGCTGCTACTGAGGGAACTTCTGCTAAAAAAGAGCCTGCTGGGGGGGAAGAGAAGATTTGTCTTAAAGATATAGCTGAGTTATTGAGATCATCACTGGATGGAGATGCAGGGCAAATTGTAGGTCCTGGTAGGACAGCAGCTAGTGGAGGTGCTTCTGAGCTTAAAGAGATCCTTAGGAGAGTGTCAGAAGGATTATGGGGACAACAAGTTCAGGAAGAGGAGGCAGAGGAGGAGGAAGATGATATCAGCGTTCCTCAGCACCGAGGGAAGAACTTAGACATGTGTGGAAGGATTACATCAGAGCAGAGAATGAGCCAGTTCTAGCTTGGCTTGGTAGATGTTTTGATACAGGTGCTCCAGCTCTAATGGTTGAAGACAAGTCAGCAGCTCAGCTAGGAACTGTCTCAAAGGATAATGGAATAGATAGACATCTAGGCAGGTCTCTCGGTAAGGTCACTCTGTGGAGTAGCATGGCAGCTCTCATGAGATACCCTTCCCGAGATGATCTTCCATGGAATCCTAAGCCCTGGACTACCATAGATGAGGGGATTAAGCATCTG
The DNA here is from genome assembly GCF_026170545.1 of Melanerpes formicivorus. Lineage (NCBI taxonomy): Eukaryota > Metazoa > Chordata > Aves > Piciformes > Picidae > Melanerpes > Melanerpes formicivorus. Next base: position 2,006,240 of record NW_027142451.1, read on the forward strand.
AGAGAATTTGCTGTTAGAGAGAGACTCTATGGTGGCCATGGAACTCTGAATCCTGATTAAATTCCTGTAGGAACTGGTCTTGCTAAAAAAATCATCAAGCTTGCTCCTTCTAATTATGCAACCATTCTGGCAAGCAGAATTGTGGCAAGAAATTATGGTGGAGCTCCTCCTACGGTTGGCCAGTTCACTGATCAAATGAGACAATTGGAGGATAGCATGACACGTGTCTCTGGTTTCAGCCATTGAAACTCTGTCTGGTGAAATAAAGAATTGCATGAAAGAGCTGAAGGATGAATTTAAAAACACCATATCCCAACTGGCACAAAAAGATAATTCCAATTCTTCCTCCAGGTGGATACAAGTTTCATCTGTGAGGAACAGATGTCCTCCAAGGAGGCCATTCCAAAACAGATCAAACCAAAACAGACCACCAAGGCAATCACGTGGGAGTATTTGGATAACTCTCTGTTATCAGTTTGGTGAGACCATGAACAGGTGGGATGGCCAACCAACTTCTAATCTTTTCAGGAGACTGAGGGAACTGCAAAGTGGCAGAACCCAAGGTAGCAATACCAGAAGGGTGGCTGTTCCCCAGCAGTTCCCCAGGGCAACTCTAATAGCTCCAACAGTGGCTCCAGTTCTAGCACTGCACAGTGTGCTCATTGCACATGTGGGCATGTTCCCCATAACTAGGGGTTGTTCAAAAACAACCTTGTAAAGAACTGGGCCAAAGAGCAGGCATTGAGTGGATATTCTATATCCCCTACTATGCACCAGCTTCAGGAAAGATTGAACGCTACAACAGTTTGTTGAAGACCACTCTTAAAGTCATGGGGGGTGGATCTTTGAAAAACTGGGAAAAGCATTTAGCACAAGCAACCTGGCTGGTAAATAGTAGAGGTTCAGTGAATCGAGCTGGACCTGCACATTCAGATCTGCTACAGAAAGTAGGAGGTGATAGAGTTCCTGTTGTTAGAGAAAAGAATCTGTTAAGTAAAACTGTTTGGGTATTTTCTCCCTCAGGAGAGGCTAAACCTGTCCGAGGGGTGGTTTCAGCTGAAGGTCCGGGTCACACTTATTGGGTAATGCAAGAGAATGGTGAAATTCAGTGTATTCCACAAAGAAATTTAACTTTAGCTGAAAGAGTTTAATTTCAGACTGTTGTGCAGCTACATTGCGTCCAAAGGAAGAATCAACAAGGAAATCTACGGTGCACAAACCCTGAGAACCCTGAGAGCCCTGAGTCAACTAAGAGACCCTGAGAATCCCTGTTTCCCTTTCTTTGCTTGGTCTGCAAAGAGACAAACTGTTTTTCATTTTCTTGTTTCCTGATTTTCTTGGACTTCTGAATCATCTACATCTGAGCATAGCCGGAATGGACTATGAACTTTACTTACGAACTGTAGATATTGTTTTAGATTGGATGGACAGTACAAACAGCCCATGAAATTGTTTAGAAGGGGTGGATTGTGACCGTTTGAGGCTGTGCCTTTGAGAAAGGGACAGTTGCTGGAACACTCTGGGTGAATGCTTTGGTATTAAAATGAAAACAAGATATTCTAAATGAATTTCATTGGTAGATTGGTAGAATGCAACTTTAAGTTTTAGTTCAGTTTGAATCTCAGTCAGTTCAGTCTGTCTGTCTTTTTCAGCCTGTCTGTTTCAGTCTCTCTCTGAGCAGCAGCTGTGCAGGACGGAGTTGACCTTGAACTAACAGATAAGAAACTAATTCTTGCATACGCTTTGAGCTAACAGAATTTCCTCCTTAATAATTACCTTTTCTCTCTCTCTAAGCCTTTTTGGGAAAAAAGGGAGGTAGGGGGAGAGAGGGGGTATGGGGGGGGACCCTCCTGGCTGGAGGAGGGAGTTTTGTTCTGTATTACGTCCTTTGCTGTATATTTCTGTACCTATTGTAAATACTGTATATTGTGTATATATTCACTGCATTTCATCCTGCTTGTAAATACAGCTGATATTCATTTCTGCTTCTCCGACTGAGATAGCCATGGTTTCCTTGGGGGGGGGAGAACCGAACTTTCTGTCACCACCACAGCTCCATAGACCACTATAGAGGCTCCTAAGGTCTATATAGCATCTCCCATGGTTTATATAGAGACTCTGTAGGCCTCTATAGAGGCTCCCATGGGTCTATAGAGTCTCCATAAGGCTCTGCAGAGGCTCCATAGGTCCCTATAGAGGCTCCCACAGGCTCTACAGAGGCACCGTAGGCTTCTACAGAGGGAACCACAGTCTATATAGAGGCTCCATCAGCCTCTATAGAGGCTGCATAGGCCTCTACAGTGGCTTCCAAGGGACCTATAGACTCTCCCATTGGGTCAATATGGGCTCCATAGTCCACTATAGATGCACCCAAGGTCTATGTAGGGGCTCCCATGGTTTTATACAGGCCACTTAGGACTCTATAGAGCCTCCCACGGGCTCTACAGAGGTGCCATAGGCTTCAGTAGAGGCTCCATAGGCCTCTATAGAGGCTACCATGGTCTACATAGAGGCTCCAATGGTCAATATGGAGGCTTCATAGACTTCAATAGAGGCTCCCATTGTCTATATAGAGGCTTCATTGGCCTCTAGAGAGGCTCCAATGGTCAATATAGAAGTTCCATACGCCTCAATGGAAGCTCCCACGGGATCTTCAGAGGCGCCACAGGCTTCTTTAGAGGCTCCATAGGCCTCTGTGGAGGCTCCCAGTATAGAGTCTGCATAGACATCTATACATCCTGCAAAGATCAATTTAGAAGTTCCTTAGGCCTCCTTAGAGACTCTCAAGGGCTCTACAGAGGCTTCTTAGACCTCTATAGAGGCAACCACGGTCTCTCTAGTGGCTCCATCAGCCTCTCTAGAGGCTGTATAAGCCTCTATATTGGCAACCATGGTCTACATGGAGGCTCCAACGGTCAATATAGAGGTTCCATAGATGTCCATATACTCCCACAGGCTCTTCAGAGGCTCCATATACCGCAATTGAGAGATGGAGACAAAGCTTGATGCAAGCAAAGTGTCTACTTTATTGTACAAAGTCTTTTCTTTATATAGGGTAACATAATCAAAAGCAACCCGTGACTGGCAATTAGATGTGTCCGTGCGACAGTTACAGACTCATGATTGGCTGCCAAGAAAATGCCAGGGAACACACATCGCCGGGCAAGGCCCAGAGAGGTGTTAGACAAAAGGCAAACGATCAAGCATCTCTTATCTAAGTTCAGAGAGAAGACAAAAGACTCTCTTGCAATGTTTACCAGCTCTTATTCTCAGCTGGTTGAGTGGCTTCCCTGAGTCACAATGGCCATTGGTAATCAGCTAAATGCTTTTTTCTCTATACATAGCTGCAGTTTGTTCACAGGGTTTGTGGCCCACAAGAGCTAAACATTTCCTTCTATCAGCTGAGCATTGCTTGAGGTTCTACTCCCTAAATTCAGTGTGTCATCCATAGGCCTCTATAGAGCCTCCCACGGTCTCTATAGACACTCCCATTGGCTCAATATGGGCTCCGTAGGCCACTATAGAGGCTCCCACTGTCTATATAGAGGCTCCGTAGGCCTCTATAGAGGCTCCAATGGTCAATATAGAGGTTCCTTAGGCCTCCTTAGAGAATCCCAAGGACTCTTCAGAGGCTCCATAGGCCTCTATAGAGCCTCCCACAGTCTCTATGGACGCTTCCATTGGCTCAATATGGGTTCCATAGGCCACAACAGAGGCTCCCATGGTCTATATAGAGGCTCCCATGGTTTATATAGAGGCTCCTTAAGCCTCTATAGAGGCTCCCATGGATTTAGAGTCTCCATAAGGCTCTAGAGAGGCTCCATAGGCCTCTAGAGAGGCTCCTACGGGCTCTACAAAGGCTCTGTAGGCTTCTGTAGAGGCTCCCATGGGCTCTATAGAATAGAATAGAATAGAATAGAATAGAATAGAATAGAATAGAATAGAATAGAAAGAATAGACCAGGTTGGAAGAGACCTTCAAGATCATCGCGTCCAACCCATCATCCAACACCACCTAATCAACTAACTCATGTAACCAAGCACCCTGTCAAGTCTCCTCCTGAACACCTCCAGTGACGGTGACTCCACCACCTCCCCAGGCAGCCCATTCCAATGGGCAATCACTCTCTCTGTGTAAAACTTCCTCCTGACCTCCAGCCTGAACTTCCCCTGGCGCAGCCTGAGACTGTGTCCATATGGATCCATATGGTTCTATAGAGGCTGCTTTGGGCCCTATAGAGGCTCTATAGGATGCTACAGAAGCTCCAGAGGGCTCCATAGGGATCTATAGAGGTTCTGTAGGGCTCTTTAGGGCACTGTAGGGGCTCCTTAGGGCTACATAGGGTTCTATAGTGGCTCTCTAGAGGCTCTCTACAGGCTCCATAGGGCTCCACTGCACTATATAGAGGATTCTTAGGGATTTATAGAGGCTCCATGGGGCAATATAGAGGATACAGAGGACTCTATAGAGGCTCATTAGGGCTCTATAGTGGCTCTATAGAGCTCCATAGTACTCCATAGGGCTATATAGAGGCTCCATAGGGTATTATAGAGGCTGCGTTGGACTCTATAGAGGCTCCATTGAGACTCTAAAGGGCATTAGAGTCTCTATAGAGGCTCCATAGAGGCTTCATAGGGCATTATAGAGGCTGCTTTGGGCTCTACAGAGGCTCTCTACAGGCTCCTGAGGGCTATGCTAGGGTGGGGTAGGCTCTATCTGGCAACATAGGTATCTCTAGAGGCTCTATACAGGCTCTCTAGAAGCTTCTTAGGGCTCCTTAGAGCACTATAGAGACTCCTCAGGGCTACATAGGGTACTATAGAAGCTCCATAGAGCTCCACAGTGCTCTATAGAGGCTGCACTGGGCTCTATAGAGGCTTTATAGAGGCTCCTTAGGGCACTATAGAGGCTGCATTGGTCTCTATAGAGGCTCTATAGAGGCTCCATGTGGCAATATAGGGGCTCCTTAAGGCACTATAGAGGCTCTACAGGGCTACTTAGGGTTCTATAGAAGCTTCGTAGTGCTCCATAGAGCTGCATAGTGCTCTAGAGAGGCTCCTTATGGCTCTATAGATACTCTAAAGTGGCTCCCTAGGGATCTATAGAGGTTCTGTAGGGCTCTTTAGGGCACAGTAGAGGCTCCATATGACTACATAAGGCTCTATAGTGGCTCCTTAGGGCTCTAGAGTGGTCCTCTAGAGGCTCTGTAGGGCTCCACTGGGCTCTAGAGAGGATCCTTAGGCCTCTATATAGGCTCAATAGGGCTCTCCAGTGGCTCTAGAGAGGCTCCATGGGGCTCCATAGGATATTATAGATGCTGCTTTGGGCTCTATAAGGGCTCTATGGAAGCTCCTTAGGGCACTAGAGAGGCTGCATTGGGCTCTAGAGAGGCTCTCTAGAGGCTCCTTAGGGCACTAGAGAGGCTGCATTGGGCTCTAGAGAGGCTCTATGGAAGCTCCTTAGGGCACCAGAGAGGCTGCTTTGGGCTCTCTATAGAGGCTCCGTAGGGCTTCATAGGCTGCTATCAGGCTCCATAGGGCCCTATTGGGCTCTATAGTGGCTGCATTAGGCTCTATAGAGGCTGTATAGAGTCTCCCTAGGGCATTCTATAGACTGTGTTGTGCTCTCTATAGCCTCTATGGAGCCTATGTAGGGCTCTATAGAGGCTGCATGGGGCTATATAGAGGCTCAGTAGAGGCTCCATAGGGCATCTCAGGGCACTTTAAGGCATCTTAGGGCTCTATAGAAGTTGCAGTGGGCTCTATAGATGCTCTATATAGAGGCTGCATTGGGCTCTATAGAGGCACCACAGGGCATGCTAGGGCTTCATAGTGCTCTATTGAGACACATTAGGGCTCCATGGAGGTTGTTTGGGGCTCTATATAGCATCTATAGAGGCTCCTCAGGGCTCTATAGCGGGTCCATAGGGCTTTTTAGAGGCTCCTAGTGCTCCACAGGGGTCTATTGAGGCTCCCAAGGGCTAGGCTTGGGTGGACTAGGCTAGGCTAGGGTGGGGTAGGCAAGGACGGGGTTGGGTGGGGTAGGTTCTACATGGCTACATAGACATCTAGAGAGGATCCACAGGGTCTCTACAGAGGTTTCATAAGGCTCTATAGAGGCTCCATAGGTTGTTATAGAGGCTGAGTTAGGCTCTATAGAGGCCCTAAAGAGGCTCAATAGGGATGTGCAGACACTCCATGGGGCTCTACAGAAGTACTATAGGGGCTGCATTGGACACTCTAGGGGCTCCATAGGCCTCCAGAGAGCCTCCCACTGGCTCAATAGCAGCTCCATAGTCCACTATAGTGTCTCCCAAGGTCTATATAGAGGGTCCCATGGTCTATACAGAGATTCCATAGGCCTCTATAGAGGCTACCACGGTCAATATAGAGGCACCATAGGCCTCCATAGAGGCTACCACGGTCTATATAGATCCTACAGTGGCCTTTATAGAGGCTTCTCAGGCTTCTGTAGACACTACCACAGTCTCTATATAGGCTTCAAAAGTCAATATAGAGGCTCCATAGGCCTCTATAGAGGCTCCAGAGGTCTGTATCGAGGTCTGTGAAGAGCTTTGCCAGTAAAATCAACTGTATTGAATCTTTATGGCTGGGACATGGCAAAAGTCTCCACAAGTGAAGTTTCCAAGCAGTGCAAGGGAGAGTGTGAGTTTTTCAAGCCTGTTTGTGGAAAGATGCATTCCAAAGAAGTGGAATGTCCAAGTTCTCCTCTTCTGAAATGCCAGCTGGAGGATTATTCTTGCACTGTGGCCTTTATTGCAGGATTACTGGCAAAGTGGCTGTAATTTCCAAAGTCAGTCCCCAAGGATTTTCACCAGATGTTTAGGCACATTATTTCTATTTAAACTTTGAATCTGTCATGGTTTTTCAAATCACTCACTTAAGACAGCTTCTGTCTGTGAAGTCCTGGGCTGCTTCTCACCTGGTTCTGCTTTTGCTTACAAGGAGTGAAAAAGATGCAGCAGTTCAAGGTGGCTGAGCAGCTTTCATGGTCACATTTTTCTAAGGTTCTAGCATAGAACCCAAAGTTGTTTCCAGCCTGGCTATATTCCTGTTTCAAGATCAAACCGGTTTCAGCTTATGTTTGAACACACACAGCAGGATCGGTTTCATCAGAACGTGTGAACAAACACATCACAGGAGCCTGTGCTGTGCAGAGCCATTCTACTCTCCCAGATGAACTTTACGGCATCAATAGAAACATGACCAGATCCAGAGCATCAGCAAGAACCTGGAATCACAACATGGGAATGGAAAACCCAACCAACCAACCTCCTCCCAAGCCAGCTGCACAGCACCCATTCAGACAACCAAGAACATGCAGCAATTTTAACTTGCACACTGCTGATTTTTTTGGACAGGTAGAAGTTGTGGGTTGTTGGGGTTTGGGGTTCTTTTTTTGCTATAAAATCAAAGGAACCTTTTCCTTCTACTATTTTTTACAGCTGGATTTCAGGTCATGATCAGGGATGTTCCCACAGACATCTCATAGTATCCATGACAACCTTTCTATACTTTTAAGAAGGGATTTTCAACACCTGACTCAGTGATTGGCAATTTTAATGGTGTGTTGCTTTGTTTTGTTTTCTTTCACATTTCTAGACCACTCCAGAACACCAAGGGCTTAGGTGATGCACTGGTTACCAGTTGAGCGTGCAGAGCTGGACCCTGTGGAGGAATCAGTACATTAGTTTTCTCTCCAGTCCTATGCCGCAGGATATTTCTTCTTTACCGAACTAGGAACCACAAAGGTTGAATTCTCTGCTCTGCAGAAGCACCAGAAGTCATTTCAGTTGCCAGTGCCTGCCAAGTCAGTGTCGTGGTGGCTTCTGCGCTGCTGTGTTTCTCACAGGTGCAGCAGAGAGCTAATGAAGTGGTAACACAGCCAGAATTTTCTTGTGGTACAATGCGCATCCAAATGGTGCTAAACTGATCTTGCATTTGGACTGTCCATCCAGGTGTGTGCACTGCACTCTGTGCCACATCTGGACAAGAAACCTCCCTGCCACCTGTACTGGCTAGGATGGAGCTTACGCTGCCAACTTCCTGATGGTTTTTGTTGTTGCTCTTTTGGTTTGGTTTGCTTGGTGGTTGTTTTAAGAAAAATCTCTTCATTATGCAGTGAAGCACCCTTTGCACTTGGGATGGAAGATGACAAGGGATGGTCTGTTCACTTTGTGGCTTGTCCCAGTCCAGTAGTAAGCATCCTCACCTCCCAGACAAGAAAGACTGCATTTTGCAGGGAAGGGAGAGCTGCCTGGAGCTTTAGTAAGCATTCAGAAATACTGGTCCAAGGCTGCTGAACATCCTCAGAAGATGCTGGATCGATCCTTGAACAGGGGTTTGGATTTGGTGCTCCAAGGTTTCGGTTCTGCTGCTCCAGAAGGCCATGTTTTCCCTCTACAGGAAGAATTCAGGTGGTGTGCATTGGTGCTGAGTCATGCAAACCAAGCTGCGGTAATTAACTGTGTAGCTGAGAGCCTGGAGCTGAGCAAGCGACAGACTTGATGCTGCTCTAGTCATGAAGTATTAAGCATCCCCTTCACAACACAGCTCTTTTCTCTCCTAATCACACCATCAAGAAGCAGAACACATCCAGGTTCATTTTCTCTTTAGATTTATTATTTCAGAGGCACTTAATGTCTTACATTTATCTAGCGCCATTTCCCCCTCCAAAGCACTTTACAGTATGTACAGACAGGAATGTTTCCCACCACTGCTGAAATGCAGCCAGCTGACTATTACCAGTACCATCTTCAAAGCACCGACAGTCTGAGACTGAAAATATTCATCAGGAACTCTGTCTCAGAAGCCCAACTTTAAAACCTCCAACCTGTGCTACTACAAAGACCTAGTAACTAAAATACAGAACCACAGTGCAATTCTGCAAGAGAGCTGAGACCTGGGCCCTTGTCATTAGAGTCTCTGACAATATTTCATTAGGCCAAGTCTGTCTCATAATCCTTTCATGTAAGGCCTTTAAAGAAGATCTTTCCAAATCACTGTGCTTTTTTTTCATACCTTCCTTATAAGTCCCTCTTGCAATCAAGTGCAGAAGAAGAGTTTTCTTTCCTTCCACTATAGTTAGAAACTCTTAAGTCCTGGCCCTAAGGAGATACTGGCATCCTTAGCTCCAATGGACTCATGGCATCTAAAGGCAAGCCTGTTCCTCCTCGACGACGGAGCTGCATTTTGTGTTCTGTTTCGGTTTTAGCTTTTAAAACTCAGTCTGAGATTATGCAAAAAATTGTTACCAACCAGCTGAATTGTAAAGTACCTTTGGACTGGCTGCTGGGGTGCTATACAGGTGTGCTGCATGTGGCTTTGCTTGTCAGTGCTAAAAACATGTTAAAGTATCTCAGGTTCACTACTCTGCTGCCAAGCCTGCCCTAGTCACAAGAACCATAGCAACTGTCTCATTTTAGAGGTTATTTTTCCTTTGTCTCTCTAAAAGACTACTAAAACATCCCTTCCAATGGAAGTTGCAATTGTGCTGAGAACTTCAAGAAAAGGAAAAAAGAAAAATCCAAGCCAAACCCACAAAAAACCTCTGACATCCCTATGGCCATGGTTGCCACTTAGAAGAGGACTACCGCCTCACACACAGCATGCTGCTACATGTTGCCTCAGGGCTGATGTGAGAATCTGAGCCAACAGGGAAAACGACTTGTCACATGAGATGCCTGTTTGCCTCCTTGTGGCCCAAGCACAAACATGTACTGAGCTCCTTAATTCCCTTTTGTGCTTTTTTGATTTTCCTTGATGCACTGATGTACTGGAGCCATGAGATTTTCATACCGAGATAGCTGTTTGCCTTTGAGTGCTATGAAAGAGTCATGAGAACTGACACACAGGGGCCAGAATGAAAGGCAAAACATAAACAGGCAGCAGCTTCCTGGTGAATGATGACGACTGACCAAACTGGGTGAAAATTAACAGACAACAGCACATCCAACTACACATCCATTCCATGAAAAAGGTGGTTTGCTTTTGATCCAAACCCTTGATAAAAGACGCACAAAGAACAGATTTATTGCGTATCTTATGCATGCCTTCATGTAGTGCATTCCTCTATTATATCTTGAATGGAACACTGAAAAACTGCTAGACCTTCACTGGACTGTAGGGATTGTAGATTTGTGTTTTCAAGCCTAAACAGTGATTTGGTTGAGTTCTGCCTTCCTGTTCCCTGATCACAGAAATCACCTGGCTGCATTTATGCTTGTCAAAGTGAGACAGCAACCACAGTAATCATTTGTATGGAGGAAAAAAACCCAAACAGTTACAGCAAACTATTTAAAGAGTTGGGTTTCCTCAAGATTTGGCAGCCAGAACAAGAAAACCAGCAGGGATTAGAGATCCGTAAACAACAGTGAGAATCACTGGCAAGTAACTTCTATCAGAAATCAAGAAACCTCATGATGAATAGAAGAATAAAGGTGAAGGAAGAGAGCATCATTTCAGGCTCTCTACAGCCTAGAAGAGCCATTAGGAAATACCATCCTCACTTTCAGCTAACAGTGATAATGGCAGCTAAACCCATGAGGAGATCTGAGTTTTTGAAGGGGGAGAAAAGAAGCAACTTGGAACCAGCAACTGCTGTGTTACAGGACTGAGCGTGTGGGGGGAGGGCAGAGAGTGTGCTGCTTCACAGGTTAACATTTTTTAGTTCATTCTACCCCCTACTGACTTCAAGAATGGCTTGACCCACAATTCCTGCCTCTAGCTGTGGGAGCCATGCACTTCCGCAGAGCTGAGACTACGCACAGGATGGTTTGATGTAAGGAACGCTTTTCTTTCCTCCCCTTTACGTTTTTCAGTCAGTCCTTCCCTCCCTCCATTTCTTCTCAACTCTGGCAGCTGGGGTAGGGGGACAGATGGAGCTCTTGCTACCTGGAGAGACAAGGGGACTGCTGAGCAGCAGAGAAAACTACATGGACTGAAAGATGTTAAAGGGAATCCAAAACCCAGATAAGAAGCTTAATTCTTTTAGCAGGAAGAGTTAGTTTTATCTTTTAGGTCCTGTCCATCCTTTATCCACAAGGGTGTATGGGCTACAGGACAAGGCTTAGACAAGGAAAAGGCTCTTTCTCGTTTGACAGGGCACAGATCTGAAAATGGGAGAATGTCCTGCACCGTGTGAGAGAACTCAGAAATGTGCATAGAAGAGAGCAAAACTCCAAGACAGCTTTGCAGGAGCAAGAGAGGTAGCAACCCTAATTTTAAAAGGGCTTTTCACTGAAGGGAAGGGAGGTCTACAAAAGTCAAATCAGCTGATTTCAAATGGTTTGCATCCCAGGATGAATCAGGTTACACCGATTTAAGCCCAATTTAATTTAGGCAGGTTTTTAAACCACAAGAATAAGGACATTCTTAGTACATATCAATAATTAAACCAACATATACACAATTAGCAATATCCTACATAATAGTAAATGCTTAACAGCTTGTTCTGAGTTACCCTAGTTAGTTTGTTTAAAGAACAAGCTGAGTAGTTTTACTGTATGGTGTCTGCCTTCTACACGCTTCCTGTCACCAGCAGTCTCGGTAGCAGTGCAGCTCCTGACTTCAAGATCCAAATTCCACTGTGTCTTCAGTTATTTTCTTGAACTCGTAGTTTCCTCTGCCATCCATTTGCAAGTAATACTGAAATAAAAGAATGTCTGGTGTTGACCACCTCAAAACCACCAGCTCTCCAAGTGCCTAAACACATACCATTCCAAAGCTGTTTTAATGCAAAACCTTAAACTCAGCTGGGCCAGGGAAAAAAGTTTCTCCCAGTTCCTCTTTTATCAGATTTGTTTAAAACTCTGTGAAGGTGAGATGGGGGAATGCTCACTAACAAATTCCCAGTAAAATCAAATTAGAAGCTGCTACTTGAAAGGAAAGTGCAGCTGGTAACTGCTGTGCTTGATACACTGAGCTGTAACAGGGTTATAAAGCTTTTCAGTTGTGGGGTTTTAAAATCTTTAGCAGTGTGCCCAGGTAGCTAAGAAGGCCAATGGCATCCTGGCCTGCATCAGACATAGTGTGGCCAACAGGAGCAGGGAAGTCACTGTGCCCTGTGCTCAGCAATGGTTAGGCCACACCTTGAGTCCTGTGTCCAGTTCTGGGCCTCTCAGTTTAAGAAGGACATCGAGACACTTGAAGGTGTCCAGAGAAGAGCAATGAGGCTTGAGCACAGCCCTGTGAGGAGAGGCTGAGGGAGCTGGGGTTGCTTAGCCTGGAGAAGAGGAGGCTCAGGGGAGACCTCATTGCTCTCTACAACTCCCTGAAGGGAGGTTGTAGCCAGGAGGGGGTTGGTCTCTTCTCCCAGGCAACCAGCACCAGAACAAGAGGACACAGTCTCAAGCTGTGCCAGGGAAAGTTTAGGCTGGAGGTGAGGAGAAAGTTCTTCCCAGAAAGAGCAATTGGCCCTTGGGATGTGCTGCCTAGGGAGGTGGTGGAGTCACCATCCCTGGAGGTGTTCAAAAAGGGATTGGATGTGGCACTTGAAGCCACAGTTTAGTAGTCATGAGGTGTTGGGTGACAGGTTGGACTTGATCTTTGAGGTCTTTTCCAACCTCATTGAGTCTAAGGTTGCACTGGCTGCTGGCATGGCTTTGTTTTGTTTCTGTTTTATCATCCATCAGTGCACCAATGGGCACCCCTAACTCTGCCATCTTGGGTCTGTGACAATTAACTTATGCTACACATTCATCTCTGCATATTAAGTAATCAGTATTGTTCCCATGTGTGTGACCTTTCTGCATAAAGGGTAAGAGCAGCAGTAAAACCTTCCGTTGGGAGAAGGGAACTGCATGTACTAGAGAGAAAGGGGTTTAATGTATAGCTGTATCAGGACAGAGATTTTGCTTTCAAGATACCTGCTTACTGGATTCTGGTTCACAGGGGGGTTTTGGGGGGCTAAGAAAGACCCCTTGGATATCTAGTGAGCAGCCTTTCATATTTCTGAAGCTACTTTTGCAGATCCATTTAAGGATTCCTGGTTCCTTGTCCCTTCATAACTAGAAGCATAAGAATATTTTAGATAGTGCAACTAGGTTATGATTTAAGAACAAAAAGCTAAGAAAAATAACCCAAACCAAAACCCACAGCACCCCAGAAAACCAACAGAACATGACCTACCAGGAGGAGAATACCTTGACTCAGAAGGTCCATTTGACAGAAAGTCAAACAACAAACCCCCTACCAGTCTCACAGTATCACTAAGGTTGGAAGAGACCTCAAAGATCATTGAGTCCAATCTGTCACCACAGACCTCATGACTAGACCATGGCACCAACTGCCACATCCAGTCTCCTCTTGAACATCTCCAGGGATGGTGACTCCACCACCTCCCTGGGCAGCACATTCCAATGACCAACAGCTCTCTCAGTGAAGAACTTTCTCCTCACCTCCAGCCTAAACCTCCCCTGGCACAGCTTGAGACTGTGTCCTCTTGTTCTGGTGCTGGTTGCCTGGGAGAAGAGACCAAACCCTTCCTGGCTACAACCATGTTTCAGGTAGTTGTGGAGGGCAATGAGATGACTCCTGAGTCTCCTCTTCTCCAGGTTAAACAACCCCAGCTCCCTCAGCCTCTCCTCACAGGGCTGTGCTCAAGGCCTCTCCCCAGCCTTGTTGCCCTTCTCTGGACACCTTCAAGTCTCTCAATGTCCTTCTTAAGCTGAGGGGCCCAGAACTGGACACAGGACTCAAGGTGTGGCCTAAGCAATGTAGAGTACAGGGGCACAATGACTTCCCTGCTCCTGCTGGCCACACTATTCCTAATGCAGGCCAGGATGCCATTTGCCTTCTTGGCCACCTGGGCACACTGCTGGCTCATGTTTGGGTGGCTGTCAATCAGCACCCCCAGGTCCTTCTCTGTTTGGCAGTTCTCAGCCACTCTGACCCCAGCCTGTAGCTCTGCATGGGGTTGTTGTGGCGAAAGTGCAGCACTCGGCACTTGGACTTGTTGAATGCCATCCCATTGGACTCTGCCCATCTGTCCAGTCGGTCAAGGTCCCTCTGCAGAGCCCTTCTGCCCTCTAACTGACCAACATCTGCTCCTAACGTGGTGTCATCTGACTGACTCAATGCCCTCATCCAGATCATCAGTGATGATGTTAAAGAGCATGGGGCCCAGCACTGATCCCTGGGGCACACCACTGGTGTCTGGCCACCAGCTGGCTGTGGCACCATTCACCACCACTCTCTGGGCTCAGCCTCCAGCCAGTTCCTAACCCAGCACAGAGTCTTATGGTCCAAGCCACGAGCTGACAGCTTAGCCAGCAGTTTGCTGTGAGGGACAGTGACCACCTACAGGTATCCCTAGTAAAAAGCATTGGCTACGTACATCATGATGCTTCCAGAGCGACTTTCTGTGGGAGACAGTGAAGAGAGTGATGCCAACCTGCATGAAGAAAATGAGTACAAGAAGTTATTTTTTCTCATGGGTTAGGTGCTTCCTTTTCCAGCACAACAGCATCTGAAAAACTTCAGTTCAGGAACACAACCTTCCAGACTCTGTTATTAACAGTGTACATATGCAGGCTTAATGCAAGACTGCAGTACATAAAAGCAGGATGGATTTATCCTTTCTAATCAGTTTCACCATTCTTTTGCTTCTCATGATTTGGCAAAATGCAAAAGGAACTGTGCAAAGGAGGCAAGGCAGGAAGCAGGCAAAGTAACAAACCTGGTGATGAACATCAGTCTACTTTAACAGCTAAATACAAAACTGCAAAAGCTATTAATGAATTATAAACTGAAGGGGACAACAGCTGAAGGTGAATAAACTTTCTTTGTCTCCTTGCAACTCAGTTAACTATGCATCCTTAATGGCAGCACCAATTAAAAGACAAAATGGCTCTGAAGATAAAACAAGGTAATGTTTTTCTCCTGTCCACAGAGACAGCTGAACCAGGCACTCTACTTTCCAGTAACACACGTTACCCACTTGGCAACAGTAACTCTAAAGCAAACATACAAATGAACATGTCCAGTTCACAGAACAACAGGTATATGCACAACAATCAATATGGATGCCCTGGCCATTTCCCAAAGTTATTTCAAGACATAGTAGCCACTTTTCCACAGAGACCACATCTAGTGTCAGTTTACCGCCGCCAAAGGCTCCACTCACTATTTCAGTGGGTGCACAGCTTGGCCTCATTACCATTCTGAGAATGCTGCCCCTCAATAATGTCCTTTCAAGCCCACTCTTTCCCAGGCTAAGGGTGTCAACTTGAAACTTACTGACATTTCCCATGGCCACTAGGGAGAATCTGCAGTGTGAGTGCAAGAGGGAAGAGCCTTTGGCTCTTCACGGCACAAACCAGACACAAGTGTTGATTTCCAACCTGTTGCTTCGCCCACCTCAGATGATGAAACTTTAAGTAGAGATCCAATTATCTCAAATAGAATAGAATAGAATAGACCAGACCAGACCAGGTTGGAAGAGACCTTCAAGAGCATCGAGTCCAACCTATCATCCAACACCACCTAAACAACTAAACCATGGCACCAAGCACCCCATCAAGTCTCCTGAACATCTCCAATGATGGTGACTCCACCACCTCCCCAGGCAGCCCATTCCAATGGCCAATCACTCTCTCTGTAGAACTTCTTCCTAACCTCCAGCCTAAACCTCCCCTGGCACAGTTTGAGACTGTGTCCTCTTGTTCTGGTACTGGCTGTCTGGGAGAAGAGACCAACCTCTGCCTGTCTACAACCTCCCTTCAGGTAGTTGTAGAGAGCAATAAGGTCACCCCTGAGTCTCCTTCTTTCCGTGCTAAGCAACCCCAGCTCCCTCAGCCACTGATCTGATCTTCTAAGAGTTCATCTGGCAAAACAAGGCTACTTAGCAGTTACTAAGAGTTCTCTGATACACAGAGGCCATAGGGACACCTAAACGATCCAAAGACTGCAAAACAATTACTGAATTCTAGCGTCCCTTCTAAGCTTTTTGCTGCCACTGTCATCTGCAGAGGGCATAAAACGACAGAGGGTGCCCTCTTCTTAAGAGACAGAGATCCAATTCTAGGAAAGAGAGCTCACCTTTCGGCAGTGGCTGTAAATGTAGCCTTCCACGTCGACGCTGACAGCGCTGGTGCACTCGTCAAGAATCGCGAACTGGGGCTTGTGGTAGAACAACCTGGCCATCTAGAAGGCAAACAGAGAGCTGCTGGAGACACAGAACGGCAGCCGCTCACGCGCGCGGTTAGACATTGAGCTGAGAATCAGCGTCACAAAACGTGCTGCAGGGTGACAGTTTCTGTTAGCTTAGCCCTCAGTGAAGCCTGAGGAGCTGAGAGCAGGGCATCAGCTTTCATTGATGGGGTTTTTAGCAACAGCTTCCTCAGGACATGTTTGTACAATCTCCGTGTAAGGCGAGACAAAACCTCAATGTTTCCTATTAGATTTCAGTCTGGAGAAGAGAAGGCTCCCAGGTGACCTCATTGTGGCCTTCCAGGATCTGAAGGGGGCCTACAAGAAGGCTGGGGAGGGACTGCTCAGGATCTCAGGTAGAGATAGGACTAGGGGGAATGGAATGAAGCTGGAGGTGGGGAGATTCAGGCTGGAGGTGAGGAGGAAGCTCTTCCCCATGAGAGTGGTGAAGCCCTGGAATGGGTTGTGCAGGGAGGTGGTTGAGGCCCCGTCCCTGGAGGTGTTTAAGCCCAGAATGGACGAGGCTCTGGCCAGGCTGATCTAGTGTGGGGTGTCCCTGCCCATGGCAGGGGGGCTGGACCTAGATTATCCTTGTGGTCCCTTCCAACCCTGACTGATACTGTGATACTATTTTGAGTACAACAGAGACTATTTTAGGTGGCTTTCTCAGTATGCAGGTCCCTCACAGTTCTGGAGTTTCTTCTAAGCATCAGTACTTAGGAAAGCAAAGCAGCTTACAGTTCAGATTACATTTTCAATTTCTGCCCTGTCTCTGTGAGGGATAAGCTTTTGAGACATACTGCCATTCTCTGCTTTTCTCCCCCGCTGAGGACATCCATCCAGTCCTGAACACTGTCCCAGCCTCCTTCACGCTCCAAGATGTGACCCAGCTGGACGTTATCCAAGTAGTCCTTCAGCACCTTTTAATGAAACAGGAATGACAGAGCTTAAGCACACTTAGCAAAGAAACAACTGAAAAGAGTTACCAAGGGTTATACTACTACCCTAGTGTACTATGGACTCGGATAAACACTAACAGCAAACCAAATGCAGTGTTTCCGTGGCAGTCTCAGCAGTCTTGAACCTGAAACATTGCTAGAATAGAATAGAATAGGATGGAATAGAATAGAATAGAATAGAACAGAACAGAACAGAACAGAACAAACCAGGTTGGAAGAGACCTTCAAGATCATCGTGTCCAACCTATCATCCAACACCACCCAACCAACTCAACCATGGCACCAAGCACCCCATCAAGTCTCCTCCTGAATACCTCCAGCAATGGTGACTCCACCACCTCCCCAGGCAGCCCATTCCAATGGGCAGTCACTCTCTCCATGTAAAACTTCCTCCTCACCTCCAGCCTAAACCTCCCCTGGTGCAGCCTGAGACTGTGTCCTCTTGTTCTGGTGCTGGTTGCCTGGGAGAAGAGACCAATCCCCACCTGTCTACAACCTCCCTTCAGGGAGTTGTAGAGAGCAAGAAGGTTGCCCCTGAGTCTCCTCTTCTCCAGGATAAGCAACCCCAGCTCCCTCAGCCTCTCCTCACAGGGCTGTGTTCCAAACCCCTCACCAACTTCATTGCCCTTCTCTGGACACCTTCCAGCAAGTCAACCTCCTTCCTAAACTGAGGGCCCCAGAACTGGACACAGTACTTGAGGTGCGGCCTAACCAGTGCAGTGTACAGGGGCAGAATGACCTCCCTGCTCCTGCTGGCCACACTGTTCCTGATGCAGGCCAGGATGCCATTGGCCCTCCTGGCTGCCTGGGCACACTGCAGGCTCATGTTCAGCAAGACAAAGGGTTAACGAACTCATTATCATTACCTGGTCAGAAATACCTTTCTTCCTCTGATCTTCTAAAGTATCTGGATATATAACTTGATCTCTGAGTGTTCCAAGAGTCATGTATGGTCTCTGAGACACAGTTAAAAACAAAAAGGTATGTCAAATGTTTCTAAACAGGGCCAAAACAAGAAGAGAGAGATCACTATTGTCAATTCCAAGCACTCTGCCTCACCTGGGGAACGTAGAACAACTTTCCTCTTACAGGCTTTGTTAAACGCCCACCAAACAAAGGCCACAACTGCAACAAGAAAAAGGTTGAAGCGTGACCGAGAGCCCAATTACAACAGCACTTTGGGTCCTCCACTGTTTAGTCAGAGAAGTTGCTTTACCTCTCCAAGAACACGGAACAGTGAGCTCTTGCCGCAGCCATTCGGCCCACAGATCAGAACGTTTGCACCAGAGCGAACCTAGACACGCAGAGCCAAAACATGGAAAGGGCAGTAAGAAAGCATGGCTGGAAGCTTCTGCAAACAACAGGGCAAGCTGGTATCACACACAGAATCACCAAAGCTGGAAGAGACCTCAAAGATCATCGAGTCCAACCTGTCACTACGGACCTCATGACTAGACCATGGCACCGAGTGCCACGTCCAATCCCCTCTTGAACACCTGAATCCTCAGAGACTTCTATCCTCACAGACTTGTATGCAGTACTTTCTGACATTACAATGAATAATTTCCACCAATACTTGAGATATTTTTTCCCCCAAAATGAGTTTAGCACAAATGGCAGTTGGAAGAAAATGTGCTTCCTACAGTGCAAATGGTTCTTGGCAAATAGCTCACTGCCTTTCATTTCCTCTTTTTCACACCGACATTGAGGTTCCCAGATTCACAGAAGGGCTTAGGTTGAAAGGGACCTTAAAGATCATCTAGTTCAAATCCTCCTGCCACAGGCGGGGACACCTTCTACTAGCCCAGGCTGTCTCAGCCAGCCAGCCCTTGAATACCTCAAGGAGGCAGGGGGATTCCAGTGTCTCACCATCCTAACCATCATGAGTTTCTTCCTAATATCTAGTCTAAGTAACTGATACTAGACACCATTCCAGACCATGCTTTGCACAGATGGCAAATTTCTCTTTACAGAACTGTGATGCTGCTAACTTCACTTTGTTCAGATGAAAGCACACCATATAAGCACCTCCCTGTTTTTCCTTGCCTATTGTTTGCTAACTCAGAAATCATCACTTCAGAATTTCCTATCAATGCTATGAAATGGAAAGCAACCAGCCCAGCTTACCTCAAAGTTAAGGTCTTGAATCAAAACATCTCCGTTAGGTGTCACCAGTGGAACGTGATCAAACCTGTTTGTATTGCAACGTTAAAATCAAATGCATTTCAAAGAGAGCATTTGCCTACAAGTGGCTACTACTGCAGGCTGGCTCTGAGAGTTTAGGGGCAGGGCAAGGCTTCAGCAGCACTTCAGTCAGTACAGCGCCTCCATTTCCAGCTATTA
Organism: Melanerpes formicivorus; assembly: GCF_026170545.1. Taxonomy (NCBI): domain Eukaryota; kingdom Metazoa; phylum Chordata; class Aves; order Piciformes; family Picidae; genus Melanerpes; species Melanerpes formicivorus. Next base: position 2,025,711 of record NW_027142451.1, read on the forward strand.
ACAGTTAAGGGAACTCCTGAACCAAAAGTGATACCTTGGCACTTAAAGATCTAGAGATTAATTTTTTACCTTCCTATATTTGTCTCCAGAACATCTTGTGGATATTAACCTCCACCTCATTTTAAATCTGTTAGTGGCAGTGTATTCCATTAGTTCTAGGGCACACAACTAATGAGTTCTTTGCACACCCGCCCCCTGCCTTTTCCTGGCTCCTTTTCCTCTTATGCCTACCCTTACTTTTCCCCTCCAATGTCTGCCTTCTCCATGGACTGGATTGAGCCTAATCTCTGCTGACTTGACTTTATGCCTTTACTACTAAGTCCTCAAGAGCACAAAGAACTGAGGAACTGATTGCTGCCTGAGTAGAATAGAATAGAATAAACCAGGTTGGAAGAGACCTTCAAAATCATCGCATCCAACCCATCAACCAATCCAACACCACCTAAACAACTAACCCATGGCACCAAGCACCCCATCAAGTCTCCTCCTGAACACCTCCAGGGATGGGGACTCCACCACCTCCCCAGGCAGCCCATTCCAATGGGCAATCACTCTCTCTGTATAGAACTTCTTCCTAATATCCAACCTGAACCTCCCCTGGTGCAGCCTGAGACTGTGTCCTCTTGTTCTGGTGCTGGCTGCCTGGGAGAAGAGACCAACCTCTGCCTGTCTACAACCTCCCTTCAGGGAGTTGTAGAGAGCAAGAAGGTCACCCCTGAGCCTCCTCTTCTCCAGGCTAAGCAACCCCAGCTCCCTCAGCCTCTCCTCACAGGGCTGTGCTCCAAAGCCCTCCCCAGCTTTGTTGCCTTTCTCTGGACTCGTTCCACAAGTCAACCTCCTTCCTAAGCTGAGGGGCCCAGAACTGGACACAGGACTCAAGGTGCGGCCTAACATCTGAGGAACTCTCCCATCATACAGCAATAGGAGTAAGTATTTGGAAAGTGAGTACCTGTCCCTGGTTTTTACACCTGACCTGTACTATGGAATAAAATCTATAACCCACATCTTTCTAAGAAGAAATTTGGTAAGAGGTTAACAAAAAGGTCTGTGAAATCATATTCCAACAGACAGAGGAAATGTGATTAAAAAGGCTAAGTGCAGACAGCATATTATGACTTCTGTTAACATGAAAGGACAGTGACTTCCAGAGCAGAAATGTGGAGTGGGAGTGAAGTGGCATTATTTGTACATAACCTACAGTAGGCAGGAATTGCAGGCTGCAAGCAGGGGGATTAAAGCCTCCACCAACAGCGGTGGAGGAGACTTCAACACCACACAACTGAAGCTGTGGACACTGTGTAAACATACTTGATGAGGTTATCAGTGTGGATAATTTCTCCAGATCCAGGTACCAAAGGCAAAACTTGCTTTTTATCTGCATCTTAAATTAAGAAGGGAAAAAAAAAAACCAAAACAGATTAGAGAGTGGAGCAGCAGAGAGAGAAGCCCACCCTGCAGGTGGTGCCACACCGACCTTTCTCCTGCGACACCATGGTACGCTGGTATTGGCCGCTGTTCAAGTCCTTCAGAACCTGCATCAGCTCTGTAATGCGAGCTGTGAAACTGAAAACAGAGCCAAAAAAAAACAGTAAGCTGTAGGTAATCTTCAGAAGTCTTAGAAATCCAAAAGAAGCTCTGCTGAGCAGCCTGCTAAGGTGCCAAAAAACCAGCCTTACACAGAACCAGAACAGTTACATATTAGAGTTAGAACAGAGCAGAATAGACCAGGCTGGAAGAGACCTTCAAGATCATCACATCCAACCCATCAACCAACACCACCTCATCAAATAACCATGGCATCAAGCACCCCATCAAGTCTCCTCCTAAACACCTCCAGTGATGGTGACTCCACCACCACCCCAGGCAGCCCATTCCAATGGGCAGTCACTCTCTCTGTGAAGAACTTTCTCCTAACATCCAGTCTGAACCTCCCCTGGTGCAGCTTGAGACTGTGTCCTCTTGTTCTGGTGCTGGTTGCCTGGGAGAAGTGACCAACCCCCACCTGGCTGCAGTCTCCTTTCAGGTAGTTGCAGAGAGCAAGAAGGTCTGCCCTGAGCCTCCTCTTCTCCAGGCTAAGTAACCCCAGCTCCCTCAGCCTCTCCTCACAGGGCTGTGCTCCAAACCCCTCCCCAGCCTTGTTGCCCTTCTCTGGACATGTTCAAGTCTCTCAATGTCCTTCTTAAACTGAGGGGCACAGAACTGGACACAGGACTCAAGGTGTGGCCTAACCAGTGCTGAGTACAGGGGCAGAATGACCTCCCTGCTCCTGCTGGCCACACTGTTCTTGATGCAGGCCAGGATGCCATTGGCCTTCTTGGCTGCCTGGGCACACTGCAGGCTCATGTTCAGTCTACCATCGACCAGTACCCCCAGGTCCCTCTCTGCCTGGCTGCTCTCCAGCCACTCTGACCCCAGCCTGTAGCACTGGCTGGGGTTGCTGTGGCCAATGTGCAGAACCTGGCACTTGGATGTGTTCAATCTCATGCCCTTGGATTCTGCCCATCTGTCCAGCCTGTCGAGGTCCCTCTGCAGAGCCTCTCTACCCTCCAGCAGATCAACTCCTGCCCCCAGCTTGGTGTCGTCAGCAAATTTACTGATGCTGGACTCAATGCCCTCCTCCAGATCATCAATAAAGATGTTAAAGAGCACAGGGCCCAGCACTGATCCTTGGGGCACACCACTGGTGCCTGGATGCCAGCTGGATGCAGCACCATTCACCACCACTCAGTTGTGCTGATCTTTCCCAATACTCACAATACTTACAAGAATCTTTTCCTCTAACAGGCAAACAGTCAGTAAATCTTCTTAAAGTGAGTTTGGTAACTAATAAACATGTGATTGATTTATGAGCATTTAACCATGGCCTTTCAACTACACAACCAACCTGCACACTGCTACTAGCCAGACAGGAGAGTGCAAGCAGACATAATGAGCACGACTTCAGATGCTCTCAGCACCAAATGCTTTTAATGTTTAGGGTGCAGAAGCTCATTCTGATTCTCAAGTCAGCTCCTTATAATGAGATGAGAAATGGCAACCACCTAACTTTAAGGAGGATTATTTCACACCAGCTACTATTGAGCTTACCCAGCCAATCTTGTCATCTCGCGGCCAGCTAGGACTATCCTGCCCAGAGCTTGAGACATTCTCAGTAGCATTCTCCCACTTTGATAGTAATCCTAGAGCAGAACAAAGTTCATTTGCTTTTATTTATGTAGACCAAAACAAAAAATGAAACCCCAGTGTTTTAGTTCTGCTGCACTTACCTCCATAATTTCTGCATGAGTGCTGTTCTGATGACGAGGATCATCCAGGTTCAGAAACGGTCGACTAACCACCAGGTAACCGACCACAGTGGCAAAGTCTGCAGGTTAAGAGCAAATGTTAAGCTCAGCACTAACTGAAGGAATAAGGAAAAAAAGATGATTCTCATGTAAAGAGAATGCCACTTTGTTATGAACAACAAGCCACCAGCTCTAGACACACACTTACATTTGGCAATAATAGTATCCGTGAAACCCATAGAGAATCGGAACAGGATGAAGTTGTGCAAGTGTTCCACCTGGAGAAGAAGAAGAAAGGTCAGACTGCCTTGGTGCCTGTTGTACCAGCTTTTATTATTTTACAGACATTTCTTCCAAACAGTTATTTTTCAGTAAGGCACAGCTAGCTCAACACACCTGTGACTGAGACAAGCACTACACACCCATGTCCCTGCTGGCAAAGACTTGCACTCGAGATTCAAAGCAGCCTATGCTTGAAACTAAGCAGCGAGAGGACAATAGTTGTGGTGGTTGAAAAGAGGAGAAGAAATGGCAGAAGAAGAGGAGAAAGAAATGGCAAGAGGAAAAAAACCATCCTATTAGAAGCCTGTATTTTGCTGAAAGCTTACTAATTTATGTTTAATGGCTGTATCAGCATAAAATCCAATTCAGCCTAATATTGATAGATGTCAAGAGCCACCACGATGGGATCCAGGTTTTCCTTACAGTGTTTTAAAAGCTGTCTTACCAGTTTATGGAAGGTTTTGTGAATAGTCTGCTTTTCCCTCAAGTTTCCATTGTAAAAAGCAATTTCTTCACTAAAAAGAAAAAAAAAAAAGAAAGAAAGGCAAAACATAACCAAAGGACAGACAATCCCACTTCATTTTGCCACTGAAAGAGTCAGCCATGAGCCACAGGAACACAGAATAGAATAAACCAGGTTGGAAGAGACCTTCAAGATCATCGAGTCCAACCCATCAACCAACACCACCTAAACAACTAACCCATGGCACCAAGCACCCCATCAAGTCTCTTCCTGAACACCTCCAGGGATGGGGACTCCACCACCTCCCCAGGCAGCCCATTCCAATGGGCAATCACTCTCTCTGTGTAGAACTTCTTCCTAACCTCCAGCCTAAACCTCCCCTGGTGCAGCCTGAGACTGTGCCCTCTTGTCCTGGTGCTGGTTGCCTGAGAGAAGAGACCAACCTCTGCCTGTCTACAACCTCCCTTCAGGTTGTTGTAGAGAGCAAGAAGGTCTCCCCTGAGCCTCCTCCTCTCCAGGCTAAGCAACCCCAGCTCCCTCAGCCTCTCCTCATAGGGCTGTGTTCCAAGCCCCTCCTCAGTTTTGTTGCTCTTCTCTGGACACCTTCCAGCAAGTCAGCCTCCTTCCTAAACTGAGGGGCCCAGCACTGGACACAGGACTCAAAGGTGTGGCCTAACCAGTGCAGTGTACAGCTCTTTCAGTTACTGAATGAAATAAGAGTTTGTTATTTTCCACAGTGGTGCTGTTCAAGATCTTTGTCAGCAACGCACACAACGGCACTGAGTGCACCCTCAGCACGTTTGCTGATGACACCAAGCTGTGCAGTGTGCTGGACTCACTGGAGGGCAGGGATGGCATCCAAAGGAACCTTGACAGGAGGCTCAGGGGTGACCTCATTGCCCTCTACAACTACCTGAAAGGTGGTTGTAGCTAGGAAGGGGTTGGTCTCTTCTCCCAGGCAACCAGCACCACAACAAGAGGACACAGTCTCAAGCTGTGCCAGGGGAGGTTTAGGCTGGAGGTGAGGAGAAAGTTCTTCACCAAGAGAGTCATTCGTCATTGGAATGTGCTGTCCAGGGAGGTGGTGGAGTCCCCATCCCTGGAGGTGTTCAAGAGGGGATTGGATGTGGCACTTGGTGCCATGGTCTAGTCATGAGGCCTGTGGAGACAGGTTGGACTTGATGATCCTCGAGGTCTCTTCCAACCTTGGTGATACTGTGAGACTGTGACAGGCTTGAGAAAGGGGCCAGTGCCAACAGCATCAGGTTCAACAAGTCACAGGGCAAGGTCCTACACCTGGGTTGGGCCCATCCAAGGCACAAATACAAACTGGGTACAGAGTGGGTTGAGAACAGCCCTGAAGGGAAGGTCTTGGGGGTGTTGATAGAGGAGAAGGGCACCATGAGCTGGTAGTGCCCTCAAGCAGCCCAGCAGGCAGCTGTGTGCTGGGATGCATCAGGAGGAGTGTGGCCAGCAGGGCAAGAGTGGGGATTCTGCCCCTTGACTCTGCTCTGGCAAGACCCCACCTCAAATACTGCGTCCAGTTCTGGTGTCCCCACCCCAAGAGGGACATAAATCTGTTGGAAAAGGCCACAAAGATGACCTAGGGGCTGGAACACCTCTGCTATGATAAGCTGAGGGAACTGGGGTTGTTCAACCTGGAGAAGACTCTGGTGGGGGGACATTAGAGCTGCCTTCCAATACCTGAAGGGATCCTACAGGAAGGCTGGAGAGGGACTTTGTACAAGAGTGTCTGCCAACAGGACAAGGAGAATGGATTGAAATTGAAGGAGAAGAGGTTTAGACTGGATCTGAGGAAGAAATTCTTCACTCTGAGGGTGGCAAGGCTCTGGAATGGATTGGTCAGGGAATGCCCCTCCCTGGAGACGCTCAAGGACAGGTTGGATGGGGCCTTGAGTAACCTTGAGGGCTAGTTGAGAGGTGTCCATGCCCATGGCAGGAAGACTGGATTAGATGATCTCTTAGGTCTCCTCCAGCCTAAGCTGTTCTATACCCCAGCTGCAGTTTGTCTCTGGAATCAGGACATAATTATTTCATAATCACCTGTACAAGCCCTGAACACTTTGTTCAGAACCAAATCATCAGGCTTTCCAAGTGAATTTTAACACACAGCTTCCACTACAGTACCACTCTGCCACTGGTGCACTGCCAGCCAGGCAGCTCTGTACCTGTTTGTGATCAGCCGTGAGTTGACGTATCTGTACTCCCCTTCGTACTTCTGCTCTGTAATGGTCATCTTGCCAATTGGTCTCCTTAAACGGGTCAGGAAAAACCCTGAAACAATCAAGTAGGCCATCATGGTAGCTGGGCCCTGCAAAGTTCAAACAAGAGCAGAAGTTTACCTTTTAGATGCTAGCAAGCAGCAACATTTGTATCCAAAACACCCAGAAAGAAGGAGCTCCTTGAGCCTTGCCTCCCAGGGGTCTATTAAGGGCCAGGAGGATGAGCAGAGGGCTGGAGCACCTCTCCTGTGAGGACAGACTGAAGGAGTTGGGGCTGTTCAGTCTGCAGAAGAGAAGGCTCCCAGGTGACCTCATTGTGGCCTTCCAGTATCTGAAGGGGGCCTACAGGAAGGCTGGGGAGGGACTGCTCAGGATCTCAGGTAGTGATAGGAGTAGGGGGAATGGAATGAAGCTGGAGGTGGGGAGATTCAGGCTGGAGGTGAGGAGGAAGTTCTTCCCCATGAGAGTGGTGAAGCCCTGGAATGGGTTGTCCAGGGAGGTGGTTGAGGCCTTGCCCCTGGAGGTGTTTAAGCCCAGGCTGGATGAGGCTCTGGGCAGCCTGCTCTGGTGTGGGGTGTCCCTGCCCATGGCAGGGGGGTTGGAACTAGCTGATCCTTGTGGTCCCTTCCAACCCTGACTGATACCATGATACTATACTATGATACTGTTGCCATCAGCTCAACCACCCCAGCAAATCCTATCACCTTGCTCTCCATTGTGCTGCAGCTACTGGTAGTTAGTAGAGGGCACCTGTGGTGGTGACAGCAAAGCTTGGGGAAGGGTCAGCAGAACAGGGCTGGGAGGGAGCAGCTAAGGCAACTAGGGTTGTTTAGTGTGGAGGAGAGGAGGCTCAGGGGAGACCTCATTGCTTTCTACAGCTCCCTGAGAGGAGGTTGCGGTCAGGAGGGGGTGGGTCCCTTCTCCCCTGTATCAGGAGATAGAATAAAGGAAATGGCCTCAGGCTGCACCAGGGGAGGTTTAAATTGGAGATTAGGGAAAATTTCTTTGCTGCAAGAGTGGTCAGGGATTGGAACAGGATGCCCAGGGAGGTGGTGGAGTCACCAGCCCTGGAGGTGTTCAAGAACTGTGTGGCCATGACACCTGGGGCCATGGTGGGGCTGGGTTCAAGGTTGCACCTGATGACATTGGAGGTCATTTCCAACACACACAATACTATGATTAATTCTACTGATTCTCTGTCCTTAGATGCCCTTCCCATCCCATTCCTCTACACAAGTTTTTACCATCACCCAGTGCAATCTCTGTGTTTTAGTGTCCTATCTTATTTAACTAACAGTGTCCTGGTCCCTTCTCACTTCCTCTTTTTCATGCCTTACTTTTCTTCTGTATTTGCTATATTGCCCTAACAGACAATATTTCAAGCCCCTTCCCTTCTTTGATTCTTAAATCACAGAATCACCAAGGCTGGAAGAGACCTCAAAGATCAGCAAGTCCAACCTGTCACCACAGACCTCATGACTAAACCATGGCACCAAGTGCCACATCCAATCCCCTCTTGAACACCTCCAGGGATGGGGACTCCACATTCCCTGCCTCTCTCAAGAAGTCCTGGTAGCTCTCTCTTATTCTTCTGGATCCTAATCTCCAACATAAGAGGGCTCCCAAACAGCAGGAGGTGTGACACAACAGAAAACCAAAGCCACAGCTTGACTCTGGCATAGACTGCCTGCACTAACAGCACTACACCCAGCAAGGCAAAGACACCCAAGGCTGGGAAGAACTCCTAGGCTCAGCTAAGCCTTACTGCAGGCTATCTTGACAGAATCTACATGGAGTTCCAGACCTACTTCTTGTCAAACCCTCCACATTTTTAATGATGCATCACTGCACTAAGATGGAGAATTCTTTCTGAAATTCCTCAGCCAACAGGGTGTGGAACACAGCAGTCATGCAGCTCCAAGCAAGGTACGGCTGCCCTGACTGGAGGCTGCAAACAAGCAGGGCACTGACGTCCTCCCTTAAATGGAAGTGATGCAGAACACAAGCAGCCAGACAGGTACTGCACTAAATGGGATTCCCAAAAGCTTTGCTGCTCCTTCAAACTGTTGATGGAGTGCCTGCACACTCTGGGGTTTATTTTGCTTGCCTCAAAGCAGAGAGCACTTGAGCATTGTGGGTAGAAGTGTATTTTTGGTTGTTAGGGTTTAAGGCTGATGCTTTAGCCTAGCATGTTAGTTACAAACAAGAATAGGAACTTTCTGGACATCTGTGAGTAAAAAGGTAAATAAAGTAGGGGATTGGACACAACACAGTAATACAGGTATGTCTGTATCATCCCATTTGCTTGCTGGCTAGGATATAGTTTGCTGTGCAAACTATTCTGTCTCCTTTTCTCCTCTTCTCTCTGTGGCTCTCCTGATCTCCTGTTGGCTCATATAGTGTATGTGAGGCACCAGGAAGTGAAAGGGGGTTGGTTGGCAGGAGGCTGCAAGCAGCCCTCTGGGCTGTCCGAGGTGAGAGGGGCTGTGGTTCTCCAAACAGGAACAAGGCTGAAGAAGGAAAGATTTACTTTCAAGGATGAAGAACCCACTCCACTTACCTGTGCTCCTATTGCACTGGTCAGCTTGAAGATGTACAGAACTATATCCAAAAGGGGCTGTAAGAGAAGCATAGGAAAGAAAACCAAGATAAGAACCTGAGTGTGAAATGCTACAAAATGGCCCAGGAGCCACCATCCCCCCAGGGAACAGTCACAGTACTTCACTGAAGCACAGCACTGGTTGACCTGCTGCAGAGGCTGAATGCTGTAAGAAAAGGAATCTCAGCCATGACAGTCTCCTGACAACCTTCACTCAAGAACTGAACACAAAAGCAGCAGCATCTGCAGCCAAAGCACATACCATGTGACAGAAGTACTGCACTGGGTTAGGCCTGCAGTAACACTCTGCTCACCAAGCAACACTGTACCAGACCCCTTGATTGCTAAACTGAAGTGTAAGAAGTCCTGAGCAGAAGGTTAATGCCATACAGCTGGCCAAGTACCTGATGGAAGCAGTATCCCAGTTTGGGAGCATCCTGTTTCATGCACTCAAAGCTACAGCAACAGAACTACAGGGTTTGTAGCCAGAAGCTTTAAAACATGTGAATTTGTACTTTAGCTACATACTTCTGCTGGTATGAGCAACACAGCACTGAAAAAATAGAGAACAGAACAGAAAAGAACAGAATAGAACAGAATAGGTTGGAAAAGACCTTTGAGATCATCGAGTCCAACCTGTCACCCAACACCACCCAATCAACTAACCCATGGCACCAAGCACCCTATCCAGTCTCCTCCTGAACACCTCCAGTGATGGTGACTCCACCACCACCCCAGGCAGCCCATTCCAATGGGCAATCACTCTCTCTGTATAGAACTTCTTCCTAACCTCCCCCTAAACCTCCCCTGGCACAGCTTGAGACTGTGTCCTCTTGTTCTGGTGCTGGGTGCCTGGGAGAAGAGACCAACCTCTGCCTGTCTACAACCTCCCTTCAGGGAGTTGTAGAGAGCAAGAAGGTCTCCTCTGAGCCTCCTCTTCTCCAGGCTAAGCAACCCCAGCTCCCTCAGCCTCTCCTCACAGGGCTGTGCTCCAAATCCCTCCCCAGCTTTCTTGCCCTTCTCTGGACACCTTCCAGCAACTCAACCTCCTTCCTAAACTGAGGAGCCCAGAACTGGACACAGGACTCAAGGTGTGGCCTAACCAGTGCAGTATACAGGAGCAGAATGACCTCCCTGCTCCTGCTGGCCACACTGTTCCTCATGCAGGCCAGGATGCCATTGGCCTTCTTGGCTGCCTGGGCACACTGCAGGCTCATGTTCAGCCTTCCATCAACCAGCACCCCCAGGTCCCTCTCTACCTGGCCTGGTGCTCAGCCACTCTGACCCCAGCCTGTAGCACTGCATGGGGTTGTTGTGGCCAATGTGAAGAACCCGGCACTTGGATGTGTTCAATCTCATGCCCTTGGGCTATGCTCATCTGTCCAGCCTGTCAAGGTCCCTCTGCAGAGCTCTCCTACCCTCTCACAGATCAACAACAGGAGTAGTTTAGCAGAGGTGATGGCAAGCACAGGCAGCGAAACGACGTGTCACCATGAACACTTCTTGCGAGTGCCACACTCCAAGCAGCGCACAGAGAAACGCAAGCAATGCTTTGGAGCTCCCATACCACAGCTCCCACTCAGATTCTCTCTGGAAAGACTTACCTTGATAAGGTTTGAGTACAGGTCCACTACACTGTTGCAGAACTTCTCTACATCCTGTGTAAGGAGTTGGTCTGGATTAGCTATCCGGTTGTCCAGATTTCCCATCTTGTAGTACGTGTAAGCTCTGCAACAAAACAACAACTGAGTGACAGGAAAGAACTCATTACCTGGGCTCTCAAGCACCTGGAACCCCACACTTCATACAACTGTAGAAGTAGTGCAAGTGTTAAATGACCACATGGAGTCACCACAGCTTGTGCTTCTGCCTGACCAGATCCACAGAAGTGCTTATGCTCCAGGATGTCTCGTTTGAAGCTCAAGCCTGTGCTCCTCTACACACACTGCTGCTGCATCTAGACTCAGAAACCCCTTGAAACCTGGCACACCTAACAGCCAAAACTCAGTGCAGGAGGACATGCACAGCTACTCACTTCACACATCCCATTCAGTCTGCAGGATTAGCAGAACTATATTCAAACAACTGGAGCACTCTGGAAGCTAACCCAGGGATCTAAGAACATATTTGTTTTAGCCCACAATCCAGCCAGCTTTGCTGGTTTGTGTCTGTGCCACATATGACATGGATGAGGCACTCAAGTGCAAGATAACTGCAACCACAAGTCTTTTCTGAACAGCAGACCTAATCTACTAAAGCACCTTGCTCTCTTCCAACCTGGTCTGTTCTGTTCTGTTCTATTCTGTTTTCTTAGAATAGAATAGAATAAACCAGGTTGGAAGAGACCTTCAAAATCATTGTGTCCAACCCATCAACCAATCCAACACCACCTAAACAACTAACCAATGGCACCAAGCACCCCATCAAGTCTCCTCCTGAACACCTCCAGGGATGGTGACTCCACCACCTCCCCAGGCAGCACATTCCAATGGGCAATCACTCTCTCTGTATAGAACTTCTTCCTAACCTCCAGCCTAAACCTCCCCTGGTGCAGCCTGAGACTGTGTCCTCTTGTTCTGGTGCTGGCTGCCTGGGAGAAGAGACCAACCCCCACCTGTCTACAACCTCCCTTCAGGGAGTTGTAGAGAGCAAGAAGGTCTCCCCTGAGTCTCCTCTTCTCCAGGCTAAGCAACCCCAGCTCCCTCAGCCTCTCCTCACAGGGCTGTGCTCCAAACCCCTCCCCAGCCTTGTTGCCCTTCTCTGGACACCTTCCAGCAAGTCAACCTCCTTCCTAAACTGAGGGGCCCAGAACTGGACACAATACTCGAGGTGCGGCCTAACCAGTGCAGTGTACAGGGGCAGAATGACCTCCCTGCTCCTGCTGGCCACACTGTTCTTAATGCAGGCCAGGATGCCATTGGCCCTCTTGGCTGCCTGGGCACACTGCTGGCTCATGTTCAGCCTACCATCAACCAGCACCCCCAGGTCCCCCTCTGCCTGGCTGCTCTCAGCCACTCTGACCTCAGCCTGTAGCACTGCCTGGGGTTGCTGTGGCCAATGTGCAGCCCCTGGCACTTGGATGTGTTCAGTCTCCTGCCCTTGGCCTCTGCCCATCTGTCCAGCCTGTCAAGGTCCCTCTGCAGAGCCTCTCTACCCTCCAGCAGATCAACTCCTGCCCCCAGCTTGGTGTCATCTGCAAACTTACTGATGATGGACTCAATGCCCTCATTCAGGTCATGGATAAATATATTAAAGAGCATGGGGCCCAGCACTGATCCCTGGGGCACACCACTGGTGCCTGGCTGCCAGCTGGCTGTGGCACCATTCACCACCACTCTCTGGGCTCAGCCTCCAGCCAGTTCCTAACCCAGTGCAGTGTGCTCCCATCCAAGCCAGGGGCTGACAGCTTGGCCAGGAGTTTGCTATGGGGGAGAGTGTGAAAGGCCTTGCTGAGGTCCAGGCAGACTACATCCACGTCCTGCCCCACATCCACCAGGCAGTCACCTGGGCATAGAAGGAGATCAGGTTGGTCAGGCAGGACCTGCCCCTCCTAAATCCATGCTGGCTGGGCCTGATCCCTTGGCCATCTGGTAAGTGCTATTCTGTTCTGTTCTATTCTAGTCTATTCTGTCCTGAAGGTTTTAAAGCTTTAAACACTAACAAAGTGTTACTTACTTCAGGTATTCTTCATAGAGGTACTTGGTAAGTCGTACTCGGAAGCAGAGTTTCAGTTCATTCAGACCATACTTCAGGAAGTTATTCACTAAGGAGATCTAAAGCAAGACAATTTGGCAGTATTCAGCTAACAAGGTTTAACACACTTTGATCAGTTTGCAGCATACACTGTGCAAGCACTTCACAACAGGGGACTCCCCTCCTTTAAGGCAGTTACAGCATTAACCCAAAAACGACCAGACTGTCTGCAGGACCACCGATTGGCCTTTAAAAGCTCCAGATCCCAGGGAATTTTATACTAAAATGGGGGGGTTTATACAAGATTCCTCTCCCTCTGCAGAGGGCTCCCTCCTCTCCCTCCCTCTGCGGAGGGCTCCCTCCTCTCCCCTCCTCTGCAGAGGACTCCCTCCTCTCCCCTCCTCTGCAGAGGGCTCCCTCCTCTCCCTCCCTCTGCAGAGGGCTCCCTCCTCTCCCTCCCTCTGCAGAGGGCTCCCTCCTCTCCCTCCCTCTGCGGAGGGCTCCCTCCTCTCCCTCCCTCTGCAGAGGGCTCCTTGCTCTCCCCTCCTCTGCAGAGGACTCCCTCCTCTCCCCTCCTCTGCAGAGGGCTCCCTCCTCTCCCTCCCTCTGCAGAGTGCTCCCTCCTCTCCCTCCCTCTGCAGAGGGCTCCCTCCTCTCCCTCCCTCTGCAGAGGGCTCCCTCCTCTCCCTCCCTCTGCGGAGGGCTCCCTCCTCTCCCCCCCCTCTGCAGAGGGCTCCTTGCTCTCCCCTCCTCTGCAGAGGACTCCCTCCTCTCCCCTCCTCTGCAGAGGGCTCCCTCCTCTCCCTCCCTCTGCAGAGGGCTCCCTCCTCTCCCTCCCTCTGCAGAGGGCTCCCTCCTCTCCCTCCCTCATACATATCTTCAGCTCTTCGGATAAAAACCTATTCAGTGCAGGTCACAGCTGTTGACAAGCTGAAGGAAAGTTAAGGATGGATAAAACCATAACAAGCCCCAGAAGAACCCAAAAGGGATTGAAAACAAACCACCCAACAATAGAGACTAAAAAGAAATCTTCAGCAGTGTCAGAGGAATTCCAAACCTACAATGCTGAAGTGCCATCCGATCCATCCAGTGTTGTTATGCAGTGCTAGAGATGATGGCACATGAAGCTATCAAAACTGCTGTCACCAAAACCCACCTGGAAACCTAAACATCTGCCAGAAAAGGCTGCAATCAGTAAGGAAAAGAGCTGCTAGAGCACTCACAGCAGGCATGGCAGCGATGAAGCTGAACAGGTACTTCTTGAAATCCTTCCTGCTGCGGCCGATGATCGAACTGCAAAGGACCACCAGGTAGGAGTTAGTTACATGAGAAGCAAGACAGCACCAGCTAGCATCTCCCAGGAAGACCAAACCTCCTGGGGGAAGTCTGTAGTATCAGCTACAAGACCAAGCACGACAGACTTGTGCAAAGTGAGCCATGGCAGGTAAGCAATTACATCCCTCATGCTCCTGCAGCCATGACCTGCCTTAGGGCTCAGAAATCCATGCGCTCCAAACACAAGTTCCTTTCCTCCTCTGCTCTTACAGATTCCCACAAGACAGAAACAAAGTAGTTATAGTCATAGTGTCATAGTATCAGTCAGGGTTGGAAGGGACCACAAGGATCAGCTAGTTCCAACCCCCCTGCCATGGGCAGGGACACCCCACACTAGATCAGCCTGGCCAGAGCCTCAGCCAGCCTGGGCTTAAACACCTCCAGGGACGGGGCCTCAACCACCTCCCTGGACAACCCATTCCAGGGCTTCACCACTCTCATGGGGAAGAACTTCCTCCTCCCCTCCAGCCTGAATCTCCCCACCTCCAGCTTCATTCCATTCCCCCTACTCCTAGCACTACCTGAGATCCTGAGCAGTCCCTCCCCAGCCTTCCTGTAGCCCCCTTCAGACACTGGAAGGCAACAATGCAGTTCCTCCATTCTACAAAGCTCTGCAAGTCTCTCCTGAAATACAGCATTATTTTGAATTGCCACTTCAAGACATGTCCTGAATGCTTCAATCAGCAACAACCAGAGATCTAGAAGAGCCTTTCTAATGCAGTGAGATTGAACAATTTGTGTTTACCAAGCTAAAGAGCAAACAGCTCACACGGAGGATGCTCCCAGGTTTCCCTGCCCCTGTTCTCAGCACCAGAGTGGCACTTCTGGCTGGTGGATTTGGGACTAGCAGGAATGTAGTGACCTCTTGGAGAAGGGCTGTGCTGCCACTGCTGTCCTGGCAGAGAAATAAGCCCATGACTGCAGATGAGGAGCCTGATACCTAGGAGTGGGAGGCTTTGATGCAGGAGAGCAAAGGCCAAGAGACAATTGCCTTGCTCACAGCGTGAACATTGAGGACGGTGACCTTGGCAGGCCAAGGAGAGACAGAGAAGTTCAGGAGGATCAGGACCTGGTTTAATGGCCATGGTGGTGCTGGTCTTAGAGGTCTTTTCCAACCAAAAGAGTTTTATGATTCCATGGTTCAGTAAGAAGAAGGAACAGCCCTGATTTCCAACCAGCACATCCAAGACTGTGGCATGGAACCACTATGGTGCTATGCTGAAACCACTGAAATCAAAGTGGGTTTGAGAGACTTCAGTGTACAAAACGTGACAGGAAGAAATGAAAATCACTGAGGCAATAAATTTTGGGTAAAGAAAAAGAAAGGAGCAACATCAAATTGTGTTCAGCAGGGGACTGAGAGCTGAGTAAAAATGAGGGGGTTGGTTTGAAGTGAAACAGAGAGAGAGAATCTCATCCAAAAACTGCAAAGGTATCAGCTCCCCAGCGGCTTCACAGGAACAAAGCAGCTATCAAGTGCTGTGCAGTGTGTTGTGCCACACTGCTTTCCCTGTGAATGACAGGGAGGAGTGTTCACACCCAGCAGGTGTAGAGATACCTTTCAATGACTGTTCCGTTCTGAATCATCCAGATGTCGCAGTATGTGCGGAGGACCAGCATCACAGCGATGAGCATCAGGTAACCTGTCTGGAGCACAAGCAGAAGGGCAACCATTACACAATGGACACAGCCCACAGCAGGGGAGGGCTCTGAGGATTGTTTAGCCTGGAGAAGAGGAGGCTCAGGGGTCACCTCATTGCCCTCTACAACTACCTGAAAGGTGGTTGTAGCCAGGAAAGGGTTGGGCTCTTCTCTCTAGCAACCAGCACCAGAACAAGAGGACACAGTCTCAAGCTGTGCCAGGGGAAGTTTAGGCTGGAGGTGAGGAGAAAGTTCTTCACCAAGAGAGTCATTTGTCATTGGAATGTGCTGCCCAGGTAGGTGGTGGAGTCCCCATCCCTGGAGGTGTTCAAGGGGGGATTGGATGTGGCACTTGGTGCCATGGTCTAGTCATGAGGTCTGTGGTGACAGGTTGGACTCTGATCCTCGAGGTCTCCTCCAACCTTAGCGATACTGTGAGACTGTGAGACCTTATTGTGGCCTTCCAGTGTCTGAAGGGGGTCTACAAGAAAGCTGGCAAGGGACCGTTTAGGGTGTCAGGTAGTGACAGAACTGGGAGGCATGGATCCAAGCTAGCGGAGGAGAGATTGAGATTAGACATCAGGAAGAAGTTGCTCCCCATGAGGGTGGTGAGACACTGGCACAGGCTGCCCATGGAGCTGGTGGAAGCCTCATCCCTGAAAGTTTTTAAGCCAGGCTGGATGTGACTCAGGGCAACCTGATCTAGTGGAAAGTGTCCCTGCCCATGGCAGTGGGGCTGAAACTGGGTGATCCTTGAGGTCCCTTCCAATCCTGACAATTCTGTGAAGTGCTGCAATCATACCTAGCAGAGAAGCATTACCCTGCTGCTCCCAGCTAAGGTTATATTTGCTTACTTCACAGGAAACACACCAGCACACAAAATGTTTCATAAAACCCTGCCAGTATTTTCATGGAGAAAGCTTGTCCTTACAAAGCTTAACTTGGCTGGTACTTGGTTGTGCTGGCCACGTCCCATGGATGGAGAATTGAACAGAACAGAACAGAATAGAATAGACCAGACCAGGTTGGAAGAGACCTTCAAGATCATCACATCCAACCCATCAACCAATCCAACACCACCTAAACAACTAACCCATGGCACCAAGCACCCCATCAAGTCTCCTCCTGAACACCTCCAGTGATGGTGACTCCACCACCTCCCCAGGCAGCCCATTCCAATGGGCAATCACTCTCTCTGTATAGAACTTCCTCCTAACATCCAGCCTAAACCTCCCCTGGTGCAGCCTGAGACTGTGTCCTCTTGTTCTGGTGCTGGCTGCCTGGGAGAAGAGACCAACCTCTGCCTGTCTACAACCTCCCTTCAGGTAGTTGTAGAGAGCAATGAGGTCACCCCTGAGCCTTCTCCTCTGCAGGCTAAGCAACCCCAGCTCCCTCAGCCTCTCCTCACAGGTCTGTGCTCCAAACCCCTCACACCAACTTTGTTGCTCTTCTCTGGACTCGTTCCAGCAAGTCAACCTCCTTCCTAAACTGAGGGGCCCAGAACTGGACACAGGACTCAATTGCAGGCACAAAGAAGACACTGCTATTCTGAGACACCTTTCTGCCACAGAGTGATACAGGTTGCAAGGGACCTCTGAAGGCCACCTGCTCCAAATTCACATTTAAAACAGGGCCAGTAACAGTAACCAGTCAGACCAAAATCCTCTGAATCTAACAGTCCAGACAGCTTTCCTAGCTAGCCAATCCCGTTTGGCTAGCAGGGGAGACCTCAGTCTCAAGGATTCACTATAATCAAAGCATTCAACACCCTCTGTTCCTCCCTCATCCACACTGTCAGTCAGGTCACCCCTGCAGGCAATTGGCTTAGTAAAGGCTGATCTGCCATTGCTAATCCAGGCTGGTGTTACCATCCCCTTTCTGTCCTCCGTGCAGCCAGAGTCAGCTTCCGGAGGATGTGCTCACAGTCTTAGCAGGCACACGGGGGGGCTGACCAGCCTGTAGCTTCCACTCTGCTTGGCTTTCCAAAGGTGGCAGTAATGCTTGGGTTTCTGGGGATTGTCAGTAACCTCTTCTCATGGCCATGGCCTTTTGATGTTGATGGAAGCCAGCTCCATCAGCACTCTGCGGCATTCAGCTTCCACCTGCTTCCTTTTTGTCACTGAGCTGTCCCAAGCCCTGTGCACCCAGGCCAGGGGGCTGCCATGCCTGCTCAATATTCCCCTGATGGGTTACACCATCCTGGGGGGAGGGCTGGGGGAGCCTGGCCCTGCCCCTGGAGGATAAAAGAAACCTCATCCAGGAGAACAGAGGGGGACTTGGTTTCCCCTTCCCAGGAGGAGCAGTCCCCTGGGTCAAAGGTGGTCTATTCCACTCTCCCTTCCTGTCCAGCAAGCCGAGAAAAAGGAAGACATTTGCTGCCATAGCTCATTCTGCCCCTGTACACTGCACTGGTCAGGCCACACCTTGAGTCCTGTGTCCAGTTCTGGGCTCCTCAGGTTAGGAAGGAGGTTGACTTGCTGGAAGGAGTCCAGGGAAGGGCAACAAGGCTGGGGAGGGGTCTGGAGCACAGCCCTGGGAGGAGAGGCTGAGGGAGCTGGGGTTGTTTAGCCTGGAGAAGAGGAGGCTCAGGGGTGACCTTACTGCTCTCTACAACTACCTGAAGGGAGGTTGTAGGCAGGCAGAGGTTGGTCTCTTCTCCCAGGCAACCAGTACCAGAACAAGAGGACACAGTCTCAGGCTGTGCCAGGGGAGGTTTAGGTTGGATGTTAGGAAGAAGTTCTATGCAGAGAGAGTGATTGCCCATTGGAATGGGCTGCCCAGGGAGGTGGTGGAGTCACCATCACTGGAGGTGCTCAGGAGGAGACTTGATGGGGTGCTTGGTGCCATGGGTTAGTTGATTAGGTGGTGTTGGATGATAGGTTGGACACGATGATCTTGAAGGTCTCTTCCAACCTGGTCTGGTCTATTCTATTCTATTCTATTCTACTCTACTCTATTCCATTCTGCCTCACCTGCTCCACAAGACCTCAGCTGCTGCTGGTTTCCTGCACTGACCACGTGGTCGGGCCTGGCTTTCCCTCTCCAGGCTGCATCCATGATTCTCTAAAGGGCTGACTCCATGTGCATCCAGGGAAATACAAGGCCATGCAGGCTTGGGTTTGTGTATCTTCCTATTTATCCTGATCCCTAACCCTTGTAGACCCTCCCTGTTACTGCTGTGTATATATATTGGTAAAATACTCACTTCTCCTCCTTCCAAACCAACTCCAGATTGCTTCTTTTTTGTAGCTTCACCTCCTTCTCTTTTCCCCTACCCCCCTGGTTTTTTTTTCCCTTTCCCTTTCCTTATCAGGGGAAGGGAGGGGAGGCTGGGGGAGGACTTCCCAATTTGCTATCATCTGAGCTCTTAAACTCCAGTGAAGGCTCAAAACCACCATGATTCTGTACAGTGCAACTCGTGGCTCTTGTGCCTGATGTATGCTGACATTCTCATACCCTGCAGCTCATCAGTTCTGAGCTCAACTAATGCTCTTTTAAAAACAGCTGGAGTGTTCTGGAAAGCACAAGGAGGATGTGATCACAGTATCACCAGGGTTGGAAGAGACCTCAAAGATCATCCAGTCCAACCTGTCACCACAGACCTCAGGACTAGACCATGGCACCAAGTGCCACATCCAATCCCCTCTTGAACACCTCCAGGGATGGGGACTCCACCACCTCCCTGGGCAGCACATTACAATGACAAATTACTCTCTCAGTGAAGAACTTTCTCCTCACCTCCAGCCTAAACTTCCCCTGGCACAGCTTGAGACTGAGTCCTCTTATTCTGGTGCTGGTTGCTAGAGAGACCAACCCCTTCCTGGCTACAACCTCCCTTCAGTTAGTTGTAGAGAGCAATGAGGTCTCCCCTGAGCCTCCTCTTCTCCAGGCTAAGCAACCCCAGCTCCCTCAGCCTCTCCTCACAGGGCTGTGCTCAAGGCCTCTCCCCAGCATTGTTGCCCTTCTCTGGACACCTTCAACACCTTCAAGTGTCTCAATGTCCTTCCTAAACTGAGGGGCCCAGACCATTTCACTGCACTAAATCCTAGTCTGCACAGCTTTCCCAAAATGATGCTCACAGACTTTCTGACACATTGACTTTCCAAGAGGGCTGTCCTAGATAGGAGTCATGAAACAAAAGCAGGGGGGAGCAGCGTGCTGTGGGAAGGAAGGAAGCATCAGCGCCAAGATGTGCCTTGCCTTGCACTGAATCAAGCAAAAGCCTTTGAAAAGACATGCCACAGCCAGTAGGTATTGGCTTCTCTTGCAGCTGAAACCAGAACACAGCTTTTGAGTGAGCTAAGGACCAAACACACACATACATTACTTTGGTGATAGCAACAGAGAACACAGAGCCTGGGGAGTGAGGATGCTGTACTGGTGACATGGCAATCTCTGGTCTGCCTGCCCCTGCTCAGAATGATGCCTGCTGGCCCATGACAACCCCTGAGGGAACTGGATGCCCAACTTCTGTATTCATCAAAGAGTAACAGAGAATACACAACCTATCAGCAGAGTTATGCATGAAGAAATTGATCTAATGGGAATATTGTCCTTTAAAGAAAACCCACCCACCCAACCAACACCAGATGTATTCTCCAACCAACACCAGATGTATTCTCCAACCAACACCAGATGTATTCCCACCCAACACCAGATGTATTCCCAACCAACCCAACCAACCCCAGATGTATTCCCAACCAACACCAGATGTATTCCCAACCAACCCAACCAACCCCAGATGTATTCCAACCAACCCAACCAACCCCAGATGTATTCCCACCCAACACCAGATGTATTCCCAACCAACCCAACCAACCCCAGATGTATTCCCAACCAACCCAACCAGCCCCAGATGTATTCCCAACCAACACCAGATGTATTCCCAACCAACCCAACCAACCCCAGATGTATTCCCACCCAACACCAGATGTATTCCCAACCAACCCAACCAACCCCAGATGTATTCCAACCAACCCAACCAACCCCAGATGTATTCCCAACCAACACCAGATGCATTCCCAACCAACCCAACCAACCCCAGATGTATTCCCAACCAACCCCAGATGTATTCCCAACCAACCCAACCAACCCCAGATGTATTCCCAACCAACCCCAGATGCATTCCCAACCAACCCAACCAACCCCAGATGTATTCCCACCCAACACCAGATGTATTCCCAACCAACCCAACCAACCCCAGATGTATTCCCAACCAACCCCAGATGTATTCCCAACCAACCCAACCAACCCCAGATGTATTCCCAACCAACACCAGATGTATTCCCAACCAACCCCAGATGTATTCCCACCCAACACCAGATGTATTCCCAACCAACCCAACCACCACCAGATGTATTCCCAACCAACCCCAGATGTATTCCCACCCAACACCAGATGTATTCCCAACCAACCCAACCACCACCAGATGTATTCCCAACCAACCCCAGATGTATTCCAACCAACCCAGCCAACCCCAGATGTATTCCCACCCAACACCAGATGCATTCCCAACCAACCCAACCAACCCCAGATGTATTCCCACCCAACCCCAGATGTATTCCCAACCAACCCAACCACCACCAGATGTATTCCCAACCAACCCAACCAACCCCAGATGTATTCCAAGCAAATGTCTCCAGACAGAAGCTGCTGTGGGATAAAAATCTCTTTCCATACTAACTGTTGAATTAAGAAAGAGCTGTTGAAGCTGCTCATAGGGGAGTGCTTTCAAGGCAGGCACTGCACAGGCCACAGATATGAAATGGCCATTCTCAGACCTTTTAACACAATAAAGTTAATTACAGACTTCTGTTCCTGTGAGAAAACATTGTAGACTTCAGCCCTCTGATCACACAGAATCACCAAGATTGGAAGAGACCTCAAAGATCATTGAGTCCAAGCTGTCACCACAGACCTCATGACTAGACCATGGCACCAAGTATCACAGTCTCACAGTATCACCAAGGTTGGAAGAGACCTCGAGGATCATCGAGTCCAACCTGTCACCACAGACCTCAGCAAGGCCAACCTGCCACCCAACACCTCATGACTACTAAACCATGGCACCAAGTGCCACATCCTATCCCCTCTAGAACACCTCCAGGGATGGTAACTCCACCACCTCCCTGGGCAGCACATCCCAATGATGAATGACTCTCTCAGTGAAGAACTTTCTCCTCACCTCCAGCCTAAACTTCCCCTGGTGCAGCTTGAGACTGTGTCCTCTTGTTCTGGTGCTGTTCAATCTGTTACAAGTATCCTTTATGACTAAAGCAGCAACAGATGCTTCATGTGCCATGGTTTAGATGGTGTTGGGTGATAGGTTGAGACTGGATGATCTCAAAGGTCTTTTCTAACCTGGTTAATTCAGTGTTCTGTATCTTCACATTACTATGCTGCCATAGTAAAACCTCCAGCATGCTCTTGTCCTGTTCAGGTCTCTGCTTTCAGTTAGATTCTGATGTAATGGCAAAGGAAAATGTAACTCCCCCACTGTTTACTTTCAGTGGTCACTGCAGGCCATGCTCACCTCTTTACAGAGCGTCCTAGGGACCATTATCTTCAGGATGCGACATATTCGTGCCACAAACACTCTGTCCACCGCCGCCCGCTCCTTCTTTCCCTCCTTCTGCTGCACACAGGACAGGAAGAGGGGTGAGACACTGTGTCACTCAAATGCTGATGTGCTATCTTCCTTACCCAAGTTACCTACAGCTACCTCTCTACAGCCTCTGCAGCCTGTTCCTGCAGTGTAAGGCTTGCTCAGAGAAGTGAAAGGAACCAGAAGGACTGGGAAAGCGTGCCCCCACAGCTAACAGACACCCCAAGGCAAAGAACCAAGCAACCAGAACAAACTGCACTGAGAAGAACTTGCCAGGACCCACAGGAGTATTTATTGCAGACCTACACACCTGGTACCTATCTGTATGCATTAAAACAGCCACAGGATGAACCTGATTCCTCCATTCCTTTGACCAATGCAAGCCTGAAAGCCTAAGTCAAACCACAGTGGCCCCATGGCCATCATTCTGCCCCAAAGGAAACCACAACTATGAAACTGAAGTGTTAAAAAAGCACATGAAAGTTACTAAAAACACATCACAGGGAAAAACAGATTACCTCATTGCTCTGCAGGGTTTGCTTTCCACTTCTTCTGCTGTAGGAGAGAAAAGAAAGTGTTTTGCTTGTTATTAATGCCTGTTTCTGTCTTGAAGATCCACACTGAAGCCACACAAAGGCAAGCTTGGTACAGCAGCTCTACCTATTTCTGGCACAGCAGTGTAGGGTCTCCCCAGCAGGGCCACCTAGGACATCCAACTTGGCTGCTGCTTGTATACAATGTGAAGAAACCTTCCCTCTCTTCAGCATTCAGTTTCACACAGGGAGATGGAGATGGAGATGGAGATGGAGATGGAGATGGAGATGGAGATGGAGATGGAGATGGAGATGGAGATGGAGATGGAGATGGAGATGGAGATGGAGATGGAGATGGAGATGGAGAGGATGGGATGGGATGGGATAGCATAGGATGGGATAGGATAGGATGGGATGGGATAGCATAGGATGGGATAGACCTTCAAGATCATCGCTTCCAACCTATCATCCAACACCACCTAATCAACTAACCCATGGCACCAAGCACCCCATCAAGTCTCCTCCTGAACACCTCCAGTGATGATGACTCCACCACCTCCCCAGGCAGCCCATTCCAATGGCCAATCACTCTCTCTGTGTAAAACTTCCTCCTGACCTCCAGCCTAAACCTCCCCTGGTGCAGCCTGAGAAGTCTTTCATCCCCCAGTTGTGCTTTACCTGGGCACCTGTATCACAAACTCTGGTGGGTTTGTGTTTCTCACACACACTTTGCAAGCCTGGCTACATAGTTCCACCAACCAAAACTTGAGTCTGCAGTCCTGGAGTTTCAGCAATCCAAGCAACCCAACTTCCATCATCTTTCACCCTAATTACATTGGAATGGGCTGCCTGGGGAGGTGGTGGAGTCACCATAACTGGAGGTGTTCAGAAGGAGACTTGATGGGGTGCTTGGTGCCATGGGTTAGTTGATTAGGTGGTGTTGGGTGATAGGTTGGACTTGATGATCTTGAAGGTCTCTTCCAAACTGGTCTATTCTATTCTATTCTGCAAACCAAATCAGTTTGGCTTGTGGCTGACTTTCAGATAACACACCTTACTACATAGAAAGATTACTTCAGATGCCATGAAAAGAAGCTCCTGCAAAGCTGTGCATTGGAAGGGGAGCTAGCTTTAACTCTGTCCTTCTCATTTCCTCTGCATCCCTATGAAGCAATTAAAGCATTTATCAGCTAGTGCTGAAGACACTCTAAAGCACAACACTGCTCCTCTTCCTCCCCTTTCCAGACAGGCAAGCTGACACAGCAGCTCACTTGTTTTCTGAGCATTCCTGTGTCAGGTGAGCTCACACAGCTGTTGGCAGGGCTTGCATGTTTACAGACTTCAGAAGCAACAGCTAACCACATGGAATTGTAACTTACTCTCTGAACCCTCTTATTAAAACGTGGAGAGCAGGCTGGCTGAAAGCCACAACACTGAGACACTTTGGAGGCAGCAGCCAGGAAATGCCAGGGAAACAGAAACTGGGAAAGGCACTGCCCCTGCCTGCCTCATCAGAACAGCTGCAGACTGCCCCACGACCAGGGATCCTGCATCACTGTAAAGGGAAATGTGCTTCACAGAGCTGCAAACAAAGTGCCAAGGATGAGGCCAGGCCCATTCTGGTTATGATGATCAGAAAGATGTGTGAGTGCCACTGTCCAATGAAGAGAAACAATCAGCATGGAAGGAAGAAGCAAGGCAGAAGGGGAACATGAGAGAAGAAGGGAGAAATGCCAGTTTAACAAGAACTTAATTAAAGGTAATGGTGGGAGGGAAGCCTGAGAGAAGAGAGAAATCCTGCAAGACTACTTGTGCAAGAGACAGAACTGAGAGCCTGAAGGGCATCTGAGCACAGCCCAGGGGAGAAACAACTTCATAAAAGATCAGAACAGACACAGCCCCTATTACAAGAGGGATCTGGAGGTGCTGGAAGGTGTCCAGAGAAGGGCCACAAGGATGATCAGAGGGCTGGAGCACCTCTCCTATGAGGACAGACTGAAGGAGTTGGGGCTGTTCAGTCTGCAGAAGAGAAGGCTCCGAGGTGACCTCATTGTGGCCTTCCAGGATCTGAAGGGGGCTACAAGAAGGCTGGGGAGGGACTGCTCAGGATCTCAGGTAGTGCTAGGAGTAGGGGGAATGGAATGAAGCTGGAGGTGGGGAGATTCAGGCTGGAGGTGAGGAGGAAGCTCTTCCCCATGAGAGTGGTGAAGCCCTGGAATGGGTTGTCCAGGGAGGTGGTTGAGGCCCCGTCCCTGGAGGTGTTTAAGCCCAGGCTGGATGAGGCTCTGGGCAGCCTGATCTAGTGTGGGGTGTCCCTGCCCATGGCAGGGGGGTTGGAACTAGATGATCCTTGTGGTCCCTTCCAACCCTGACTGATACTATGACACTAAGACTTCATCAAGTCATGACAAAAGCATGTGTGTGGAAATGGCAACCATGTGCAGAGCCTAAGTAAGAGTCTCCTTAGGGACCACATCCCCATGTCAGAGAGGCAACTGTGACTGGCACAAACAGCTCTCAACACATCCTGTGTGATGTCTCAGACTACTAAAGCCTGGCCTGTTTTTAACAGGGGTCCTTGAGTGTGGATCAGCCCAGGCATGCCTGGTGTGAAATCAGGGGGAAGGGCAGCACTCTTGGTGCCAGTAAGCTGTAATCAAACTGTGTGGGCATTCCCCAGACGGCTCAGGGCTGGCTGCTGCAGAAGGGGGAAGCATGCTGCTCTTCCAGCTATGCTACAGGAACTCCAAGCCTTGCTGCTTCAAGGCTGGGCAACGTCTGAAGCCCCAACACTTACAACACACAACTAGTCCAGCTTTAAAGGCACCAGAAGTGAACACATTAAACACTAATGCATTAAGAAGATGAGGCCCACAAGGATCCTGGCAGCTGAACACCTCGGATGCATTTATTTACAAGCTGCTTTTTCCCCCTGCAGTAACTGCTGAGAGAAATTCAGCAGCTGAAGCTGCTGGTCAGACCTGAAACTGAGTATGCACTAAAAAGAGTCTTGAAGAAAGAGTGACTTTGTGTGTGAGCAGGGTCTCACATCACTGCCTCCTGTCTGCCCCCAGTGTTTTGTTTTCTTTGCAGATGACACCAAGCTGGGGGCAGGAGTTGATCTGCTGGAGGGTAGAGAGGCTCTGCAAAAGGACCTCGACAGGCTGGACAGATGGGCAGGAGATTGAACACATCCAAGTGCCAGGTGCTGCACATTGGCCACAACAACCCCATGCAGTGCTACAGGCTGGGGTCAGAGTGGCTGAGAGCAGCCAGGCAGAGAGGGACCTGGGGGTGCTGGTTGACGGTAGGCTGAACATGAGCCTGCAGTGTGCCCAGGCAGCCAAGAGGGCCAATGGCATCCTGGCCTGCATCAGGAACAGTATAGCCAGCAGGAGCAGGGAGGTCATTCTGCCCCTGTACACTGCACTGGTTAGGCCACACCTTGAGTCCTGTGTCCAGTTCTGGGCTCCCCAGTTTAGGAAAGATGTTGAGAGGCTGGAGCGTGTCCAGAGAAGGGCAACAATGCTGGGGAGGGGTTTGGAGCACAGCCCTGTGAGGAGAGGCTGAGGGAGCTGGGGTTGCTTAGCCTGGAGAAGAGGAGACTCAGGGGAGACTTTATTGCTCTCTACAACTCCCTGAAAGGAGGTTGTAGACAGGCAGAGGTTGGTCTCTTCTCCCAGGCAACCAGCACCAGAACAAGAGGACACAGTCTCAGGCTGCACCAGGGGAGGTCTAGGCTAGAGGTGAGAAAGTTCTTCACCAAGAGAGTCATTAGCCATTGGAATGGGCTGCCTGGGGAGGTGGTGGAGTCACCATCACTGGAGCTGTTCAGGAGGAGACTTGATGGGGTGCTTGGTGCCCTGGTTTAGTTGATTAGGTGGTGTTGGATGATAGGTTGGACACAATGATCTTGAAGGTCTCTTCCAACCTGGTTTATTCTATTCCATTCCATTCCATTTGATTTTAGAGAGTTAAAATGAGGATTATTTGTCAATTCAAACCCTAATAAGAAGCTTTAAGTGCTTTGTTCTAACAGCCCCAAAGAGCTCCAACTAACACTTCAATAATGGATCAATGCTCTATGCAAGTGTGGGTTACCTACAAACTCCAACCAAACCAACCCCCTCAAACTGTTGTTACTTTCTTTAAGTGAAATAATTTTGCTTGCAGTGGAAGACTGTGCTGTGTTGTACCTCTAGCTGGAAGAAAAGCTTCTGCTTCCTGCAGACATTTTCCTCCTCAAGAGCCTGTTCTGCCAGTCTGACAGCTGCTGGCACTGCTCCAGGCTCAATTCTCCTGCTGTGGAAGTTTTGTGTTGGAATCCTGGTGGTGTTCTCACAGAATCTGGACTCTCAATTAGTCAGCAAGAGCACAACAAGACTCTCTGCTTCCAGCAGACACCTCTAGCACTGGGAAGCTCTCTTACTGTTCCAGACCTCTCATTTACTTCATGCTTTAGCTTCCTAAGCCATACTGGGGAAGGAGGGGAAGTGCTTCACAGGATCAGTCAGGGATGGAATGGGATGGAATGGGATGGAATGGACCAGGTTGGAAGAGACCTTCAAGATCATCATGTCCAACCTATCATCCAACACCACCTAAACAACTAACCCATGGCACCAAGCACCCCATCAAGTCTCCTCCTGAACACCTCCAGGGATGGTGACTCCACCACCTCCCCAGGCAGCCCATTCCAATGGCCAATCACTCTCTCTGTATAGAACTTCTTCCTCACATCCAGCCTAAACCTCCCCTGGCACAGCTTGAGACTGTGTCCTCTTGTTCTGGTGCTGGCTGCCTGGGAGAAGAGATCAACCTCTGCCTGTCTACAGCCTCCCATCAGGTAGTTGTAGAGAGTGATAAGGTCTCCCCTGAGCCTCCTCTTCTCTAGGCTAATCAACCCCAGCTCCCTCAGCCTCCCCTCACAGGGCTGTGCTCCAGACCCCTCCCCAGCTTTGTTGCCCTTCTCTGGACACGCTCCAGCAAGTCAACCTCCTTCCTAAACTGAGGGGCCCAGAACTTGACACAGGACTCAAGGTGTGGCCTAACCAGTGCAGTGTACAGGGGCAGAATGACCTCCCTGTGCCTGCTGGCCACACTGTTCCTGATGCAGGCCAGGATGCCATTGGCCCTCCTGGCTGCCTGGGCACACTGCAGGCTCATGTTCAGCCTACCATCAACCAGCACCCCCAGGTCCCTCTCTGCCTGGCTGCTCTCAGCCACTCTGACCCCAGCCTGTAGTACTGTATGGTTGGAAGGGACCACAAGGATCATCTAGTTCCAACCCCCCTGCCATGGGCAGGGACACCCCACACTAGATCAGGCTGGCCAGAGCCTCCTCCAGTCTGGTCTGAATCACCTCCTTGATGTCCTCACTTGGTACTGCAAGCAAATCCCCTGGTGTATGGCCATCTCTGAGCAGCACAGTGTAAGGACTGCCTGGAACAGAAACATAAGGCCATCTCTTACTGTAGTGATTGCCCTGTCCCCTCATCCTGTTTGAATTAAACAGTGGGGTTTATTCCCATAGGCATGCCTGACCTGGTGAGGCAGTAGGGTAACAGCTCTGACACAGCTCAGGTCAATACTCAGTGCTTATTCAACATGCCTGCTGCACCTGTAGAAGCTACAACTGAACTGCAAGAGCTCTGCTTTTACCCTTCAGCATACAGTCCTGGTGTGAGTTAGACCAGAGCTAACTGTTCAGTGATTTCACTTTTCAGCTCAGCCTCTAAGCAGCTGCACCCCCTGAAATGGACAGCATGTGCTCACAGGCTGCTTCCAGCAGGGACAGTGCTCCATGCTGCCAGCTAATGTGGGGGTGCAGAGTAAAAGGCAGCATCTCCACAGAGCAGAGACCCTACACTGACCAGAAAGGTACTCCATACTCCATGTTATAGAGTCCTGTGTCCAGTTCTGGGCTCCTCAGTGTAAGAAGGACACTGAGACACTTGAAGGTGTCCAGAGGAGGGCAACAAGGCTGGGGAGAGGCCTCGAGCACAGCCCTGTGAGGAGAGGCTGAGGGAGCTGGGGTTGTTTAGCCTGGAGAAGAGGAGGCTCAGGGGAGACCTCATTGCTCTCTACTACCTGAAGGGAGGTTGTAGACAGGAAGGGGTTGGTCTCTTCTCTCTAGCAACCAGCACCAGAACAAGAGGACACAGTCTCAAGCTGCACCAGGGGAAGTTCAGGCTGGAGGTGAGGAGAAAGTTCTTCACTGAGAGAGTCATTTGCCATTGGAATGTGCTGCCCAGGGAGGTGGTGGAGTCACCATCCCTGGAGGTGTTCAAGAGGGGATTGGATGTGGCACTTGGTGCCATGGTCTAGTCATGAGGTCTGTGGTGACAGGTTGGACTGGATGATCCTTGAGGTCTCTTCCAACCTTGGTGAGACTGTGACACTGTGATGTCATACTCCACATAAAGCTGGGGGATCACAAGGGTCAAGCCCTCTTCCCTTATGCAATGGCCAGTGTCCAGGAAGGACTCTCTCTGGTCTGCCTCCAATCCCAACACTTGAGCACTTCAATCTCTTTCTAGACTCCAGCTCCTGAATCCAGACCTCATCTGCCCCGAGTCCAGCCTGTGACTTCTGCCACAGCAACAGTGGAAACAGAGCCTGAGTGCCATGGAGGGGGCTGGGTTTGATATTGGGGTTTGCAAATGTTTTGTTATTTTCATCAGTGTAGCTCTAGTCTTCTTTTCCAGTGCACATCTCTCCCTCCCTTGTTCCCTCTCTCTTCCCCTTGGGGAAGGGAGAAATGCTAATAGAGAGCAGCTTCAATTGATGGCCAGCTCAGGCATGACCCTTGGCATGTAGCTACTCTCACTTCATAGTATCACAGTATCAGTCAGGGCTGGAAGGGACCACAAGAATCAGCTAGTTCCAACCCCCCTGCCATGGGCAGGGACACCCCACACTAGATCAGCCTGGACAGAGCCTCATCCAGCCTGGGCTTAAACACCTCCAGGGGCAGGGCCCCAACCACCTCCCTGCACAACCCATTCCAGGGCTTCACCACTCTCATGGGGAACTTCCTCCTCACCTCCAGCCTCAATCTCCCCACCTCCAGCTTCAGTCCATTCCCCCTAGTCCTATCACTACCTGAGATCCTGAGCAGTCCCTCCCCAGCCTTCCTGTAGCCCCCTTCAGATACTGGAAGGCCACAATGAGGTCACCTGGGAGCCTTCTCTTCTCCAGACTGAACAGCCCCAACTCCTTCAGTCTGTCCTCATAGGAGAGGTGCTCCAGCCCTCTGATCATCCTCGTGGCCCTTCTCTGGACACCTTCCAGCACCTCCAGATCCCTCTTGTCATAGGGGCTCCAGAACTGGAGGCAGTACTCCAGGTGAGGTCTCCCCAGAGCTGAGCAGAGGGTGAGGATCTCCTCCCTTGCCCTGCTGGCCACACTTCTCCTGATGCAGCCCAGGATCTGATTGGCTTTGCGGGCTGCAAGTGCACACTGAGAGCTCCTGGTGAGCTTCTCCTCCCCCAGCACCCCGAAGTCTCTCTCCTCAGGGCTGCTTTCCAGCCAGTCACTGCCCAGCCTGGATTTGTGCCTGGGACTGCCTCCACCCAGATGCAGGACCCTGCCCTTGGTCTTGTTGAACCTCAGGAGGTTGGCTTGTGCCCATCTCTCCAGCCTGTCCAGGTCCCTCTGGATGGTTGATGGGTTGGACACAATGATCTTGAAGGTCTCTTCCAACCTGGTCTATTCTCTTCTATTCTATAAGCCAAAGTATTCAAGATGCAATAACTGAAGGCACTGGTGGATAACACACACTTTTCTTCCACATAACATCCTCCTTCTCCTGGGCTGTGAGCAGCACTCAAACTGCCTTTGCTTTTCAAACCTTAGCCATGTGCTTAGAGCAGGGAGTTATTTTTCCAGACAGCTTTGACACTCAGCAACCCAACAAGTGGAGACCAAGCCACTCCTTTCCGTGCACATACCTTTCACAGTTTTGACAAACACTTCTTTCTCTTTACTGAGGTCTTTCTCTTCTATCAGAATCCCATGGAAAATGCACCCAAACCTGCCTTAATAATAATAATAGGCCAGGTTGGAAGAGACCTTCAAGATCATCGCGTCCAACCCATCAACCAATCCAACACCACCTAAACAACTAACCCATGGCATCCCAACTTGAGGACAATTCCACACCATTTCAGTCTGCAAGTAAATGCTAGTCACAGCACTCAGGTCTTTGGGTTTAGCCTTCTTTATCCCAGTGAAGCGACCCTCTTCAAAGAGGATGTGACAAGGATGGCTACTCAGGAAGTATCACTCTCAACACTCCTGAAGAAACTCAGACAAGTCTTCAAGAGGCCACTGAGTCGAGCTGCTGCCATGTCTCGGGAGCACTAGTTCTGTGTTACTTACTAGCAAACTGGACAGAGCTAAAGTTTACAGTCTTGCTGAACAAGGTTCAGAGCTAGGAATAAGAAGCTGCAGGTGAAGAGAGCTAAGCAGGACCTGTAGCTTAATGACAGAGGCAGGGGAGGTAAGAGTTTGACAACGTGTTTAAGAGCAACAAGAACACTGCACACTTGAGCTCATGCTGCCTTCCCTCTGCACAGGAGGAGAAGTGGATTTTGTTCAACCCAGTGGAAAGGAAGAATATCTGGTTGAGGGTTACATGGAGTTTTCCAAGCAACCTTAGTGTGCACACACCTTGCATTCCAGAAGGGCACTGGGCAGTTTCCTGCCTTTAAGAAGTACAGTATCACAGTCTCACAGTATCACCAAGGTTGGAAGAGACCTCGAGGATCATCCAGTCCAACCTGTCTCCACAGGCCTCAGGACTAGACCATGGCACCAAGTGCCACATCCAATCCCCCCTTGAACACCTCCAGGGATGAGGACTCCACCACCTCCCTGGGCAGCACATTTCAATGGCTAACAACTCTCTCAGTGAAGAATTTTCTCCTCACCTCCAGCCTAAACCTCCCCTGGCACAGCCTGAGACTGTGTCCTCTTGTCCCTCAAAGCACACTCGCAGGTAGACACAGCTCCACACTGCATTCCCTGCACAGAGCAACAGAGAGCAGAAGCACAGCTACAGCAGGGAGCTCATTCTGCCCCTGTACACTGCATTGGTTAGGCCACACCTCGAGTCCTGTGTCCAGTGCTGGGCCTCTCAGTTTAGGAAGGAGGTTGACTTGCTGGAGCATGGCCAGAGAAGGGCAACAAAGTTGGCGAAGGGTCTGGAGCACAGCCCTGTGAGGAGAGGCTGAGGGAGCTGGGGTTGCTTAGCCTGGAGAAGAGGAGGCTCAGGGGTGACCTTATTGCCCTCAACAACTACCTGAAGGGAGGTTGTAGACAGGCAGAGGTTGGTCTCTTCTCCCAGGCAGCCAGCACCAGAACAAGAGGACACAGTCTCAGGCTGCGCCAGGGGAGGTTTAGGCTGGAGGTGAGGAAGAAGTTCTACACAGAGAGAGTGATTGCCCATTGGAATGGGCTGCCTGGGGAGGTGGTGGAGTCACCATCACTGGAGGTGTTCAGGAGGAGACTTGATGGGGTGCTTGGTGCCATGGGTTAGTTGTTTAGGTGGTGTTGGATTGCTTGATAGGTTGGACATGATGATCTTGAAGGTCTCTTCCAACCTGGTCTATTCTATTCTATTCAATTCTATTCTATCCTATCCTACTTCAGGTCAAGGGCAGTAACCTTTCCCAGCAGCCTGGGCACGGTCCAGAGGCATGTCCATTTATGCAACACAACCTGAGCACACACAGAAGCCAAGAGCACAAGGTCTTGGCCCTGGGCCGGGGGCCAGTTACAGCACAAGCAAAAATACTGTGAGGGGAATGCACTCAGGGGAGCAAGAAGGGATCTCTGAGAAGGTCACAGCCAGCCATGTCACTCTGCATTGCTCTGCACTGATAGAGCTCATCAAATTTGAGAAGGCAACAAAGCAGAACTGTTGTAGAAGAAATTCTGGGTTCTCACAGGAGTCTGCTTCTCATCACCAAAGTCACAGGGACAGAAACTAAACCTTTTACCACAGGCTTGTGCTCTGGCCCGGGCTGTGGCTCTGGCTCTCCCTCACAGGCCACAGAGAAACAAGGACCTCTAGCTGCTTTCCTGCAAAATGGAAAACAAGAGAGTTTCACACTGTCACACTGCCTCCAGAGCCTGGCTTGGACAACAAGCAATTTAGGCAACTTAGTAAGAAACCACTCATTAACCACCCAGGCTTAAAACAAAGGCAGTCTTCATCTAAGGAGTAGAGCTGAGTCAGCTGAGTCAGCTGGTTTCTCCTGCATCTTCCAGCTCAAGGCAGATTTTCTGAGCCCCAGGCAGGTTTCTGCGCAGGATTAGACTTTAGGAGCATTCTCTAGTGATCCTGTTTGTGTTTCTCAGGGTTTTGGTTGGGTTGGAGGTTTGGGTTGGGGTTGGTTGTTTCATTTGGTTGGGGTTGTTGTTTGGTGTGTGTGTTTGTTTGAATGTTATACACACAGAGCAAGCAGTGGACTCCACAGAGAGAGCTGTTAGCCATTGGGATGTGCTGCCCAGGGGGGTGCTGGAGTCACCATCCCTGGAGGTGTCCAAGAAGGGATTGGATGTGGCACTTGGTGCCATGGTTTAGTTGTCAGGAGGTGTTGGGTGACAGCTTGGACTTGATGACCTTTGAGGTCTCTTCCAACCTCACTGATTCCATGACTCTGTGAACAGCCACAAGAACATTCTGGATGAAGCTACCTTAATGTAGTTGCATGGAGATGTCTTTGGACACCTGACAC
Organism: Melanerpes formicivorus; assembly: GCF_026170545.1. Lineage (NCBI taxonomy): Eukaryota > Metazoa > Chordata > Aves > Piciformes > Picidae > Melanerpes > Melanerpes formicivorus. Next base: position 2,059,133 of record NW_027142451.1, read on the forward strand.
TTTTCACCAGGCAGCACAAGTTCACTTCAGAGCTTCTGCACACATGGAAGCAGCCTCTTCATCTGCAGCAACACAATGTCACCCTCCTCAAACAGTCACGGGGCACTTAACCAGAGCAGGTCTCTTCACGTGAGGGGCACTCAAGGCTCACCCAAACATCTTCAGAAGCCAAGGGACAGGAGGCAAATAAGGAAGAATATCACAGATACACAAAGCTGCTTCAAGGTACAGCTGCCACGTGTGATGGAGTTCAAGCTCCTGTGTTACCCTTGGAAGCTCCTCCAAAGGCAGGAAGTCTTTGATCACACTTGTATCCATCACAGCCAACCTGCAGGTCCACAGCAGTCCCATCCACAGCATCAGCAGAACAGCTACCACCACTGGCAGAAGAAAACTGCTGAGAAGCCCAGGGACAGGCAGATGAATGCATTAGGTCATCTGTAACCTAGGATGACCTGTGCAAAAACCCTCTTTGACCCACAGTGTCAACAACTCTGTTGACTTCCCTTAACCAAAGGTGACTTCCCCCTTGCTGAGGTGTGTCTAACCTCTAAGAGACCCAGGAGCACACTGCCCTTCCTTCCTGCATTTCTTTCTCTCCACAGGAGGGACACACAGAGAGGCTGAGGGAGCTGGGGTTGTTTGGCCTGGAGAAGAGGAGGCTCAGGGGAGACCTCATTGCTCTCTACAACTACCTGAAGGGTGGTTGTGCCCAGGTGGGGGTTGGTCTCTTCTCCCAGGCAACCAGCACCAGGACAAGAGGACACAGTCTCAAGCTGTGCCAGGGGAAGTTTAGGCTGGAGGTGAGGAGAAAGTTCTTCACCGAGAGTCATTCGTCATTGGGATGTGCTGCCCAGGGAGGTGGTGGAGTCGCCATCCCTGGAGGTGTTCAGGAGGGGATTGGATGTGGCACTTGGTGCCATGGTCTAGTCATGGGGTCTGTGGTGACAGGTTGGACTCGATGATCCTCGAGGTCTCTTCCAACCTTGGTGATACTGTGAAGTTTCTGTGAAGTTCCAACCCCCCTGCCATGGGCAGGGACACCCCACACTAGATCAGGCTGCCCAGAGCCTCATCCAGCCTGGGCTTAAACACCTCCAGGGACGGGGCCTCAACCACCTCCCTGCACAACCCATTCCAGGGTTTCACCACTCTCATGGGGAAGAACTTCCTCCTCACCTCCAGCCTCAATCTCCCCACCTCCAGCTTCATTCCATGCCCCCTACTCCTAGCACTACCTGAGATCCTGAGCAGTCCCTCCCCAGCCTTCCTGTAGGCCCCCTTCAGATACTGGAAGGCCACAATGAGGTCACCTGGGAGCCTTCTCTTCTCCAGACTGAACAGCCCCAACTCCTTCAGTCTGTCCTCACAGGAGAGGTGCTCCAGCCCTCTGCTCATCCTCCTGGCCCTTCTTTGGACACCTTCCAGCACCTCCAGATCCCTCTTGTCATAGGGGCTCCAGAACTGGAGGCAGTACTCCAGGTGGGGTCTCAGCAGAGCTGAGCAGAGGGGGAGAATCACCTCCCTTGCCCTGCTGGCCACACTTCTCCTGCTGCAGCCCAGGATCTGATTGGCTTTGCGGGCTGCAAGTGCACACTGAGAGCTCCTGGTGAGCTTCTCCTCCACCAGCACCCCCAAGTCTCTCTCCTCAGGGCTGCTTTCCAGCCAGTCACTGCCCGGCCTGGATTTGTGCCTGGGATTGCCTCAACCCAGATGCAGGACCCTGCCCTTGGTCTTGTTGAACCTCATGAGGTTGGCTTGTGCCCACCTCTCCAGCCTGTCCAGGTCCCTCTGGATGGCCTCCCTTCCCTCCAGCTGTCTGCTGCACCACACAGCTTGGTGTCATCAGCAAACTTGCTGAGGGTGCACTCAATGCCACTGTCCATGGCACCCACAAAGATGTTGAACACGACAGGTCCCAGGACTGATCCCTGAGGGACTCTGCTTGTCCCTGGCCTCCACTGGGACATGGAGCCATTGACAGCCACTCTTTGGGTGCGGCCATCAAGCCAGTTCCTTATCCATCTAGTGGTCCACCCATCACACCCATGTGTCACCAGTTTGGAGACCAGGATGTGGTGGGGACAGTGTTGAAGGCTTTGCACAGGGCTGGGGAAGCAACATCAGTTGCTCTCCCCTCAGCTATTGATGTTGTCACCTGTGCAGAGAAGGCCACCAGGTTGGTCAGGCAGGATTTGCCCTTGGCTGACTGCTCCCAATCACCTCTTCACTATTCTTCTGAGCCAGTAGTGCCTCCAGGAGGATCTGCTCCATGATCTTTCCAGGCACAGAGGTGAGACTGCCTGGCCTGGAGTTCCCTGGTTCCTCCTGCTTACCCTTTTTGCAGATGGGGGTAGTGTTTCCACTGTCCCAGTCTGTGGGGACTGCCCCAGACTGCCAGGACACTGCCAAGCAGCGCTGGAGGCCCTGCTGATTGCAGGGACTGCCCACGATGGCCTGAGTCAGGATGGTTTGCTCCTCTCTGCTCACCCAAGACAATGTTGTCTCTCAGGCAACTTCTTATGACCCTGAAAAGCACAACTGAAGTCCTAACTGCATTTACACTAACAGCTTTCACCACCCCACGAAGAAACAAAGCCTTCCCCAGCCAACAGCCTTCACTCCCGTTGAGGTAGCAGGGAAGGCTGTGAGCAAACAGCTCTGTTTGTAGCTCTAAGTTACTGTAAGCAAACACTTCTGTGCCCTTCTGTTTGGGGGAGTACCACAGAAAACTGAGGCTGAAATACACTGTGATAATACCACTGTGAAGTGATAATGCAAGTGATGATACCTCTCAGCGCTGCAAAACCTGATGAGGGATGTAATGGCTCTTACAGAACATCGATGACTAACCCAGGCGGCACTAATTAACTGATCTTTGACCTACTAAGGTAGGTTAGCATAACATATACAGCTTAATTATTCATACATTACTACCTGATAGGAGTTGTCCTGGACCTTGCCCCTATTGTCTGACAGCAGAAATGTAGGTGAAAGTTGCCTCTCCTCCCCACTACCCTTGCCAGAACTGATTGTCCTCTATCAGAATCACAGTCTCACAGTGTCACAGAATCACCAAGGTTGGAAGAGAACTCAAAGATCACCGAGTCCAACCATCACCACAGACCTCAGATACAGCACCAGAAGTCTGTGTATGATACATTTTTTGCTTCATGTTTAAACACACCTGGTTTGCCAAGAGAAGGCAAAGGTGTCTGCTGCTTTGCTTTGCTTTTCAACTTTGGTCAGCAGGGACACCGAACTGCTGCTGGTGTTCCAGGAGAACTTCACAGTGTCACAGAACCACCAAGGTTGGAAGAGACCTCAAAGATCATCGAGTCCAACCTGTCACCACAGACCTCAGGACTAGACCATGGCACCAAGTGCCACATCCAATCCCTTCCTGAACACCTCCAGGGATGGTGACTCCACCACCTCCCTGGGCAGCACATTCCAATGGCTAACAACTCTCTCTGGGAAGAACTTCCTCCTCACCTCCAGCCTGAACTTCCCCTGGCACAGCTTGAGACTGTGTCCTCTTGTTCTGGTGCTGGCTGCCTGGGAGAAGAGACCAACCCCCACCTGGCTACAACCACCTTTCAGGGAGTTGTAGAGAGCAGTGAGATCTCCCCTGAGCCTCCTCTTCTCCAGGCTAAACAACCCCAGCTCCCTCAGCCTCTCCTCACAGGGCTGTGCTCAAGGCCTCTCCCCAGCCTTGTTTCATAGTTTCATTCAGGGTTGGAAGGGACCACAAGCATCATCTAGTTCCAACCCCCCTGCCATGGGCAGGGACACCCCACACTAGATCAGGCTGCCCAGAGCCTCATCCAGCCTGCTCTTAAACACCTCCAGGGACGGGGCCTTGACCACCTCCCTGGACAACCCATTCCAGGGTTTCACCACTCTCATGGGGAAGAACCTCCTCCTCACATCCAGCCTGAATCTCCCCACCTCCAGCTTCATTCCATTCTCCCTAGTCCTATCACTACCTGAGATCTTGAGAAGTCCTTCCCCAGCCTTCCTGTAGGCCCCCTTCAGATCCTGGAAGGCCACAATGAGGTCACCTGGGAGCCTTCTCTTCTGCAGACTGAACAGCCCCAACTCCTTCAGTCTGTCCTCATAGGAGAGGTGCTCCAGCCCTCTGATCATCCTCATGGCCCTGCTCTGGACACCTTCCAGCACCTCCACATCTCTCTTGTCATAGGGGCTCCAGAACTGGACACAGTACTGCAGGTGGGGTCTCACCAGGGCTGAGTAGAGGGGGAGGATCACCTCCCTCGACCTGCTAGCCACACTTCTGATGCAGCCCATGCGGGCTGCAAGTGCACACTGAGAGCTCATGTTGAGCTTCTCCTCCCCCAGCACCCCCAAGTCTCTCTCCTCAGGGCTACTTTCCAGCCAGTCACTGCCCAGCCTGGATTTGTGCCTGGGATTGCCTCTCTGTTGCCCTTCTCTGGACACCTTCAAGTGTCTCGATGTCCTTCCTAAACTGAGGGGCCCCGAACTGGACACAGGACTCAAAAACTTCAAAGCAGCACACAAAATAAGCCAGGAAACAGTTACACTATTCTGTCTTGTTTCACTGGAGTATCTCATGTAGAACATAAAGTGTATATATGTAAGTATAAATAGTTAAGTGTGCCTCCTTAAACTGTGCAAGGAAGGAAGAAGTTGTGCAGGTGATTCACATCTGCACTGGAACAGTTTCATGGTCCACTTGAAGGTTCAGCCCCAGCATCCTGCTGTTTATACTCCAAGTCTGCAACATTCCTCTTTCCCCTCAGGAAGCCCCCAAACCAGAATGTCATCTCCCAAAAGCCAGCAAGGTAAAATGCATCCCACACAGATCTGACACACAATCTCCAAGTGTTACACACCAAGGTCAACACAGGAATTCTTCCAGCCTACCTAGCCTGCCAAGTGAACCTCTCCTACAGAGGAGTAAGGAAAAGGATTCAGGATAATCACACCCTTCCAATTTCTCCCTCTTCCCAGGGGTGCAGAGAGAAATGAAGCACAGAAATCAGAGGGCAGGCTAGGCCCTGGGAGTTACCATCACTGCTGCATAAAGGTTTACCACTTGTTATGGTATGTCAGCACCACACACTAGCATGAGCATGGAGGAGCTACAGCTCTGGCAGGATGACAATCCTCCCCAGAAGCAAGCTGTGATTTACATCAGCTACAAAGCATTAAGAAATGAATGATACATGAACTAACGAGATTACAGGAGGATGAGGCAATGGTAATCAGTGGATGCTTCTGTCTTGGCTGGTGGTATAGGCAACATTGCTTACCTACTGCCTAGCCTTGACAGGTAGCATTCTGTAAGGCTCCTGGCAAGGCTTGCCTCACAGGGAAACATGGAGAGTGGAACGAAGACAAGTGGGCAAAAACCACCCTCACAAATAGCCTTCAAAGCAGCAGCAGCAGCAGCAGCACAGCTGTTATCAAAACCATTTCACAGTATCACTAAGTTTGGAAGAGACCTCAAAGGTCATCGAGTTCATGTGGCACGTTAGAGGTTTGGAATCTGTGGCCACAGGACACTGCCAGTAGGAAGCAAGATCCAAGCCATGGAGGAACTCAAAAGCCTAAGAACCCAGGCAAACACAAGTGGAACAACCAAGCCTGCAAGCATGCTACTTGTTGTAGCAACTTCTAGTAGACCTGAGAACCTGAAATGGCATAAGAGAGGATGGTGACAGAGGTACAGAACAAGGTTATGGGACTGCAGTACAGAGAGGAGAAAAGGGAAGGCTCAGGCCAGGCTCTCAGCTTCAACTGCTGAATCAGCTGGAACACAGTTCACAAGTTAGCTCCAGCCTCCAAATCTCACTAATCTTGTTACAGTGTTCAGACCACCTCATACTTGAGAATGCCTCAGATTTCGAGCACTGAGCCTACCACACTGGAGACTGATAAGGGAGGGACACTGCCACAGTGTCCACGCTCGCTTCCAGATGCTGGCTCTCAAGGTAACAGACTGTTAAGTCTTGCAGACCAGCATCGGGAAACCTGTAAGCAAAACAGCTCATGGGGACAACCCAGAAGCCACATTACACTCATTGCAGGGATAGGGAGATTACTCTGGACAAGCTTTGGCTTGCTCCAGCCTCCTGAATGGCACCAGCAGCACGCACCAAAGGCACTGACTGCGCTCGATCTGCACCCACACCTGGCGATGCGCTCTGATCCGAGGGTCACCTGCTCTGTGTGCTCTAGGATCACTTCTCCATGCAAGCAGAGAGAGATGTGTGGACAGCTGGGCAATTCACTCCAAAAGAATACTCTTGCCCTCAGTTAAAACACAGATGCTCCCACAGCAGCTGCAAGGCCCAGCCTCTCCCACAAACACCACCATAACACCGTGTGAAAATCCTGCACTGCCCTGTCAGTAACCTCCCTGCTCTCCGGTTTTGTACCCTTCCACACAGCCTCCCCCCTCTTCTGCAACGGTATTTCGCTAAGCCCAAGCAGAGGTGCCTGAAAAACCTCACCCCTGCCTACCAGCCGGACAGAAGGGCACATCTCAACGAGACTTTAGGGCGAGGTCTACCTCTCAGGCAAAGGTAGGAAGTGCACATAAAGCTCCTAAGGTCTTACACGTATAAAAGGAATTAGGCAAAATAAACCTGGATCGTTGCTTAATCGCAGGCTGTGCTGTTACTCAGTTAGGTTGACAGTCAGGATGCAGCACCAGGCTAAGCCTCTGAGGACTCCGTACCGGCTAACTGTGCTGCCCTGACGTGACCAGGTCAATGACCTACAACCACAGACACGTTAAAAGGGCAGAGGGACTGCTCCTGAGGTGTGCTCTGCACCTGCCGCGCTTTATGGCACCCAGCTGCCTCAGAAGAGATAAACTCATCCTAGCAGGCAGTAAGGCATCCTCGCTGACAGCCCGAGCCAGCCGTGTGCCCCCGGCTGCGTGCGGCAGCGCTACAACAACACCTGGGCTCCATCACCTCCCTGCGCAGCCAGGGCGCCCTCGGACAACAGCTCTTGGACCTCAGTTCATAGGCAAACGGAGAAAATGAATACGAAGCTTGAGCAACAAGGCAGCGGTGTCCGGACGCTCGCAGGAGCGGCACCGACCGCGCCTCAGAGAGGCGGGAGGGGGAAGCAGAAGCCACCCCCCGGCGGCAGCGGCAGGGGCTGGGTCGCCCCTCCGCCAGGCCGAGAGCCGGCGGGGGCCGCTGCGGGTGCCACCTCCCCTGCCGCCTGCCGCCCGCCGCGGCCTCCCGCCGCCCCTCCCGCCCCGCGCAGCCCAAGGCCGGGCCCTCAGCCCCGCTGGCCTCCCGCGGCCCGCTCCGCTCACCCGTACTGGGCTGCCGCCCGACGCTTGTTGAGCAGGCAGAGGAGCGCGCAGGCGGCGGCGGCGGCGCCGGCGATGGCGGAGTGGCGCGCGGTGAGGTACTTGCTGTAGGCGGCCATGGCGGGGGAGCGCCGCGGAGCCCAGCCGAGCCGAGCCGAGCCGAGCAGAGGCCAGGCGCGGGGAATGCCGGGAGGAGGCGGGCCCGCCCGGCCTCCACGCCGCCGCCTGGGAGGGCTGCCGGCAGCCGGGCAGGACTTTGCCCGGGGAGCCACGACGTGGACGGGTTGTGCAACGGGGGCAATGGTAATAAACGCCACTTCCCCCTCTCACGCCGGCGGGGAGCGGGTGAAAGGGAAGGGGCGGTTCCGCCTGCGCCGGCGGGGCCGGGGCTGCCGCCGCTGTCCGCGCCTGCAGGTCAGGCTAAGCAGCGCCGCGGCCGCACCTGCCCCCCCCGGCGCCTCGGCCGCAGCCTGCGTTTCCAGTTTGTCACCCGCGGCTTGGCACCTCCTGCCCTGCCGGACTCCGGGCGCTCCCTTCCACGGGGGCCCTTGTGCAGCCGTGCGGTGCGGTCGCCAGCGCACACGGGGATGCCGTAGCAGTGTGATATAAACATTCACGGAAGATGTAAGCGTGGAGACAACGTCTTTCGTTAGGGTCATGAGAAGAGCTGCCGAGCTTGACGTTCAGACAGACGGGGGAATGAGCTGTCCCCTGCGTACGTCCGGGAAAGCAATGCCCGCGGTGAGCAGAGCCACAGCAGGTCCAGCTGGAGATACCAGCCAGCCGTCTACAGAACCAGTTGCACTCGCACAGGTGCTTTTCCCAGCAGAGTTAATAACAACTTGAAAGTCAAGCTATGCCGGCTGAAACACTCATGTCCGTGCCACCGGATTTACATGGAACCTCCCCCTGTGGTCATGTTCTTCAGACACTGACAAGTATCTAGTTCCAGCCCCCCTGCAAAGGGGGCAAGGGCACGTTCCACTAGATTAGGTTGCCGAAAGCCCCATCTGACTCAGCCTTGAAGGACTCCCATATAACACACAGCAGCTGAATTTTAAAGGCACAGCCTGAAACTGCCCCACTGTACCTTTTAAAGAACCAGTCACATGGAATCACAGAATCATTCAGGTTGGAAAAGATCCTCGAGAGCACCGAGTCCAACCCTTAACCCTACTCGACAGAGTTCACCCCTAACCCATATCCCCAAGTACCACGCCTAAACGATCTTTAAATACATCCTGGGCAGCGCATTCCAATGCCTGTCCACTCTTGCTGTGAAAAAGAATTCTTCCTGCTGTCCAGTCTAAACCCAGCCTGTTGCAGCTGTCACTAAGGCCATTCCCAGTTAGTTACTGATACAACTGTTAACAGTGACACAATGATTTCTCTGGCCAGACTTGAATGCACGTCAAAACGTGCTGAGAATAAATACCTCTTTTCAGTCTGAGGAAGGATTTCACACAGACTCTTAAAAACCTTTGAATGTTATGCTTTTGTTCCTGTCCTAGAAGAGTCTGCATCCATCCATTTATCAAGTATCCCTATTTCTTTCAAATATGTCTGCCTGGATTAGCAGGGCTGAAGGTGGAGTTTAATGAGTGCTGCTCTCTGCCAGGCCCTCCACCTGGGTCACAACCACCCCATAGTAAGGTACAGACTTGGAGACGTGTGGTTGGAAAGCTGCAGCTTGGAGAGGGACCTGGGGGTTCTGGTTGACAGTTGACTGAATATGAGCCAGCAGTGCCCAGGTGGCCAAGAAAGTCATTGGCCTCCTGGCTTGGGTTAGACAGGAGGTGATTATCCTTCCCAGCACTGGGGAAGCCACACTTCAAGTGCTGTGTTCAGTTCTGGGCCACTCACTGCAGGAAGGACATTGAGGGGCTGGAGCCTGTCCAGAGAAGGGCAACAAGGCTGGAGAAGGGCCTGGAGCACCTGGGCTATGAGGAGGGCCTGAGGGAGCTGGGGGTGTTCAGGCTGGAGAAGGGGAGGCTGAGGGGAGACCTCATTGCTCTACAACTCCCTGGTGGCCTCTGCTCCTTGGTGGCAAGAGACGAGCAGAGGAAATGGTTCCAAGCTTTGCCAGGGGAGGTTCAGGCTGGATGCTAGGAAATATTTCTTCCCAGAGAGGGTTCTCAGCCATTGGAATGCTCTGCCCAGGGCAATGCTGGAGTCACCATCCCTGGAGGTGTTTAAGCAGTGTGGAGCTGGTGCTTAGGGACATGGTTCAGTGCTGACCTTGCAGTGCTGGGTGGAGGGTTGGCCTGGATGACCTTGGAGCTCTCTTCCAAATGGATGCCTTCTGTGATTCTGGGGATCACCACACACATTCTTATGTCCTGTTCCTGGATGATACTTGGTTTCATCAGGCACTTTAGGGCAAGTTTATGCTTTGCTGTAAAAGATGAGGTCTCAAAACATTAAATTGTTCACATTCCCGAAGCACTGGAGTTAGGACTACGGCATCTAGCTCTCTGGCACTTGTTCTGTGACCTTGGACAAATCAGTAATCTCCTTGCTTTAAAATGCTTACTGTACACTGGCATTTAAGGAAAAAGAAATCAGAAACTTTTTAAGATGCTTCTGATACTGGGAAAATATGCATCAGAATCACACAGCATTAGAAAGTTAACCTTGGTTGAATAATTGCCCATATGTCTTGGTTAGGTTGGCAGTAGCTAAATGTGAGAACAGTGTCATAGTAGTATCACAGTATCAGTCAGGGTTGGAAGGGACCACAAGGATCAGCTAGTTCCAGCCCCCCTGCCATGGGCAGGGACACCCCACACTAGATCAGCCTGGCCACAGCCTCATCCAGCCTGGGCTTAAACACCTCCAGGGGCAGGGCCCCAACCACCTCCCTGCACAACCCATTCCAGGGCTTCACCGCTCTCATGGGGAAGAACTTCCTCCTCACCTCCAGCCTGAATCTCCCCACCTCCAGCTTCATTCCATTCCCCCTAGTCCTAGCACTACCTGAGATCCTGAGCAGTCCCTCCCCAGCCTTCTTGTAGCCCCCTTCAGATCCTGGAAGGCCACAATGAGGTCACCTCGGAGCCTTCTCTTCTGCAGACTGAACAGCCCCAACTCCTTCAGTCTGTCCTCACAGGAGAGGTGCTCCAGCCCTCTGCTCATCCTCCTGGCCCTTCTTTGGACACCTTCCAGCACCTCCAGATCCCTCTTGTAATAGGGGCTCCAGAACTGGAGGCAGTACTCCAGGTGGGGTCTCAGCAGAGCTGAGCAGAGGGGGAGAATCACCTCCCTTGCCCTGCTGGCCACACTTCTCTTGCTGCAGCCCAGGAGAGAGAGGGCATTTCTTCATCAGAGCAAATTTCCTCTATTCAGGTTGTTACCTACATTACAATATCTGCCAGTTTCCAGGTTTACTGAGTAAAGCACAGTTTTGCTGCTACTTTTAATCTTGCTGTCTGTGCAGAAATCAAGAGGTTTTGCTACACCTCTCTTGACAAGTCCTCTTCCCTCCTGTGGCAGGATGAAATTTCCCCCCAACAGTACCTTTGCCAGACCAGCTCAGGTGGAAGCAAATGGAAGCTATGTTTACAGGCAAAACCACACTCTACACTGGAATGCAATGAATGGGTACAACATGCACAGTACTTGCAGTATTTACAGACATTTGCAATTAACAAGTAACACAAGAACCCCTCCCTGGCCAGGGACCAGGGAAGCTGTCTCTCTGCCCCCCCACCCCCCACCCCCTGTCCAAAAGGGAGAAAGTAGCAGAGGAAAAAAGTATCTGTTAGACTTAACCAAAACAATGCAGCCAAGGTCAAGCAGCTACAGGCTGGGGTCAGAGTGGCTGAGAGCTGCCAAACAGAGAGGGACCTGGGGGTGCTGATTGACAGCTGCCTAAACATGAGCCAACAGGGTGCCCAGGTGGCCAAGAAGGCCAATGGCATCCTGGCCTGCATTAGGAATAGTGTGGCCAGCAGGAGCAGGGAGGTCATTGTGCCCCTGTACTCTGCATTGGTTAGGCCACACCTTGAGTCCTGTGTCCAGTTCTGGGCCCCTCAGTTTAGGAAGGACATTGAGACTCTTGAAGGTGCCCAGAGAAGGGCAACAAGGCTGGGGAGAGGCCTTGAGCACAGCCCTGTGAGGAGAGGCTGAGGGAGCTGGGGTTGTTTAGCCTGGAGAAGAGGAGGCTCAGGGGAGACCTCATTGCCCTCTACAACTACCTGAAGGGAGGTTGTAGCCAGGTGGGGGTTGGTCTCTTCTCCCAGGCAGCCAGCACCAGAACAAGAGGACACAGTGTCCAGCTGTGCCAGGTGAGGTTTAGGCTGGAGGTGAGGAGAAAGTTCTTCACTGAGAGAGTTGTTAGCCATTGGAATGTGCTGCCCAGGGAGGTGGTGGAGTCACCATCCCTGGAGGTGTTCAAGAGGGGATTGGATGTGGCACTTGGTGCCATGGTCTAGTCATGAGGTCTGTGGTGACAGGTTGGACTTGATGATCTTTGAGGTCTCTTCCAGCCTTGGTGATACTGTGAGACTGTGAAGCAGAAGCAGGGTTAGTGTCCTCTCCAGAGCAGCGAAGTGAGAAGAGAAGCCCCCAGCTTGTTCTGGTGCCACCAGCCTCATGGTAGCTACCTCTCCAATGGAACTGTTTGGAATGATCTTTCCCTTTCCTTTTCACACCCAGGGGTGATTTATTTACATTCTTCTGCTTTTCTGCTCGAAATCTGGAACAAAATTTTAAAGGTACAGCCTAAAACTGCCACACCTCCTCAAGCTTAGGTTGGCTGTCCCCCTCCACACACTGCCTATCTCATACAGCCTAACCTTGTTTACATGCCATATCCGCCTGTTCGGGCCACGCTGACCTGTGTTTGTGTAACTGCATGACTTGTATGCTGCTGTGTTTGTCTTCTGCAGTGTCCTTAACCTGCTGTTTGAGGCTAGCCAGCACCATGTCCAATTATGTTATTAATTTCTCCTCTGATTGTCCTTAAAGAATTTCAAACAGCTATCACCTTCAAAGAAACATACCTCAACTCCCTGAAGGGAGGTTGTAGCCAGGTGGGGCTTGGTCTCTTCTCCCAGGGAGCCAGCACCACAACAAGAGGACACAGTCTCAGGCTGTGCCAGGGGAGGTTTAGACTGAATGTGAGGAGGAAGTTCTACATGGAGAGAGTGATTGTCCATTGGAATGGGCTGCCTGGGGAGGTGGTGGAGTCACCATCCCTGGAGGTGTTCAGGAGGAGACTTGATGGGGTGCTTGGTGCCATGGTTTAGTTGATTAGGTGGGTTGGATTGGTTGATAGGTTGGACACGATGATCTTGAAGGTCTCTTCCAACCTGGTCTTGTCTGGTCTATTCTATTCTATTCTATTCTATTCTATTCTATTCTATTCTATTCTATTCTATTCTATTCTATTCTATTCTATTCTATTCTATTCTATTCTATTCTACCATGGACACTAGCAAGTGCTAAGCCATGATTCCATGTCTGAAACAGCAGTGTCTGCCTGAGCAGTTCTTCAGCTTCACAGTTTACTTCTCTTCAACAGTCTGCTTATTAAAAACCAGTAATGGAAGTGCAAAGCAGTTCACACTCTCAAGCCATGCCCTTGCTCAAGCTTGATTTAAGTCAGCTGAGTTTCCAGAAGTGAGTCCAAAGCCAGGAATGTATCCAATCGTTTTGGGTTGAATATTTTGTCCCACTAAGAGTTAAAGGGAGTCTAGGGTAGAAAATAAGATGCTTTGATTTGGTTTCTCTCAGAACAGGAAGAACCTGTATACTTTGCTGCTGGCACTTGGCATGCAACACCCAGCTACAGTCTGAGAGCAACGCATCATCCAATAATTAAGTGAAAAACCATGTTGTTTATTGTAGGTCCAATGTAACACACACTGACATCAGGGAGAGCAGTTTGCAAGGGTTGTGAAAGGTGGCAGGAGAATGAGACCCATTTATGTAAGTTGAGGCAAGCTGTGAGACAGAAACTGTGCCGTGCCATGGGAGTTAAGTCTGAAGGTAATTTGTGTAGAGTAGAGTAGAGTAGAGTAGAGTAGAGTAGAGTAGGGTAGGGTAGAATAGAATAGAATAGAATAGAATAGAATAGAATAGAATAGAATAGAATAGAATAGAATAGAATAGAATAGAGTAGAATAGAACAGAATAGACCAGGTTGGAAGAGACCTTCAAGATCATCGTGTCCAAACTATCAACCAATCCAACACCACCTAAACAACTAACCCATGGCACCAAGCACCCCATCAAGTCTCCTCCTGAACACCTCCAATGACAGCGACTCCACCCCCTCCCCAGGCAGCCCATTCCAATGGGCAATCACTCTCTCTGTGTAGAACTTCTTCCTAACATCCAGCCTAAACCTCCCCTGGCACAGCCTGAGACTGTGTCCTCTTGTTCTGGTGCTGGCTGCCTGGGAGAAGAGACCAACCTCTGCCTGTCTACAGCCTCCCTTCAGGTAGTTCTAGAGAGCAATAAGGTCACCCCTGAGCCTCCTCCTCTCCAGACTAAGCAACCCCAGCCCCCTCAGCCTCTCCTCACAGGGCTGTGCTCCAAAGCCCTCACCAACTTGTGGCCCTGCTCCGCCTTCTGTAGGCTTGCACTTGTTTGGGGTTTTTTTTTGGATGCCTTATGAATTCAGTGAGGTTGTTCACTTTCTTAATGTTAAGTACTGTGATACTTGGCAGCTCAGTAACCAGTGGAGCCAGCAGGACAGTTCCAGGCGTTGATGTGGTCCCCTTGGTGAAACCTGCCTTATCTCTTCAGCATATCTCTTGGCTGCGGAATCTGGCACGGCTTGCAGGAAAGTTAACCAACTGTGCTATTAGTGCAGTCCTCAGTGTTATGTGGTAAGTTTTTGTCATTCCACTGAAGTGCTGTACCAGAGCACTAGTTTGGTGCTTGATTTTTAACAGGACAGAATTCTACATCTGGAGCTGAGCTACACTTAATTATGTGTCGGTCCATACCTGAGTTTGTGTCTGTGAATAATGCTGGGGACTGTTCCCAGTGACAGCCTCATCAATGCAGATGATATCAACCCAATGGAATCACTATTTGTTTAGTCACTTCACACAGCTTGAAACTCCAGTGTGGGTGAAGCAATGCAAATATGATACCAGCCACTCAAATCCACCTCCATGAAACATATGCTGACTGTAACACAGGTTTGATCTTCGGAACGGGGCCTACAGGGTGAAACTCAAATGGACATAAAGTTCCTTTGATCAGCAGAACAGAGAGAGAAAAGGCATGCTTCCATTTCTTTGCACCTCCTCTTGCCTTGCTCTTGCCCTCAGCTCATGCCCCTCAGATGGCTGGGATGCTGCAGGAACCTGGGATGTGCAAAGGTTATCCTTCAGAGCAGGATGTAAGGTGGAGGAATACTGTGGGGAGAAGAAAATTTCTATGAGGAGAGGCTGAGGGAGCTGGGGTTGCTTAGCCTGGAGAAGAGGAGGCTCAGGGCAGACCTTATTGCTCTCTACAACTACCTGAAGGGAGGTTGTAGCCAGGAGGGGGTTGGTTTCTTCTCCCAGGCAACCAGCACCAGAACACAGTCTCAGGCTGTGCCAGGGGAGGTTTAGGCTGGATGTTAGGTGGAATGTCTCACAGAAAGAGAGATTGGCCATTGGAATGTGCTGCCCAGGGAGGTGGTGGAGTCACCATCACTGGAGGTGTATAAGAAGAGCCTGGATGGGGTGCTTGGTGCCATGGTGTAGTTGCTTAGATGGTGTAGGGGGATAGGTTGGACTCAATGATCTCTGAGGTATTTTCCAACCTGGTTAATTCTATAATTCTTTAATTCCAATTCTAATTGTTCCTGTTTATCCTGTGCAGTGAAAGAAGTTTTTAAGGAGCAGTTTACTTGAAAGGCATTCCTGAAGAGTGCAGAGGCCCTTTGCAAAGCCAGGGTGTCAAGTTCAGTGTCCCATTTTAGTCATTTAATCTAAGGCATTTAGAATAAGTTTACAATTAATTCCCACTTCCTAAGGAGAGCTGTAATGCTTTTGAGATTGCCCCAGCATTCCTCTGCAAGGAGTGCTTCTCAGCTCCTTACACTTGCACCTTGGAAAGCCAACCAGATCCTGGGCTGCATCAGGAGAAGTGTGGCCAGCAGGTCAAGGGAGATGATCCTCCCCCTCTACTCAGCCCTGGTGAGACCCCACCTGGAGTACTGCCTCCAGTTCTGGAGCCCCTATTACAAGAGGGTTATGGATGTGCTGGAAGGTGTCCAGAGAAGGGCCAGGAGGATGATCGGAGGGCTGGAGCACCTCTGCTATGAGGACAGACTGAAGGAGTTGGGGCTGTTCAGTCTGCAGAAGAGAAGGCTCCCAGGTGACCTCATTGTGGCCTTCCAGGATCTGAAGAGGGCCTACAGGAAGGCTGGGGAGGGACTGCTCAGGATCTCAGGTAGTGATAGGACTAGGGGGAATGGAATGAAGCTGGAGGTGGGGAGATTCAGGCTGGAGGGGAGGAGGAAGTTCTTCCCCATGAGAGTGGTGAAACCCTGGAATGGGTTGTCCAGGGAGGTGGTTGGGGCCCTGCCCCTGGAGGTGTTTAAGCCCAGGCTGGATGAGGCTGTGGCCAGGCTGATCTAGTGTGGGGTGTCCCTGCCCATGGCAGGGGGGTTGGAACTAGCTGATCCTTGTGGTCCCTTCCAACCCTGACTGATACTGTGATACTATGCTATCTGTGCTGATTTATATCTTTGATGATTACTAATGATGCAAACTGAAAGTTGGCAAAAATTTTTGTGCCTCAGCTTTGAGATTAACTATTCAGTAAAAGGTGACATGCCAGTGTGGTCCAAGGATTTCTGAGCATGAAGCAATGGGAAAATACATTGCTTTGAGTGTATTAGGAAAATAGAATAGAATAGAATAGAATAGAATAGAATAGAATAGAATAGAATAGAATAGAATAGAATAGAATAGAATAGAATAGAATAGAATAGAATAGAATAGAATAAACCAGGTTGGAAGAGACCTTCAAGATCATCACGTCCAACCTATCACCCAACACCACCCAATCAACTAACCCATGGCACCAAGTGCCCTGTCAAGTCTCCTCCTGAACACCTCCAGTGACGGCGACTCCACCACCTCCCCAGGCAGCCCATTCCAATGGGCAATCACTCTCTCTGTGTAAAACTTCCTCCTGACCTCCAGCCTGAACTTCCCCTGGCGCAGCCTGAGACTGTGTCCTCTTGTTCTGGTGCTGGCTGCCTGGGAGAGGAGACCATTAGATCACTGCGCTTCACGGCTGTGCTTTGCAATGCAAGCCTGCATTTGAGACCAGCTTATACAAGCTGCTCCTGAAACGCAGTCATCATCACTCTTTTGCCTATGGCTCCTTCTTACTCCATGTGATGGAGCTGGAATTACTACAACCACTCAGAAAGGAATCACATTGCTCTCTCATATTTGGTCAAGAGGTTTCTGACACCAGGTTTGAACCATAAATACCTTCATCAGACCTCTCTTTCTGTTTTCTGTGAGCTATGGCCACAAACAATGACGATGATGTGTTCTTTCAGCACATTCATTTTTACACTACTAATGCAGAAGGGATGCTAATTGGACAGAATGAGAGGTTTAATACCCTGTGTGCAGATCTGTTTGCCTAGTCAATCACTATGAAAGATCAGTAGTGAGAGTCCAGCTTTACACTCTGCAGAATCTGCAGAGGGACCTCAACTGACTGGGCAGATGGGCAGAGTCCAATGGGATGGCATTCAACAAATCCAAGTGCTGGGTGCTGCACTTTGGCCACAGCAACCCCATGCAGAGCTACAGGCTGGGGTCAGAGTGGCTGAGAGCTGCCAAACAGAGAGGGACCTGGGGGTGCTGATTGACAGCCACCTAAACATGAGTCAGCAGTGTGCCCAGGGGGCCAAGAAGGCCAATGGCATCCTGGCCTGCATCAGGAATAGTGCGGCCAGCAGGAGCAGGGAGGTCATTCTGCCCCTGTACTCTGCGTTGCTTAGGCCACACCTTGAGTCCTATGTCCAGTTCTGGGCCCCTCAGTTTAGGAAGGACATTGAGACACTTGAAGGTGTCCAGAGAAGGGCAACAAGGCTGGGGAGAGGCCTTGAGCACAGCCCTGTGAGGAGAGGCTGAGGGAGCTGGGGTTGTTTAGCCTGGAGAAGAGTAGGCTCAGGGGAGACCTCATTGCTCTCTACAACTACCTGAAGGGAGGTTGTAGCCAGGAAGGGGTTGGTCTCTTCTCCCAGGCAAGCAGCACCAGAACAAGAGGACACAGTCTCAAGCTGTGCCAGGGGAGGTTTAGGCTGGGGGTAAGGAGAAAGTTCTTCACTGAGAGAGTCATTAGTCTTTGGAATGGGCTGCCTGGGGAGGTGGTGGAGTCACCATCCCTGGAGGTGTTCAAGAGGGGACTGGACGTGGCACTTGGTGCCATGGTCTAGTCATGAGGTCTGTGGTGACAGGTTGGACTCAATGATCCTCGAGGTCTCTTCCAACCTTGGTGACCCCGTGAGACTGTGAACTCTTCTCCCGGTGGGCGTATTCCTGGGCACCACTGGGTCCTGCTTCCTCTCACCACTTCTAAACTCCTCACTGTTCAGATTTCTTTCCACAGTAAACTTGCATGTTTGGCAAGTGCAGTATTTCTTAATCATTGTTTTGAGTCAACACAGTTTGTTGTTTTTTCTGAGTAGTAAAACCAAAGCAGAATTCTAATTCCTCCTCTGTCTGCAATAGCTTGTGTCCATTAACACCCAGAATCAATTACCACTGTGTTACATGCTCAGCAGCTGAAGAAAGATAGAAGGTGGAGGAGAATGTGGTAATTTGAAGTGAGTTTTTAAAACTGCAGTCCTCCCTCCACCCACTGTTTCACAAGTTGGTGATTATTGTAGCAGCCTTTCTGATGAACCATGTCAGAGACACTGAACACTCCATGAGCCCAGTGGTCTGCTCCTACACACTAGTAGCAGGTGTCCACTGAATCCGCCTGGCACTACTGAATAGGTTTTTCACTTGTTCCTTCATGCTGCCAGATTACTGACTTTTGAAAACCAGGCTGGCATGCCTTCTCTAACCCTTGGCTCTGGGCTACCAGCAGGGCTGAGCATTGCATCCTGTGGGTTGATCAGGTCCCTCAGAGGTCCTGTTACTAAACAAATGGCATCACCCTCTGAGGAGCTGTGCAACGTCAGTTTCCTTGTGGATCATATTCCCCAAGTTGCTGCAGCCTTCCTTCATACAGACTGAGCAGTGAGCTGTGAGCTGTTGACCTCCCAGCAGGAGCAGGGAGGTCATTCTGCCCCTGTACTCAGCGCTGGTTAGGCCACACCTTGAGTCCTGTGTCAAGTTCTGGGCCCCTCAGTTTAGGAAGGAGGTTGACTTGCTGGAAGGTGTCCAGAGAAGGGCAACAAAGTTGGTGAGGGGATTGGAGCACAGCCCTGTGAGGAGAGGCTGAGGGAGCTGGGGTTGCTTAGCCTGGAGAAGAGGAGACTCAGGGGTGACCTTATTGCTCTCTACAACTCCCTGAAGGGAGGTTGTAGACAGGCAGAGGTTGGTCTCTTCTCCCAGGCAGCCAGCACCAGAACAAGAGGACACAGTCTCAGGCTGCACCAGGGGAGGTTTAGGCTGGAGGTTAGGAAGAAGTTCTACATGGAGAGTGATTGCTCATTGGAATGGGCTGCCTGGGGAGGTGGTGGAGTCACCATCACTGGAGGTGTTCAGGAAGAGACTTGATGGGGTGCTTGGTGCCATGGGTTAGTTGTTTAGGTGGTGTTGGATTGGTTGATAGGTTGGACACGATGATCTTGAAGGTCTCTTCCAACCTGATCTGGTCTATTCTATTCTATAAGCACTATGCATACTCAAAGGCTTGTCCTGGAATAGGTGGTTCAGACCAAAATACAGCCAAACGTGGGGACTGAGCAGAGGTAATCACTTTTGGCTGTAAGAATGATCCCAGTGATCCGAATGCAAGGGAGTAAAAGTAGATAAGGGAGGAACAGAATGCAATGGGAGGAACAGAATGCAATAGTAGGAGGCAAGGTTAAGAGTGTCAAACAAAATGCCTGCCAATAAATCAGTGAAGAAGGGCTACAGAAACTGGAGTGGCTTAAGAGATAGTATTTAGGAAAGAAGGCTGAGCCACCTGGAAGGAGGACCTAGAGACCAGCTGAGCAAGGAGATTAGATGGGCTGAACAATTACTTTGGTACTGGGAGGGAATTAAATGATTAGGCAAGAAAAGCAGACTTGATGAGTATTGCAAAACAGGAGGGTGTCTGCTGCTGAGCAAAATAGAGAGATTTAGAGCTGGCTGGAGAAGAAATGGGTTGAAAGAAAACAATTTAAATATAATGAATAAACCAGGTTGGAAGAGACCTTCAAGATCATCATGTCCAACCCATCAACCAATCCAACACCACCTAATCAACTCAACCATGGCACCAAGCACCCCATCAAGTCTCCTCCTTAACACCTCCAGGGATGGTGACTCCACCACCTCCCCAGGCAGCCCATTCCAATGGGCAATCACTCTCTCTGTATAGAACTTCTTCCTCACATCCAGCCTAAACCTCCTCTGGTGCAGCCTGAGACTGTGTCCTCTTGTTCTGGTGCTGGCTGCCTGGGAGAAGAGACCAACCTCTGCCTGTCTACAGCCTCCCTTCAGGTAGTTGTAGAGAGCAATAAGGTCACTCCTGAGCCTCCTCTTCTCCAGGCTAAGCAACCCCAGCTCCCTCAGCCTCTCCTCACAGGGCTGTGCTCCAGACCCCTCCCCAGCTTTGTTGCCCTTCTCTGGACACCTTCCAGCAACTCAACTTCCTTCCTAAACTGAGGGGCCCAGAACTGGACACAGGACTCAAGGTGTGGCCTAACCAGAGACCCCCTGAGATGAACCCAGATGGACCAGGAGCCTGTGGCACCTGGGCTAAGAATTTTTAGTGGAGACAATGGAGGAAACATGGTAGGAGAAACATTTGAGAGGGAATTCAAGGCAGCTCTTATAATCATAGGAGCATTTAGATTGGAAACGACCATTAATGTCATCAGCTTCAACTGTAAGCCTAACACAGCCAAGTTCACCACTACACCATGTCCTCAGGTGCCACATCTACACATCTTTTGAATGCCTCCTGGGATGGTGACTCAGCCACTTCCCTAGGCAGACTGCTGCAATGCCTGACAACCCTTTCAGGGAATATTTTCTCCTATGACCAATCTAAACCTCCCCTGCCACCACTTGAGGCCATTTCCTTTTGCCATTTCACTTGCAGCTTGGGAAAACAGTCCTCACTACATCGTCCCTTCAGGTAAAGAGCACTAAGGGCTCCTTTGTGCACCTGTTTTTCCAGGTTAAACAACACCTGTTCCCATCTAGCATGAGCCTGTACTGGATGAGGGCAGTATAGGTAAGTAGGCTGTTGCCTCAAGGCCTCCTCTGTCATATATTGGCCACAGCAAACTCATGCAGAGCTACAGGCTGAGGTCAGAGTGGCTGGAGAGCAGCCAGGCAGAGAGGGACCTGGGAGTACTGGCTGATAGTAGGCTGAACATGAGCCTGCAGTGTGCCCAGGTAGCCAAGAAGGCCAATGGCATCCTGGCCTGCATCGGGAACAGTGTGGCCAGCAGGAGCAGGGAGGTCATTCTGCCCTGTTCTCAGCACTGGTTAGGCCACACCTTGAGTCCTGTGTCCAGTTCTGGGCCCCTCAGTTTAGGAAGGACACTGAGACACTTGAAGGAGTCCAGAGAAGGGCAACAAGGCTGGGGAGGGGTCTGGAACACAGCCCTATGAGGAGAGGCTGAGGGAGCTGGGGTTGCTTAGCCTGGAGAAGAGGAGGCTCAGGGGAGACCTTCTTGCTCTCTACAACTACCTGAAGGCAGGCTGTAGCCAGGAAGGGGTTGGTCTCTTCTCCCAGGCAGCCAGCACCAGAACAAGAGGACACAGTCTCAAGCTGTGCCAGGGGAGGTTTAGGCTGGAGGTGAGGAGAGAGTTCTTCCCAGAAAGAGTTGTTAGCCATTGGAATGTGCTGCCCAGGGAGGTGGTGGAGTCCCCATCCCTGGAGGTGTTCAAGAGGGGATTAAATGTGGCACTTGGTGCTATGGTTTAGTCATTAGCTGAGGATCAAGAACAGCAGAGAAGGCAGAGCGTAGGCTCCTGAAGAATGTGAAGAAAAATAAAATCTTAAAGAACTAGGAAGCTGCTCTCCATGAGTGCAGAGGGAGGCTGCTCAGCTCCTTGGGCCTCCTTCTTTTTATTTTTGATTCCCCTGAAAGCATATCAAGCACCTGAGCACCAGCTCCTCAGCACAGGCTGCTTAAACAGCTCAAGGGATGGTGGCTCCAGCGCTGCCCTGGGCAGAGCATTCCAATGGCTGAGAACCCTCTCTGGGAAGAAATATTTCCTAGCATCCAGCCTGCTAGAACCTCCCCTGCTGCAGCTTGGAACCATTGCCTCTGCTCCTGTCCCTTGCCACCAAGGAGCAGAGGCTGCCCCCTCCTCACTCCAACTTCCCTTCAGGGAGATCTAGAGAGCAATGAGGTCTCCCCTCAGCCTCCTCTTCTCCAGCCTGAACACCCCCAGCTCCCTCAGGCCCTCCTCATAGCCCAGGTGCTCCAGGCCTTTCTCCAGCCTCATTGCCCTTCTCTGGACAGGCTCCAACCCTTCAATGTCTTTCCTGCAGTGAAGGACCCAGACTGAACACAACACTCTAGGTGTGGCCTCCCCAAGTGTTGAGCAGAGGTAGATGATCACTTCTTGTCCCTGCTGCCCACCCTGTTTCTAACCCAGGTCAGGATGCCGTTGGCTTTCTTGGCCGCCTGCTACTACCTGCTACTAATAATTTTTGCTAGTAATTCATTACTATTGCATCTTGCCACTGTTCTTTACAATGCTACTGATAAATGTACATTTAAAACCAGGTCACTAGGATAAGTTATTAGATTGCCATTACCCAAGCAGGTGCTTAAACATCCTTTAAACATCTCATGGTTTAGTTGATCAGGTGGTGTTGGATGCGATGATCTTGAAGGTCTCTTCCAACCTGGTCTATTCTATTCTATTCTATTCTATTCTATTCTATTCTATTCTATTCTATTCTATTCTGTTTCACTCGTTCAGCATGTGTAAGTTCTGCTTACAGGGCTTTTCAGTAGAGCTTATGTCCACTGGAAATTAACAATTGAAGCTCAGTTCATCAGGTGATGTACAGTGTGTCCAGTTCTGGGCCCCTCAGTGTAAAAAGGACATTGAGACTCTTGAAGGTGTCCAGAGAAGGGCAACAAAGCTGGGGAGGGGTCTGGAGCACAGAGGCTGAGGGAGCTGGGGTTGCTTAGCCTGGAGAAGAGGAGGCTCAGGGGTGACCTTCTTGCTCTCTACAACTACCTGAAGGGAGGTTGTAGACAGGCAGAGGTTGGTCTCTTCTCCCAGGCAGCCAGCACCAGAACAAGAGGACACAGTCTCAGGCTGCACCAGGGGAGGTTTAGGCTGGAGGTGAGGAGAAAGTTCTTCACCGAGAGAGCTGTTGGCCATTGAGATGTGTTGTCCAGGGAGGTGGTGGAGTCACCATCCCTGGAGGTGTCCAAGAGGGGATTGGACATGGCACTTGGTGCCATGGTTTAGTTAGTCATGAGGTGTTAGGTGACAGGTTGGACTTGATAATCTCTGAGGTCTTTTCCAACCTGGCTGATTCTCTGAGTCCATGATTCTAAATACAGGATAGCAGATTTTCTGGATGTTTATGCATGCCCATGCACACCTGTGCATTTACAGTCCTACAGCAGCTTCCATATTTTCTTCTAAGTCATGTAAAATTCTGGCCTGCACAGCATGAGGGTAGGCACCCTGCTGAGGGTAGCCACCCTGCTGAGGGTAGCCACCCTGCTTTGGACAGTTATGTGCATTGCACTACCTGGTAAGCAGACAGTCTTCTTTGTAGGTGCAGGAATTAATGTCTTTCACAGGGAAAAATAAACAGTGATGCTTTTTCCCATTGTAGCAGAAGGGAAAAAAAGAAACACCACTGTATTTACTCCTCAGCCTTGAGGCACAAAGTTGTGTGCCTGTAATTGACGTGAGAAAATTCTGTTCCTTCCTACACAGAGCTACGCCCTAAGCCCCGGCGGAGGCTCGTGCTCTCTGCCCGCCAGCTGAGGCGCAGCCTGTAAGGTAGGGCAGGATCCTCTGCCCCAACTCAGCAGGACTGAGCCCACACACTCCATCTTAATGCAGAATTTAATGGGTAGGAAAGTAAATAATCACCCAGGTTACATCACCCCAAGTGAAACCTCATCTGCCAGTGCCCTGTTATCTAAACTGCAGCTGAGTTGTCACAAGTAGTGACTCGTTTCTCTGTTATTATCACAACTCACTTGATGCGGGGAATGTTCACACGCGGCTCTCTCTCACACTGGCTTGACTGCAGCAGCATAAACAGGCAGCAAAAGCAACCAAACATGTGGAGCAAACCTTTACAGTATCACAGTCTCACAGTAGCACTAAGGTTGGAAGAGACCTCGAGGATCACCAAGTCCAACCTATCAACACAGACCTCATGACTAAACCATGGCACCAAGTGCCATGTCCAATCCCCTCTTGAACACCTCCAGGGATGGGGACTCCACCACCTCCCTGGGCAGCACATTCCAATAGCAAACAACTCTCTTGGTATAGAACTTTCTCCTCACCTCCAGCCTAAACCTCCCCTGGTGCAGCTTGAGACTGTGTCCTCTTGTTCTGATGCTGGCTGCCTGAGAGAAGAGACCAACCCCCACCTGGCTACAGCCTGCCTTCAGGTAGTTGTAGAGAGCAATGAGGTCTCCCCTGAGCCTCCTCTTCTCCAGGCTAAACAACCCCAGCTCCCTCAGCCTCTCCTCATAGGGCTGTGCTCAAGGCCTCTCCCCAGCTTTGTTGCCCTTCTCTGGACACCTTCAAGTGTCTCAATGTCCTTCTTAAACTGAGGGGCCCAGAACTGGACACAGGACTCAAGGTGTGGCCTAAGCAACGCATAGTACAGGGGCAGAATGACCTCCCTGCTCCTGTTGGCCACACTATTCCTAATGCAGGCCAGGATGCCATTGGCCTTCTTGGCCACCTGGGCACACTGCTGGCTCATGTTTAGGCAGCTGTCAGTCAGCACCCCCAGGTCCCTGTTTGGCAGCTCTCAGCCACCCTGACCCCAGACTGTATCTCTGGGGTTGCCGTGGCCAAAGTGCAGGACCTGGCACTTGGACTTGTTGAATGCCATCCTGTTGGACTCTGCCCATCTGTCCAGTTGGTTTAGTGGCTCTGTGTGGTAACTAACCCAAAAGAAACACAAACTTCAGTTATATTCTGAAGCTTAGCTGTGCCATATGCATGACCTTCAGAAACACCTGTGCCCTGACCTTCAAGTTTGCTGCATGTTTCTTTTTGTAGTCTGAAATCGTAGACCCTAGGGCTTGACTCATGAGGCTACCAGAGTGAATGAAATGCAGAGCAGGTAATCATCTGGAGTGCATTGCCAAGATACTTTTCAGTCCAAGAAGAGGAGGAAGAGGATGAATAAAGTTGCTAAAAGAGGGGAAAATACCAAGAGGGGAAAAATACCAAGACATGCAAGCCCCTATGACAAGAGGGATCTGGAGGTGCTGGAAGGTGTCCAGAGAAGGGCCACAAGGATGAGCAGGGGACTGGAGCACCTCTCCTGTGAGGACAGACTGAAGGAGTTGGGGCTGTTCAGTCTGGAGAAGAGAAGGCTCCCAGGTGACCTCATTGTGGCCTTCCAGTATCTGAAGGGGGCTACAGGAAGGCTGGGGAGGGACTGCTCAGGATCTCAGGTAGTGATAGGACTAGGGGGAATGGAATGAAGCTGGAGGTGGGGAGATTCAGGCTGGAGGTGAGGAGGAAGTTCTTCCCCATGAGAGTGGTGAAGCCCTGGAATGTGTTGTCCAGGGAGGTGGTTGGGGCCCCATCCCTGGAGGTGTTTAAGGCCAGGCTGGATGAGGCTCTGGCCAGGCTGCTCTAGTGTGGGGTGTCCCTGCCCATGGCAGGGGGGTTGGAACTAGCTGATCCTTGTGGTCCCTGACTGATACTATGCCACTATACTATGATGATACTAAGTACTGAGTAGGTTTGGCTGGCACATTTTGTAGCTTATTCCAGGCAGTGTTGAAATTGCCCTTTCTCAGGCTGAGGTTCATCAGGCTCACCCTCTGCACACACAGCTGACAGCAACTGTTCCAGCTGCAGAAGGGCCTTCACATCTTCACCAATGTGTCTCAGTAAGGAGAGTCTGAAGCTTGTGCTAGCAATGGAGATCAGACGTCTAGCAAGGTCACACAATTGTAGCCTGTGCTCTCTGCTGCAGGGTGAACATCTGTGGGGAAAAGAGGACATGCCTGGACAGCCCAGGGCATTAGGGCCAGGAGAGCACTGGCTCCTGCCTTGGGTGAAGGAGGGAACAGTAACTGAATTGTTTAACCGATTAGCAACTGAAACTTCGGAAGAGAATCACAGAATCACCAAGGTTGGAAGAGACCTCAGAGATCATCGAGTCCAACCTGTCACCACAGACCTCATGACTAGACCATGGCCCCAAGTGCCACATCCAATCCTCTCTTGAACACCTCCAGTGACTCCACCACCTCCCCAGGCAGCCCAACCCAATGGGCAATCACTCTGTCTATGAAGAACTTCTTCCTAACCTCCAGCCTAAACCTCCCCTGGCACAGCCTGAGACTGTGTCCTCTTGTCTGCTTCTACATCTGGTTATTCATTGCTTCACTGTTTGCTTTCAGCTGTTGCAGACAATGCCTGTCAAATTCGGGGACTGTTCAGAGATGCATCACTTCTGTCCTTTCCCTCCCTCACATGGTCAGATGCTCTATGGCCTGCTCCCCAGTCAGACACCACCCTGCCTTTACATATTTGTTTGGAATACTCTAACTGCACCATTCCCACAGTCTTCTCTCTGCTTAGTTTCAGGATGTGGGGATAAAGATTTTCAGCCTGTCCAATCTGAGGTTTTTCTTCTTCAAACGCAGATCTCATGGGCTGGACACTATGATCTTGAAGGTCTCTTCCAACCTGGTCTATTCCATTCCATTCCATTCCATTCCATTCCATTCCATTCCATTCCATTCCATTCCATTCCATTTGTATTAATCACACTCAGTGTGAGGTAATGAATGCATTTAAATCCTCTTTAGAATATCAGGGCAAACTGCCTTCCCTTCAAACCACTTTCCCCTGGATAAGGCAGAACTTTGCTCGACAGAAGGAGATGAAACTCAAGTTCTAAACTATCCTTTGCTCCCCCACTGTTGGACAGCGTGTCCACTTACCATGGGAAAGCCTCTGGCAGGTAACAGCCGCTAAAAGAGCATCTGAGCGTCGTGCAGTTATCGGCTGTGCCACGGGATGGCGCCATAAGGTTACTTGTGGAAATCGTTCAGTGACACTCAGAGCGCTTTAAAGGCGCAAATGCGAAAGGAAATAATCCAGGCGAATATTCCACCTCTACTGGAGGACAACAACTGCACTTGCTGCAGCCTGGACAGATAATTTAAGTCCTACAGCTAGGTTTATTATGTTCTTGATCTGTATTAACCTCATCTTCATCCCATTCCCAGGCTGGATGTGGCTCTAAGAAACCGGATCTAGTGTGAGGTGTCCCTGCCCATGGCGGGGTGTGGGGGGGGGGTGGAAGTGGATGATCCTTGAGGTCCCTTCCAATCCTAACGATTCTGTGGTTCTGTGATTATGTATTAGAGGTGACTGTCATAGAATCACAGGAAACATCCATTTGGAAGAGATCTCCAAGCTCATCCAGGCCAACCCCTGACCCAGCACTGAAGGGTCAGCACTAAACCATGGTCCTAAGCACCAGCTCCACAGCTGCCTAAACACCCCTGGGGATGGTGGCTCCAGCGCTGCCCTGGGCAGAACATTCCAAGGTCTGAGAACCCTCTCTCTGGGAAGAAATATTTCCTAGCATCCAGCCTGAACCTCCCCTGCTGCAGCTTGGAACCATTGCCTCTGCTCCTGTCCCTTGCCACCAAGGAGCAGAGGCTGTCCTCTCCTTGCTCCAACCTCCCTTCAGGGAGCTGTAGAGAGCAATGAGGTCTCCCCTCAGCCTCCTCTTTTCCAGCCTGAACACCCCCAGCTCCCTCAGCCCCTCCTCATAGCCCAGGTGCTCCAGGCCCTTCTCCAGCCTCATTGCCCTTCTTTGGACAGGCTCCAGCCCCTCAATGTCCTTCCTGCAGTGTTAGTATCAGCATTAGGTAGAGAGGGACCTGGGGGTACTGGTCGATGGTAGGCTGAACATGAGCCTGCAGTGTGCCCAGGCATCCCAGAGGGCCAGTGGCATCCTGACCTGCATGAGGAACAGTGTGGCCAGCAGGAGCAGGGAGGTCATTCTGCCCCTGTGCACTGCACTGGTTAGGCCAAACCTCGAGTCCTGTGTCCAGTTCTGGGCCCCTCAGTTTAGGAAGGAGGTTGAGCTGCTGGAACGAGTCCAGAGAAGGGCAACAAAGCTGGGGAGGGGTTTGGAGCACAGCCCTGTGAGGAGAGGCTGAGGGAGCTGGGGTTGCTTAGCCTGGAGAGGAGGAGGCTCAGGGGAGACCTTCTTGCTCTCTACAACTACCTGAAGGGAGGTTGTAGCCAGGTGGGGGTTGGTCTCTTCTCCCAGGCAGCCAGCACCAGAACAAGAGGACACAGTCTCAAGCTGTGCCAGGGGAGGTTTAGGCTGGGTGTTAGGAAGAAGTTCTATACAGAGAGAGTGATTGTCCATTGGAATGGGCTGCCTGGGGAGGTGGTGGAGTCCCCATCCCTGGAGGTGTTCAGGAGGAGACTTGATGGGGTGCTTGGTGCCCTGGGTTAGTTGATTAGGTGGTGTTGGATTGGTTGATGGGTTGGACACGATGATCTTGAAGGTCTCTTCCAACATGGTTTATCATTCTATTATTATTCTATTATAACATTGGCAGATGCTTTTTGTTGTGTGTTACAGAACTCAATCTTTTGAGCTCAGGAAGAAAAGGATACCAGAATGTCACTCTAGTAGGAGCACTGGATGCATTTATGACTGCTCTGTCCCTTGGTTTTATTAGAGAGATTAATCACAAGCAGCTACAGGACTGTAGCTGTCAGTGTCTCTGGATACAACCCAAAATACAGATTTGATGATGCAAGATGAGAATGCAACACGTGATTATGTGCTGTGTATATGCAGTTCATAGGCAGTACACATGCAGACTATGTGCAGCACAAATGCAGAT
Organism: Melanerpes formicivorus; assembly: GCF_026170545.1. NCBI lineage: Eukaryota > Metazoa > Chordata > Aves > Piciformes > Picidae > Melanerpes > Melanerpes formicivorus. The sequence continues at coordinate 2,087,674 of NW_027142451.1, forward strand.
GATATGCAGGTGCTGTGCAGGTGCTATGCAGATGACATGCAGCACACACATGCAGCACACACATGCAGCACACATGCAGCACACATGCAGTACATCTGCAGTTTTCAGAGAGCAGTATTTGTTTCTTTATCCATGTGGATTCAAAGCTCTGCTTTTACAGAAGCTTTTCATGGAGTGTAGCTTAGATTAACACTTAAGAGTATACCAGGTACCTTTCTTATTCAGAAATTGCCTTGCCATTCCCCTCATGGCTTGGATGGGAGCACACTGCACTGGGTTAGGAAGTGGCTGGAGGCTGAGCCCAGAGAGTGGTGGTGAATGGTGCCACAGCCAGCTGGCAGCCAGGCACCAGTGGTGTGCCCCAGGGATCAGAGCTGGGCCCTGTGCTCTTTGACATCTTCATTGATGATCTGGATTAGGGCATTGAGTCCATCATCAGTAAGTTTGCAGATGACACCAAGCTGGGGGCAGGAGTTGATCTGCTGGAGGGTAAAGAGGCTCTGCAGACGGACCTCGACAGGCTGGACAGATGGGCAGAGGCCAAGGGCAGGAGACTGAACACATCCAAGTGCCAGGTTCTGCACATTAGCCACAGCAACCCCATGCAGTGCTACAGGCTGGGGTCAGAGTGGCTGAGAGCAGCCAGGCAGAGAGGGACCTGGGGGTACTGGTTGATGGTAGGCTGAACATGAGCCTGCAGTGTGCCCAGGCAGCCAAGAGGGCCAATGGCATCCTGGCCTGCATGAGGAACAGTGTGGCCAGCAAGAGCAGGGAGATCATTCTGCCCCTGTACACTGCACTGGTTAGGCCACACCTTGAGTCCTATGTCCAGTTCTGGGCCCCTCAGTTTAGGAAGGAGGTTGACTTGCTGGAAGGTGTCCAGAGAAGGGCAACAAAGCTGGGGAGGAGTTTGGAACACAGCCCTGTGAGGAGAGGCTGAGGGAGCTGGGGTTGCTTAGCCTGGAGAGGAGGAGGCTCAGGGGAGACCTTCTTGCTCTCTACAACTACCTGAAGGGAGGTTGTAGACAGGCAGAGGTTGGTCTCTTCTCCCAGGCAGCCAGCACCAGAACAAGAGGACACAGTCTCAGGCTGCACCAGGGGAGGTTTAGGCTGGAGGTTAGGAAGAAGTTCTATACAGAGAGAGTGATTGCCCATTGGAATGGGCTGCCTGGGGAGGTGGTGGAGTCACCATCCCTGGAGGTGTTCAGGAGGAGACTTGATGGGGTGCTTGGTGCCATGGGTTAGTTGTTTAGGTGGTGTTGGATTGGTTGGTGGGTTGGACATGATGCTCTTGAAGATCTCTTCCAACCTGGCCTGTTATGTTCTATCCTATTCTATTCTAGTCTAGTCTAGTCTAGTCTAGTCTAAGCCTTTAGAGAGGAATTGTGTTTGCTGACACTTATGTACTCAAACTTTTATAGGCACAATTACACCCAGGAATCCCATAAATTATCACAGGCAAATGAAGCCATGAAACTGCTTGTGACCCTGGGACTGGGTGCAGAACCCACTTCCATCAGGAAGAAGTCAGGGTGCTTCACTCCATAGGTGTTACATTAGCTGACAGGAATTCAGGCAGTGGCCTCCAGGGGAAGACAATTAAGCTATCCTACCAGATCTGGAATGTGTTGGGAGCCATTCAGTGACTAGCTATAAAGGAAGGGAGGAAGGAATGTGTCCTGCTTTTCCTTGTTAAGGCTTGCTACTCACCCTGGGGACAAGGGAACTGTTTAGTTTCCTCCTGGAGGGGAAAGAAAAAAAGGTTGAAAAGGTTTTAGGTTTCATCTGAAGTAGGTGATCTGAAGAGCTTAACCCAGTTGCTGTGCCTGACATATCCAACAGCATTCTTTTTCACAGCTTCTTTCTGTTTTCTCCATTGTATGGATGCAAAGCAGGAAAAATCTGATCTGCTGTACCATGTGCTGGGAAACTCCTCTCTCCACACTGGAGGCTGCAGGGAATTAGTGTTCACCACTGGGTTTAACAATTAAGAACAACTCCCTTTCTGCTATGCATCCCCCGTGCAGGGGCAGTGGCACACGTCCAGCCCACAGCAGGTTCTCTCGGGTTTGGAAACACTGCTCTACACTGAAAACAGCAAAACTCAGCTGGCTAGCAGGTCGAGGGAGGTGATCCTCCCCCTCTACTCAGCCCTGGTGAGACCCCACCTGGAGTGCTGCCTCCAGTTCTGGAGCCCCTATTACAAGAGGGATCTGGAGGTGCTGGAGCGTGTCCAGAGAAGGGCCACAAGGATGATCAGAGGGCTGGAGCACCTCTCCTATGAGGACAGACTGAAGGAGTTGGGGCTGTTCAGTCTGGAGAAGAGAAGGCTCCGAGGTGACCTAATTGTGGCCTTCCAGTATCTGAAAGGGGCCTACAGGAAGGCTGGGGAGGGACTGCTCAGGATGTCAGGTAGTGCTAGGACTAGGGGGAATGGAATGAAGCTGGAAGTGGGGAGATTCAGGCTAGATGTGAGGAGGAGGTTCTTCACCATGAGAGTGGTGAAGCCCTGGAATGGGTTGTCCAGGGAGGTGGTTGAGGCCCCGTCCCTGGAGGTGTTTAAGCCCAGGCTGGATGAGGCTCTGTCCAGCCTGATCTAGTGTGGGGTGTCCCTGCCCATGGCAGGGGGGTTGGAACTAGCTGATCCTTGTGGTCCCTTCCAACCCTGAATGAAACTATGAAACTATGAATTTCACTGCAGCCCTGTGTGCACTCTGGCACCGTGGTGAAGCAGAGACAGCACACACAAGCGTGCTGCAATGCATGTCGAGAACATCTTCATGTGGTCATCTGGACGTTCGCATGCCTCTGCTGTTTCCTCCCTGCGGGTTTGTTTTGCTCATCACACACTGCACTGCTTAGGCCACACCTCGAGTCCTGTGTCCAGTTCTGGGCCCCTCAGTTTAGGAAAGAGGTTGACTTGCTGGAGCGTGTCCAGAGAAGGGCAACAAAGCTGGGGAGGGGTTTGGAACACAGCCCTGTGAGGAGAGGCTGAGGGAGCTGGGGTTGCTTAGCCTGGAGAAGAGGAGACTCAGGGGTGACCTTATTGCTCTCTACAACTCCCTGAAGGGAGGCTGTAGACAGGCAGAGGTTGGTCTCTTCTCCCAGACAACCAGCACCAGAACAAGAGGACACAGTCTCAGGCTGTGCCAGGGGAGGTTTAGGCTGGATGTTAGGAAGAAGTTCTATACAGAGAGAGTGATTGCCCATTGGAATGGGCTGCCTGGGGAGGTGGTGGAGTCACCATCCCTGAAGGTGTTCAGGAGGAGACTTGACAGGGTGCTTGGTGCCATGGGTTAGTTGATTAGGTGGTGTTGGATGATAGGTTGGACACGATGATCTTGAAGGTCTATTCCAACCTGGTTTGTTCTATTCTATTCTAATGCACCCATTCCCACAGCCTGCCCTGATAGAGCCTGTCCTCACAGAAGAGGTTTTGTGGCAGGAGGCACACTCAGAACCCCAGCCTGAATCTCAGTGTAGCAGCTGAGCCTCCCAGATGTGAAAACTAGGAGGACAGAACAAACAAACCAAGTTCAGTGTCTGTTTGTAAGGCTTAGAACTCCCTGCCCCAGGACCCTGTTTGCCAAAAGTTTCATTTCAGGAGAGGCCTGTGCAAGTTCATGGGAGAGGAATTCACAGGGAATTAGTAGATATACAGATATTATGCTTGGCTCAGGAGGTTTCTCAGCCACAACCAGCTGGAAGCTCAGGGAAAGTGTTCCATATTCCTGTCCAGTGTTTCCTATCTTGCTTAAGCATCCATCCATAGCTATTATGAGACACAAGGCACTGGTCTGACTGGATTCTTGGTCCTACCCAGCCTGGCCATGCTTATTTTGAAGCATTCCCTATTTCCACTTCCAAAGTTCCTTACCCATAAATTCTATGCTCTTCTGTTAGGTTCCTGGAATTATAAAGTGCTTTATAGTGTTGAGATTAATCCATAGGTGAGTAAACTTCCCAACATTCATGCCTTCACCTGCAGGCTTTTCAGCCCCACATTTGGATTCTGGCAGGTTGTCTGAAGAACCTGATCCTTAATGATGGTGCCTGACACTAATAGATGCTTGCTACATCCTGATAAACTAGGGTATTAGAAGTGTCTGTATATATATTGCTCTCTACAACTACCTGAAGGGAGGTTGTAGCCAGGTGGGGGTTGGTCTCTTCTCCTAGGCAACCAGCACCAGAACAAGAGGACACAGTCTCAAGCTGTGCCAGGGGAGGTTTAGGCTGGATGCTAGGAAGAAATTCTTCAGAGAGAGAGATTGGCCATTGGAATGTGCTGCCTGGGGAGGTGGTGGAGTCACCATCCCTGGAGGTGTTTAGGAAGAGACTGGATGGGGTGCTTGGTGCCATGGTTTTCATAGTTTCATAGTTTCATAGTTTCATTCAGGGTTGGAAGGGACCACAAGGATCAGCTAGTTCCAACCCCACTGCCATGGGCAGGGACACCCCACACTAGAGCAGGCTGGACAGAGCCTCATCCAGCCTGCTCTTAAACACCCCCAGGGACGGGGCCTCGACCACCTCCCTGGACAACCCATTCCAGGGCTTCACCACTCTCATGGGGAAGAACTTCCTCCTCACATCCAGCCTGAATCTCCCCACCTCCAGCTTCATTCCATTCCCCCTACTCCTACCACTACCTGAGATCCTGAGAAGTCCTTCCCCAGCCTTCCTGTAGGCCCCCTTCAGATACTGGAAGGCCACAATGAGGTCACCTCGGAGCCTTCTCTTCTGCAGACTGAACAGCCCCAACTCCTTCAGTCTGTCCTCATAGGAGAGGTGCTCCAGCCCTCTGATCATCCTCCTGGCCCTTCTCTGGACACCTTCCAGCACCTCCAGAGCCCTCTTGTAATAGGGCCTCCAGAACTGGAGGCAGTACTCCAGGTGAGGTCTCACCAGGGCTGAGCAGAGGGGGAGGATCACCTCCCTCGACCTGCTGGCCACACTTCTCCTGATGCAGCCCAGGATCTGATTGGCTTTGTGGGCTGCAAGTGCACACTGAGAGCTCATGTTGAGCTTTTTGTCCACCAGCACCCCCAAGTCTCTCTCCTCAGGGCTGCTTTCCAGCCAGTCCCTGCCCAGCCTGGATTTGTGCCTGGGATTGCCTCCACCCAGATGCAGGACCCTTTTGGTTGATTAAATAGTGTTGGGTGATAAGTTGGACTGGCTGGTCTCAAAGGTCTCTTCCAACCTGGCTTATTCTATTCTATATATGTATATATATGTGTGTGTGTGTGTGTGTGGATGGATGGATGGATGGATGGATGGCAGGCAGGCACATGGCACCTTTCAATATCAGCATTTTTCTTTTTACTGGCATCTAATTTATGAGTCTCCTTTTGAGCATTAGCTGTGTGTACTTACCCGACTCTACTGACATACACACCTTCAAGCCAACACAGCTATTGCTCACCCAGCACATGTCCATGTGTGACCATAAAAAGCAGTATATCCTCCCTTTTATTTGCTTTCTAACTTAGAATTGTGTTAGAATAGAATTAACCAGGTTGGAAAAGACCTCTGAGATCAAGTCCAACCTCTCACCCAACACCATCTAAGCAACTAAACTATGGCACCAAGCACTCGAACCAGTCTCTTCCTAAACACCTCCAGGGATGGTGACTCCACCACCTCCCCAGGCAGCCCATTCCAATGGCCAATCTCTCTTTCTGGGAAGAATTTCTTCCTAACATCCAGCCTAAACCTCCCCTGGCACAGCCTGAGACTGTGTCCTCTTGTTCTGGTGCTGCTTGCCTGGGAGAAGAGAACAACTCCCACCTGGCTCCAACCTCCCTTCAGGGAGTTGTAGAGGGCAAGAAGGTCTCCTCTGAGCCTCCTCTTCTCCAGGCTAAGCAACCCCAGCTCCCTCAGCCTCTCCTCACAGGGCTGTGCTCCAGACCCCTCCTCAGCTTTGTTGCCCTTCTCCGGACACCTTCCAGCAGCTCAACCTCCTTCCTAACCTGAGGGGCCCAGAATTGGACATGGGTCTCAAGGTGTGGCCTAACCAGTGCAGAGTACAGGGCACAATGACCTCCCTGCTCCTGCTGGCCACACTGTTCCTCATGCAGGCCAGGATGCCCTTGGCCTTCTTGGCCAGCTGGGCACACTGCTGGCTCATGTTCAGCCTAGTATCAACCAGTACCCCCAGGTCCCTCTCTGCCTGGCCTGGTGCTCTACATGCTGGCTCCTTTTGCTGTAACTCTAACAAGAATAGCTTGTGACCTACTTCTCCTGAAGTCAGAGGTGTTTGTCTCTGGTTCTGACCAGAGCTGTTAGGTTTCTACACATCTCCTACCTTTGAAATTCCCTCACGCTACCTGTGAGGATTTTCTCTCAGATTTCCACCTCCCAGCCCCTGCAAAAGCATTTCCTGACATATCTTTTGATGTTTTTGTAGGTCACTGACATAAAGCTTTTTACCTGCCAGCAGACTTCAAAGCCTGCAATGTTTGGCAGCCAAGCCTGTCTGCAAGATTTTGCTATTGGTTGGAAGAAGTGGCTGAAATGAGATGGCAAATGCTCCCTCAGCACTGGAGTCACATTCCTGCCCTAAAGAAGATTGCCAGTGTTTTCTTTCTTGATTGTATGCTTCCTCATGGCTGAATATTGACTTGGAGGCTGTCTGTCAGGAAAAGGTGGTCTCCAGAGGTGCTGTGAGAAACAAAAATTATCAGGGTAAGAAGGAAGAAACCAGCCCAGGGTTGTGGTCTGCTGTCAGTGAAGACCTCCAGCTCTAGAAAAATGGAACTTGCCTCTCTGCAGACTTGTGCCTACTCAAGATCAAGATCAAATTGACCTTCCCAGAGCAGCTCCCAGTGGTGTCTGACAAAGCAAAGGGACTCTATCTGCACCTGACATGACTTAAACCTCCTCACAGAGGCATCCCATTGTAAGTGGGGGCCAAGATAAGTGCTGGGTGTTGTTCTTGTTGTGTGTTTTGTGTTCTCTTTGGCAAGGTGATTCCCCTCAGTGCTATTGAGACGTCTGGGATGGGATCTTAGGAAGAAATTCTTCACTAGACTCTGGAATGGATTGTGCAGGGAAGTTGTGGATTCCTCCTCCCTGGAGACGCTCAAGACCAGGTTGGATGGGGCCTTGGGTGACCTGGGCTTGGATTGGATGATCTGTAAGGCCTCTTCCAGCCTAAGCTGTTCTGTGATTCTATGATCTTTCTGAATCGTGGGGCAGTCTGGGGTACTTCCATGGAACCCCCTCTATTCCTGTCCAGACAAGCTAATTCACAGGAGAAAGATGAGGAGGATCTCCAGTTGGAGTGCCTTCTGCCATAGCTCAGGTGACATCAGAGGTCTTTCCATTCACTAGGTCTGCAAACCTGTCAGCTTTGATTTCTTGTTCATGCTGTTACCCAAACCAGCTCCCTGCTGCTAAGGGGCCAATAAATCAGTAAGAACCTGAAGCAGAAGTAGAGCTTAGGCTTTTTATCTTTATCTGATACAGCACTTTTCTACATGCCACCTGCATACCTCACTAAGGCTTCAGATTTCCTGCTCAATATCTATATTTCCTGTCTAATATCTTTATTGATGATGTTGGATGAAGGGATTGAGTCCATCATCAGTCAATTTGCAGATGACACCAAGCTGGGGGCAGGAGTTGATCTGCTGGAGGGTGGAGAGGTTCTGCAGACAGACCTCGACAGGCTGGACAGATGGGCAGAGTCCAAGGGCAGGAGACTGAACACATCCAAGTGCCAGGTGCTGCACATCGGCCACAACAACCCCATGCAGTGCTACAGGCTGGGGTCAGAGTGGCTGAGAGCAGCCAGGCAGAGAGGGACCTGGGGGTGCTGGTCGATGGTAGGCTGAACATGAGCCTGCAGTGTGCCCAGGTGGCCAAGAGGGCCAATGGCATCCTGGCCTGCATCAGGAACAGTGTGGCCAGCAGGAGCAGGGAGGTCATTCTGCCCCTGTACACTGCACTGGTTAGGCCACACCTTGAGTCCTGTGTCCAGTTCTGGGCCCCTCAGTTTAGGAAAGAGGTTGAGCTGCTGGAAGGTGTCCAGAGAAGGGCAACAAAGCTGGGGAGGGGTCTGGAGCACAGCCCTGTGAAGAGAGGCTGAGGGAGCTGGGGTTGCTTAGCCTGGAGAAGAGGAGGCTCAGGGGAGACCTCATTGCTCTCTACAACTACCTGAAGGGAGGTTGTAGCCAGGCAGAGGTTATTCTCTTCTCCCAGGCAGCCAGCACCAGAAGAAGAGCACACAGTCTCAGGCTGCACCAGGGGAGGTTCAGGTTGGATGTTAGGAAGAAGTTCTATACAGAGAGAGTGATTGCCCATTGGAATGGGCTGCCTGGGGAGGTGGTGGAGTCGCTGTCATTGAAGGTGTTCAGGAGGAGACTTGATGGGGTGCTTGGTGCCACGGGTTAGTTGTTTAGGTGGTGTTGGATTGGTTGATGGGTTGGACACGATGATCTTGAAGGTCTCTTCCAACCTAGTTTATTCTGTTCTATTCTATTCTAAATCTTATGCTACCATAGCATCTCCTGTCTTGTAGCTAATCAGATTCATTTGAAGGAAAGGTAGGAAACAAACCAAGCAAAAACCCATGGTTGGTTTTGGATTAGCAACTTCTGGGCCTGGCCAGGTGAGAGTCTGATGAGTTCTAACTCGGTGCTCCAGTGCATGGCCTGCAGGGAATCCTGCATTAGGCACCTACATTCCTTGTGTTGTGAGTAGGAAGATTTAGGAGCCTCATTACAGGACAGCTGAACAAACTGTGCCCCGAGCAAAGAGCCATCGAGGTCTGCAGGAAATATCCTTCTGGAATTCAGGTGCTGCACCTAGGCTGCAGGAGGCTTCACAGCTGAGATCTGCTCAGGCACTGTCCCTTGGAACCAGACATCTGCAACTGTTCCACCCAAAGCTGAGGAGCTGCTTATCTTTACTGCAGCTCTTGTTGAGTAATTCAGGGGTCAGCATACTCAAAGATATTTGAGAGGTGTTCAGTAACTTTTTCACCCTTAAAAGGCCTGTGCCTGCATCTTTTCTACTTGCTTTTATCTATACTCAATCTATTCACATGAACAAGTCTCAGAGCTGCACAGCAGATGCCTCTTTCCTCTGTTTGTAATTGTGTCCCATACTTGGAAAGAAAGGAAACAATGATGGGTGGGAAAGCTCAGAGCAGCAAGTCCTCTCCAGGAAGCTTTGTCTAAAGCTCACATTCATGGTCAAGAGGCACTTCTGATTATCCCTGCCAGAAGCATGCAGGGTTTTGTAGATGACAAGCATCACTGACAAATTATGTAGGTTTAGGCAGGACTAGGAAGTAGAGCCCTCTCCTGTCTCTGTTCCATGCACCTGCAGGAATGCCTGCTGTTCCAGCTAAGCTGGAGGGAGAAATCATCAGTATAAAGCTTACTGCAATGGAGACACTTGAAGGTGTCCAGAGAAGGGCAACGAGGCTGGGGGCGAGCCTGGAGCACAGCCCTGTGAGGAGAGGCTGAGGGAGCTGGGGTTGCTTAGCCTGGAGAAGAGGAGTCTCAGGGGAGACCACATTGCTCTCTACAACTACCTGAAAGGAAGTTGTAGCCAGGAAGGGGTTGGTCTCTTCTCCAAGGCAACCAGCACCAGAACAAGAGGACACAGTCTCAAGCTGTGCCAGGGGAAGTTTAGGCTGGAGGTTAGGAAGTTCTTCACAGAGAGAGTCATTAGCCATTGTAATGTGCTACCCAGGGAGGTGGTGGAGTCCCCATCCCTGGAGGTGTTCAAGAGGGGATTGGATGTGGCACTTGGTGCCATGGTCTAGTCCTGAGGTCTGTGGTGACAGGTTGGACTGGATGATCTTTGAGGTCTCTTCCAACCTTAGTGATACTGTGGCAACCACTGAACAAGTTCCCTGTACAAAAACCACTTCCTAGGATAGTGTGACCAGCACATGCATTCAGTGAAACTTCAGATCAGCCTAGCTGGGTTCTGTTTTAATAGCCTTGGCAGCAGTATGGTCAGATGTTGCCTCTGCAGTTAGAAAGCAGGATAATCAGATCTGCTTTAGCACAGAGCTTAGTTACCTATGAGCTACAGTGAGGGCAGTGCATACTTTGCTCTGTAATGGTGGGAATGGCATGCACTTTCCAGTCATTTTTGGTCTTGAAGTACCAAATCCTGGCCATTAGTCATGCACAGAAGAACGCAGCACATCATCCTTCCCTCGCCTGCATGTTCAGAGGTCACCTAGCCACAATTCAGACACAGAGCTCTAACAGCACAGGCAGTCACCTCACTTCAGACTCACCATGGTTGCTTCCAGTGCTCTTACCAGCCAACACCAGCAATCTCTGTTCTTTGCACCCACCAAACAAGGTTCCTTCACACTCTGATGAGGATACCTAGAAAAGAACAACACATCTTGTTCCAAACACAGTGTAAGGCAGATATTTTTGTCTATGTAATTACAAGCAGCTAGGAATAGCTTTGGTTTAACTTCCCTCCCCATCCCACACACCCCCCTGAGGTGGAAAACCCCCACAAACCAGAAAACACACACCATTGTATTTCAAACTGATACATTGGCATAAACCCCTGAACACAATCCAGCTTCTTCCTGCACAAACTTTGTGACAGCAGAGGCATCAACAATGCAGATCGTTGCAGAGTCTCTCGCCTGTTTGTCTAGGCTCCATCATAAAAACAGGATCCCTTGTGGAAGCCAAAGAGAGTCTATGAAACCAGCACAGAAAGCCCTAAGCCACAACGAGAAAAACAATATGCCAGCTTCACCGAAAGCAAGCTGTGAGGCTGCAGCTCCCTATCCCATCACAAGCCATTACACTGAGGCTAGGCAGCGCTCAGGCAAGCCTTACTTCCTCTCTTGGCAAAACGAACCCTAAGGACTTCAAGACCTTTAACCACAGGAATTCTTTTCACCTGGGTCAGTCTGTCAGGACCTGGTTTGGGCAGTCATGCCACAATATCAGAGGCAGGAGAAGGAAGGAAGAGGCAACAACAGAGATCTGGAAATAGAAACCACTTAATCACAGGTAGTGCATTTGATTGCCACTCAGGGACCTCTCTCCCAACCTGAGACACACTCTTCTCCCTGGCAAATGCAGGCTTTAAACTTACACCCCGTTTTTCTCTAACAGTAGGTACAGCTACTCAGTTAGTTAACTCTGCAAGATTTGGGAGTTTAATTGCCACACTTGAATGGACTGCTGTTAGCAATTATGCAAATGTGGAAGAAGGAAAAGTTTCTAGCTACACACATTGATTCATTCACACATTGATTGATTCATCCCATTGATCAAACACTTCAGCTGCTTCCAACCGTGGAAGACTGTAAAGTAAGTCTTGCTTTACAGCTGAGAGCAGCAACAGTCAGCACTTTCAGAAGGATTTTTGCATGCTCCAGAGCAGTGAGAAAGGAAGACAGTGAGAGCAGGAGCCCCCACAGCACCCTGCAAGCTTGGCAACCTAGGGGCTCTCAGAAAGCATCTCAGTACTTTGTGATGTACTTCAAAACCTTAATTCCAAGCACAAACCACGCAGAAGCTGTATCACAAGCCCCTTCTTCGGTGAGGTAAACGCAGCATCAACAGCTTCGCTCTGCCACTTCTCTCTCGGCTGGCAGGCAGCAGTGCTGCTCCCAACAGCCTGGCTGGCAGCCTTTGGCAAGACACCACCTACAAGCAGAGCCCAGCCAAACCGCCTCGTGGAAACACTCCGTTTCTCTGCAGACCCCCCACTGTCGGGCTTCCTCTCGCTTAAATCTGGCGGATACCGGTACAGCAGGTGGGGCTAACTGAGCCAGGGTGGTTAGCTTCAGGCCTCCCGGCTCCCCAAGCAGCAGGTCGCTGTGCTGTAATTACTGTTGTTAGCAGTGTGCCTGGCAAGCGAAGGTTCTGGAAGTCGTTTCCTTCATGCAGTCTTTCCTCTCGTCCTTCACCACCCACCGTCCTTGGCAACTGCTACTTAAGGTGGAAGTTCTTTAAGAACCTGCTTGTTAAAAGGTAGGAAATGAGCTGCTGCCTGTGCCAGTGGCAGCTCCTTTCCCTGGAGGATATAGCATGTGGAGTCACAGGAGTATCACAGTATCACCAAGGTTGGAAGAGACCTCAAAGATCATCCAGTCCAACCTGTCACCACAGACCTCAGGACTAGACCTTGGCACCAAATGCCACATCCAATCCCCTCTTGAACACCTCCAGGGATGGGGACTCCACTACCTCCCTGGGCAGCCCATTCCAATGGGCAATCTCTCTCTCTGTGTAGAACTTCCTCCTCACCTCCAGCCTAAACTTCCCCTGGTACAGCTTGAGACTGTGTCCTCTTGTTCTGGTGCTGGCTGCCTGGGAGAAGAGACCAACCCCTTCCTGGCTACAACCACCTTTCAGGTAGTTGTAGAGAGCAATGAGGTCTCCCCTGAGCCTCCTCTTCTCCAGGCTAAACAACCCCAGCTCCCTCAACCTCTCCTCACAGGGCTGTGCTCAAGGCCTCTCCCCAGCCTCGTTGCCCTTCTCTGGACACCTTCAAGTGTCTCGATGTCCTTCTTAAACTGAGGGGCCCAGAGTCGTTCTGTGTCCAGCTGCATTTCTCACACCATGCTTCCAGACTCGCATAGCTTTTGAAGAACAGTTTATAAACACATGTGGCTCATCCTGAGCAGGGCAGGATGTCACAGGAAAAAAAGAAGGAAAGAGCAGGGAAAGAGTTTTAAGTTAGCTCAGTTGATACAACTGAAAAGAAAAAGGCCAAAGGTTTTGGGGCATTGGGTTTGAGACCGACTGAGACTAACTGCTCTGCATTAGGCTAAATGCATGCTGGAACTCCAGAGAGAATAAACAGGCAATAATTGTGAGACAGAGGAGAGAGGTGGGGAAGAGGACTGTTAGCAAGGGGAGAGGTAAGTGATTATCTCCTGTAGGAAAGTGAGACACCTTCTTCACAGTCTCACAGTATCGCTAAGGTTGGAAGAGACCTCGAGGATCATCGAGTCCAACCTGTCACCACAGACCTCATGACTAGACCATGGCACCAAGTGCCACATCCAATCCCCTCTTGAACACCTCCAGGGATGGTACTTCATCACAATAAAAAGCATGTAGGGAATTCTCTTGAGGGTGAACTGTAATGAGCCAGTAAATGAAAAAAAATCGAGGTTTTGATGCCTGGCAAAGCCACCAATTTCATTTCCCTTGCTCAGCTTTTGAAGGGTTTTGTGGCCTGCCTGGAACATCAGAGCTGAGAAGTGAGAGATGGCTGCTCCCTGGGTGAGAAGCATGTGTGCAGGAGATGGGGTGCTGCTGCTCTCTATCAGTTGGCTCTGCAGGTTCATTCCTGCCACGGCACAGCGGCTGCTGAGTTTCACCCACGGAGCTCCCCTGAGGGCGTTTGGTGCGCGGGCTGCAGCGCAGGATGTTCTGGAGAGTGCAGATGGATCCGAGGTGGAAGATGAGGGAATTGAGAGCCTGTGGGTTAAAATCAGAGAGCAGCCTAACAAATCTGACATCCTGGTTGGAGTCTGTTATAGACTACCCAACCAGGATGAGGAGGCTGATGAATTGTTCTACAAACAACTGGAGGCTGTCTCAAGATCATCAGATCTTGTCCTTGTTGGCGACTTCAAGCTGCCAGATATCTGCTGGGAACTTAATTCAGCAGGGAGGAGGCAGTCCAGAAGATTCCTGGAGCAAATGGAGGACTGCTTCCTGACACAGCTGTTAAGTGAGCCTACCAGGGCTCAGGCTCTGCTTGACCTGCTGTTCTCCAATAGAGAAGGGCTGGTGGGAGATGTGGTAGTGGGAGGCTGCCTAGGGTGCAGTGACCAGGAGATAGTGAAGTTTTCAATATGCAGGCAGATAGGGAGGAGCACCAACAGAACCTTCACCTTGGACTGCAGGAGGGCAAACTTCAGCCTGTTTAAGAAACTTATTTGCAAAGTTCCCTGGGTACCAGCCCTCATGAACCAAGGGGTCCAGGAGGGTTGGCCCTACTTCAAACAGGAGCTCTTGAAGGCACAGGAACTGGCAGTTCCCACGTGCCGAAAGATGAGCCGGCGGGGAAGGCGACCAGCCTGGATGAGCAAGCAGCTCCTGGAGCATCTAAGGGGAAAAAAAGAGGCTGTATCACCTTTGGAAGGAGGGGAAGGCTTCTCCTGATATGTTTAAGGATGTTGTTAGATTATGTAGAAGAAAAGTTAGAGAGGCAAAGGCCCAGCTGGAACTGAAGCTGAACACCTCTGTGAAAGGCAATAAAAAGCATTTTTACAAATACATTAACACTAAAAAGAAGGGCAGGAAGAACCTGCAATCCTTATTGGACCTGGAGGGGAACACTGTGACTGAAGACAAGGAAAAGGCTGAGGTCCTGAACACCTTCTTTGCCTCAATTTTTAACAGCAAGGCAGGAGGAGTTCAGGACGAGTGGCCTCCTGAGCTGGGCAATGGGGTCGGGGAGCAGTGTAATGCCCCGGTAATCCATGAGGAATTGGTTCAGGACCTGCTGAGCCACTTGGACACTCACAAGTCCATGGGACCGGATGGGATCCATCTTAGGGTGCTGAGAGAGCTGGCAGATGAGCTGGCCAAGCCGCTCTCCATCATTTTCCTCCAGTCCTGGCTCACTGGAGAGGTCCCAGGTGACTGGAAACTGGCCAATGTGGTCCCCATCCACAAGAAGGGTCGGATGGAGGAACCTGGAAACTCCAGGCCAGTCAGCCTGACCTCAGTTCCAGGGAAAGTGATGGAGCAGATTATCCTGGTGGCAATAACTGCACACCTGAAGGACGGCCAAGGGCTCAGGTCCAGCCAACATGGATTTAGGAAGGGCAGGTCCTGCCTCTCCAACCTGATCTCCTTCTATGATCAGGTGACTGTCTGGAGGATGTGGGGAGGCCTGTGGATGTGGTCTGCCTGGACTTCAGCAAGGCCTTTGACACCGTACCCCACAGCAAACTGCTGTCTAAGCTGTCAGCTCATGGCTTGGACAGCAACACTCTGTGCTGGGTTAGGAACTGGCTGGAGGGCTGAGCCTAGAGAGTGGTGGTGAATGGTGCCACATCCAGCTGGTGGCCAGGCACGAGTGGAGTCCCCCAGGGATCAGTGCTGGGCCCCATCCTCTTCAATATTTTCATTGATGATCTGGATGAGGGGGTTGAGTCAGTCATCAGCAAATTTACAGATGACACCAAGTTAGGAGCAGATGCTGGTCAGTTAGAGGGCAGAAGGGCTCTGCAGAGGGACTTTGATGGACTGGACAGATGGGAAGAGTCCAACAGGATGGCATTCAACAAGTCCAAGTGCCAGGTGCTGCACTTTGGCCACAACAACCCCATGCAGTGCTACAGGCTGGGGTCAGAGTGGTTGAGAGCTGCCAAACAGATAGGGACCTGGGGGTACTGGTTGATAGTAGGCTGAACATGAGCCTGCAGTGTGCCCAGGTGGCCAAGAAGGCCAATGGCATCTTGGCCTGCATTAGGAACAGTGTGGCCAGCAGGAGAAGGGAGGTCATTGTGGCCCTGTACTCAGCACTGGTTAGGCCACACCTTGAGTCCTGTGTCCAGTTCTGGGCCCCTCAGTTTAAGGACATCAAGACACTTGAAGGTGTCCAGAGAAGGGCAACAAGGCTGGGGAGAGGCCTTGAGCACAGCCCTGTGAGGAGAGGCTGAGGGAGCTGGGGTTGCTTAGCCTAGATAAGAGGAGGCTCAGGGCAGACCTCATTGCTCTCTACAACTACCTGAAGGGTGGTTGTAGCCAGGAGGGTGTTGGTCTCTTCTCCCAGGCAACCAGCACCACAACAGGAGGACACAGTCTCAAGCTGTGCCAGGGGAGGTTTAGGCTGGAGGTGAGGAGAAAGTTCTTCACTGAGAGAGTCATTCATCATTGGAATGTGCTGCCCAGGGAGGTGGTGGAGTCACCATCCCTGGAGGTGTTCAAGAGGGGATTGGATGTGGCACTTGGTGCCATGGTCTAGTCATGAGGTCTGTGGTGACAGGTTGAACTCAATGATCTTTGAGGTCTCTTCCAACCTTATTGATACTGTGACACTGTGGTACTGTGATGCTACTGGACAACTACCTGATGATTTTGCTGACCCTTCCCCCAGTAAACCCTCAGTGCTGTTTCTGATGCTGCAGCTGCTGATTGTAGCTCGCTTTCCCTGGTGTAGTTCCTTGCTTTCACATTCAATCAGTTTATAATTGTTTACTCTGGCCTGATTTTGACTGGTGCTGGATCAATCACCTGAACAATCAGAACTTGTTTGAAGATCAGGGTATTGTCTTCTTTCTTTGCTTTTCTCCATACGTAGAAGACCTGAAGAATTTATAACCATTTCCTGGGTTTCTCAATTAGCCTAATACTGTGTTTAGGATTCACTTCTTAAGGTGCAGCTATCTCTGAAGTCAATATGAAGTCCTTTGCAATATGCTACACCTTGTTGTAGTGTGGCTGCTGAGTTTCAGGCTTTATAAATTTGAGCAGAAATGGAACAAAATTCTTCCGATAGAAGAATTTATGGAGAGGAAGAAGGGTTGAAGGAGAGGATTGGAGCTCTGACATAAAATCCTGAATGGGAAGTGTGCTTGAGTGGCTGGGGAATGAGACTGGAGCAAGTAAGGGAAAGTTCAAAATGTAAAGCCAAAGCCTGGAGCTGCTGGGGTCGAGGGCTAAGATATTGATGCTGCTGGCTTTCATGCATGATCAAAATTACAACCTATTGCAGAAGCTGAATTTAAATGGCCTTTTATTAGTAAGGAAAGAAGTGTGGGTTTCTACCTGAAGGGAAGTTGTAGACAGGCAGAGGTTGGTCTCTTCTCCCAGGCAGCCAGCACCAGAACAAGAGGACACTGTCTCAGGCTGTGCCAGGGGAGGTTTAGGCTGGATGTTGGGAAGAAGTTCTACACAGAGAGAGTGATTGCCCATTGGAATGGGCTGCCTGGGGAGGTGGTGGAGTCACCATCATTGGAGGTGTTCAGGAGGAGATTTGATGGGGTGCTTGGTGCCATGGTTTACTTGTTTAGGTGGGTTGGACTCGATGATCTCAAAGGTCTCTTCCAACCTGGTTTATTATTATTATTATAGTCCTTGACTCTCTCTAAAAGACTGCAAAACTACTGCTGCTATCAGTCACTGACAGCTGAAGGAGCAAGAGCCGGTCTAGAGGTCCTGCTGCTGCTGCTAGGAACTGATCGAGTTTCTTGAAGCTCTATATTTCTGCTTTGCCAACTTCCTTTTCTTCTTGACCAGAAAAACCTGCATAGATGGGCACATGCTGCTGGCTTCAGAAGCTGGTTTACGCCAGAGCTGGGCTGCCCGTGTAGCGGAATCCACTCCTGGGGGTATGGTCTGACATTGCTACAATTTGATTTTGTTACTGCTTTGCTTTTCTCTGTTGGAGGAGTCAAGGCGGCTCACCCAGAAACTCGAGAGCTGAGTGTAGCAGAGGGAAAGCGTGTGTGTGAGCACGCCTGTGCGCACACAGCTTGCTCAGAACAACATCGCCGGCTGGGCAGTGAGTGGCACTCCGGATCCAGGAGCAGAAAGAGTGGGAGGATGAGTGTGAGAAACACATTCTCCCCTTTGCCACACTTGTGTTTGTTTCTTGCAGGGCAAACGAGTTAAAAGTTAATCCTGTTTGCTAAACACCACACAGTCTAAATGTGGATTTTTCCTGGCTTCTGAAGCTTGCTTTGTGCACGCCCGCTACTGCTGCGCAGCATGCCAGCTTCCT
The DNA here is from genome assembly GCF_026170545.1 of Melanerpes formicivorus. Taxonomy (NCBI): domain Eukaryota; kingdom Metazoa; phylum Chordata; class Aves; order Piciformes; family Picidae; genus Melanerpes; species Melanerpes formicivorus. The sequence goes on from NW_027142451.1 coordinate 2,105,371, forward strand.
CCGGGCCCGCCCCTGCTCGCCGCCTGCACACGGCCTGGACGCCCGGCCGCTCCGAGGCCCGTTCGGGAGCTAAGGGCCGCGCCTTGTACTTGAAGCGACGGCGGATGAGCGGGCATCGATCGGCGGGGCGGCTGCCGTGCGCTGCTCCTCGGCCGGCGAGCTTTGGGCGCAGCGAGGACTGTGCGGTGGGAGACGGAGAGGGGACGAGTCCGTGCTGTATCTTACCGGCACCTCACCTCTCTGCACGCCCCGCGGGCCCCGTACCGGGCGAGCTTGCGCCGTTGCCCCGGGACGGCGCCGCGCGGGCTACCTCCGCGCGCGAGGGGGCGGTGGCTCCCCGGGCGGGGCGGGCGCGGGCTCCGCCCCGCGGCGCGCTGCCGGCCAACGGCGGGGCGCGGGAGTGAGGGGGCGGCGGAGGCGCGGGCCGCGCCGTGGGGAGGGCGCTCCATGGGCAGCGGAGCGGGAGTGCGCAGGGCCCGCGGCGGCCCGGCTGCTGCTTGCGCTCGGCCGCCCGTCTCCGGTAAGGGCTGTGGCCAGGGGAAGTGGGACGCGCCTTGGCGAGAGGGTGGGGGGGGTGGGGAGGTCTCCTGCCGCCGTCGGGAGGACTCGCGTGGGGGAGCGTGGGGCAGGGCGGCGGCGAGTGGCCGGGGGAGCGCGGGCAGCTGCAGGGGGCCTGGTGCCCCTCTTCCGTTCCCGTCGTGGCTCCGGTGCGGCTGCCGCCTCTCCGAGCCCACGCCGTCCGGTGGTTCTCCGGAGCGGTACCGGGAGGTGGCCAAGGGTCCGCCGCCGCCCTGCCTCGCACCTCACGCTGTCTTTCGGCGGTGCCTACCGCGGCCTCTGCCCGTTACCTGTCGCGCCGCCGCTCCCCCCGCCGCCGGGCGGCTGCAGGCAGTCTGGCCGCGGAGGACGTGCGGCTTGGCGGCGGGGGCAGGGCGGAGGGCCGACCCCCGCCCCGGGCACGGAGAGCTGCCTTGCCCTCGGCCGGGGGGCGGGCAACAGCCGGACGACGTGGCCCCTTCGGAAGCGTCTTTTTCTTTCCTTTCTTCCTTTCTTTCTTCCTTCCTTTCTCCCCTCCCTTCCCCCCTCCTGCTCCTGCCGGGGAAATTGTGCTGGGAGAGCAAATTGCTGAAATATCTGGCGCTTTATTTATTTTTTTCTCCCCTTTTTTTTCCTTGGGGACTGGCAGAGGCTCAGCCTGAACCAGAGCAGTCTGGAGGCGTGTGCAGGGAAGCCGCTGGACGTGTTTCTTGTTCAAAGCCAGAGACTCCTGAAGAAATATGAAACACTTCTCGCTAATGAAAGGCATGTGTGCTACGAGGGAAGCTTTTCCCTGCGTGCCTTGTAACGCAGGAGGAGCAGGCGTGAGAGCCGATATTGGCAAGGAAACGGCGACTTTCTTACTAAACTCTGTAGGTTTGGGGCTGCTGCTGCTGCTCCACGGCAAAAGTTTCTCTCGAGTTTTTCCGTTCAGCAGCACTTTGTCATCACTTCCATAACTTCCTAAGTGGTGGCATTACTCTAAGGCCTGTTGCTCGTTATAATAAACAAAAATGCAGCGCGGCTCTAAAGCGACACAGCCTTAAAAGCATCGACTTGCTAGGGGAACAGGTCTAACGCATCATGAGGCTTAAAGCTGCCTGGGGCTGGCCAGACTTGAAAGAGAGGTGTCTTTTAAATCATATGAAAATCTCTGTCTCGATATAAATAGATATCACGCTTGTTAAAAGGAGAGAAAGCTTCCGTGGCTGCCTTTTCTTTCTTCCTTTCTGTAACTGGAAGGCGGAATTGCAAAGCAACTTTGTAGCCATGAGAATTGTGTGGGAACAGAAGAAACTCGCTTAAATATTGGTTAATATAAATCACTCGAGGTGTTGGGAATTGCCTGATTATCTATTTTGTGTGTGTGTGGTCTCGTGTTTTCTCGTAGGGACTGACTTTAACCAGAAGCTAGAGCAGTTAATTTGTGTTCAATCCTGCAGTTTTCCTTCCCCTCCCCCCGCCCCAGCACATGCTCCCTGGAAGGCCAGCCAGATTAATTACAAAAGCAACTGCTTCGACCACGTTTCCTCTGATATTTTTAAGTTGCAAAGATGGAAAATTAATTGAAGTGCATGATAATAACACCTGTTGAAAAACAGAATGGGAGTGTTCAGGCTTTTAAAGGTGCTGCTACCGCAGTTGGTCTAACCAGCTACAGACACAGGCAGCCTGACTTGTTTCAGCCTGCACCTTCAGATGGCAATAACTCGGTTTTGACTAAAAATAATTGAATTTGAGAGAGGTACCCACAACCCACGCTAACTTTTCAGCTGGTGTGTTCCACTCTGGGTTTTTCCCCCCTCCCCCTGCAGTGTTTGCCATATAGGGTAAACATTGGGAACTTCTCCTGATGTGGGGAGAATAATAGGCATTGTGTGAGCTGCTGGAACCATACCTGACTGCCACCTGGAGTTTGCTGCTTTGAAATGAATCTCCCAAGCTGGCAGAGGGAAATCTGCAGTAGCCTCTTCTGGTTTTCATTCTGAATGTGGGTGGTTGCTTAGTTGTACCAGTATAGTCTTCCCTAAGCGTGTGCATTTTTGTGGTGGAACTTCTAAGGTCTGCTAAAGCAGACACCCTTCAACATAACTGCGCTGAGATTTGCACACAGGCTTTGATACTGAAGTCTTTTACAGTCTCGCTACTTTCCTCTGTCCTTCCTTGCCATTCGTATGAAGGTGTAGCAGGCTGAGAAGCCTGCATGCCTCCTTTCAGGATGTTTGCCTTTCTGAACAGAGCTATGACAGGCTGCAGCTTCTTGCTTGGCACGGACTAACGCAAGGAAAATCCATCCTGTCCTGTCTGGTGTCTGAAGAGAGAGGATGTTGAATACAGCTTGATGCACACCAGGGTCTTGCTCATGGTCTATATCTCATCAAGAGTATTTCCAATTCTATTCACTTGAAGTTAACACTTCATGGAAGAGAACAGGTCTCAGAGTAAAGAACTCGATTCTTAAGGCTTCCAGGATAAATATTCAGGCAGGAAACTTTTCTCACAAAGCAATCATACACCACCATTCACTTCTGACCCTCGTTTCTGCCTGCTATTGATCATCACGAAGTGCTGTGCCTGTGACACCAATTTAGATAGCTTCAAACAGTCAAACCCTTTTATAGTACTTGAGTATTGTAATGTAAAGCAAGTTTTGGACAGTACAAAAGTATTATTTCATGTATTTCTATACTAATCAAAACTTTTTTCCACCTCCTTTCCCTCTGGATCGTGAAGGGTTCCCCCTCTGGCTTGTCCAATGGACATTAAGCGGCGCCGATCGTTAACTGCGAGGGCTCTCTAAGCACAGTGGCTGCTGGGATGTTGCGACAGAACGGTGGAAGTAACAAGCGTGCTTTGGGATTAGCCAGACTGTCCACCTCCAACTTCTTCACCATCACTAATTCAGGAAACTGGGTAATGGGACGCAGCACCAAGAGCAGCTCTCTGAGCAGCATCAGCTCCAACTCGGACTGCTATGATAACCCTGTTGTGGATCCGGAGTACATCATGCAGCTGGTGAGCGATGTCAGGAGGTTCGCAGATGTGCTGCTCTATCTGAAGGAAGCCATCCTCTCAGAAGGTATGTCAGTTGTTCTTAGACTTTTCTGGAACTCGCAGCTCCATGTGTTTTGAGCTAGTCTTTACTTGGGTTATTTCCCCTTGCCCTTTACTTTCCTCCCTTTATCTTCCCTTCGGCTCCCCTCTCCTCCGCCAGCATGCTGATTACGGGTAACAGTGGTTGTTCGTTTGGGTTCTGTATCTCCTCATCAGAACACTGTGCAATCTGTGTCATAATCATAACAAGGGGAAGCAGGCTTCTAGCAGTCTGTCTAGACTGATGCCTAAAGTCAGTGAGACTATCAGCTGATTAGTTTTTAATCACCTGGTATTCTTCTATAGTTCCAAAGAATCCTGTTCGACTTTTGTGATGTTTCAGTACTCCAGGCAGGTTTGCCAGTAGTTTGAGTTTAAAGGTTGATTTTAACTGCACTTTCTTCTCCTGCAAGATGCTTGCTATCCTCTGCCAGCAGGTGGGAACTGCAAATCTTCTTCCCTTTGAGGAATGTGCATTAGTAGGGTTTGTTCTGTTAGGGCAAAAGTGTTTGGCTGGTTTTGGTCATCATCAGGAAAGCTTTTACCCAACTGTGTCCATTTCTGGGCCCCTCAGTTTAGGAAGGAGGTTGACTTGCTGGAAGGTGTCCAGAGAAGGGCAACAAAGTTGGTGAGGGGTTTGGAACACAACCCTAGGAGGGGAGGCTGAGGGAGCTGGGGTTGCTTAGCCTGGAGAAGAGGAGGCTCAGGGGAGACCTCATTGCTCTCTACAACTACCTGAAGGGAGGTGGTAGACAGGTGGAGGTTGGTCTTTTCTCCCAGGCAGACAGCACCAGAACAAGAGGACACAGTCTCAGGCTGTGCCAGGGGAGGTTTAGGCTGGATGTTAGGAAGAAGTTCTACACAGAGAGAGTGATTGCCCATTGGAATGGGCTGCCTGGGGAGGTGGTGGAGTCACCATCACTGGAGGTGTTCAGGAGGAGACTTGATGGGGTGCTTGGTGCCATGGGTTAGTTGTTTAGGTGGTGTTGGATGATAGGTTGGACTCGATGATCTTGAAGGTCTCTTCCAACCTGGTCTGGTCCTATTCAGGACCTTCAGGAGGCTCTTCAGGAGAGACAGGCGAGGAAGAAGGGGTGGAGGGGTGGCCCTGTACATCAGAAAGACACTAGATGCCATTGAGATGGAGATTAGGGATGATCGGGTTGAATGCTTGTGGATAAGAATTAGAGGGAAGACCAGCAGGGCAGACACCCTGGTTGGAGTCTGTTATAGACCACCCAACCAGGAGGAAGATGTTGACGAAGCATTCTATAGGCAGCTTAGGGCTGTCTCAAGATCTCCGGACCTTGTTCTCATGGGTGACTTCAACCTGCCTGACATCTGCTGGGAACTCAACACGGCAGAGAGGAGACAGTCTAGAAGGTTTTTAGAATGCATGGAGGACAGCTTCTTATCCCAGGTGCTGCGAGAGCCTACCAGGGGCAAGGCTATGCTTGACCTCCTCTTCACCAACAGGGAAGGACTGGTGGGTGATGTGGTGGTTGGAGGGTGTTTGGGGTCCAGTGACCACGAGATAATTGAATTCTCGGTTTTTGGTCAAGCCAAGAGGGGCGGCAAGAAGACCTCCACTCTGGACTTCCGGAGGGCAGACTTTGGGTTACTCAAGGAACTAATTCAGAGGGTTCCTTGGGATAAAGTCCTTAAAAACAAAGGGGTCCAGGAGAGCTGGACCTACTTCAATGAAGAATTGTTGAAGGCTCAGGGACAGGCTGTGCCAATGTGCCAGAAGATGAGCCGCCGGGGCAGACGGCCAGCCTGGATGGTTAATGAACTTTTAATGGAACTGAGGGAAAAAAAGAGGGTGTATCACCTTTGGAAGCGAGGGGAGGCAACCCACAGAATGTTTAAGGATGTTGCTAGGTCTTGTAGGAAGAGAATTAGGGAGGCAAAAGCACACTTGGAACTTAAACTGGCCTCTACTGTGAAGGACAACAAAAAGTCCTTCTATAAATACATTAATAGTAAGAGGAAGGGGAAGGAAAACCTCCACTCCTTGGTGGATACGGAGGGGAACATTGTAACCAAGGATAAGGAAAAGGCAGAGATACTTAACACCTTCTTTGCCTCAATTTTTACTAGAAGGGCAGAACGTCTTCCTGACAGCTGGTCTGCAGAGCTAGCAGAAGGAGCCAGGGAGCTGCACAGTTTCCCTATGTTCCATGAGGCGGTAGTTGGAACTCTCCTTAGCAGCTTGGATCCCCACAAGTCCATGGGACCAGATGGGATTCATCCTAGGGTGCTGAGAGAGCTGGCAGATGAGCTGGCCAAGCCACTCTCCATAATTTTCCAGCAGTCCTGGCTCACTGGCGAGGTCCCAGAGGACTGGAAGCTGGCCAACGTGGTGCCCATCCATAAGAAGGGCCGGTTGGATGAGCCAGGGAATTACAGGCCTGTCAGCCTGACCTCAGTGCCAGGCAAGATCATGGAACAGGTCATCCTGAGTTCAATAACACAACACTTACAGGATGGCCAAGGGATCAGGCCTAGCCAGCATGGATTTAGGAAGGGCAGGTCCTGCCTGACCAACCTGATCTCCTTCTATGATCAGGTGACCCGCCTGGTGGATGTGGGGAGGCCTGTTGATGTAGTCTACCTGGACCTCAGCAAGGCCTTTGACACCGTCCCCCATAGCAAACTGCTGGCCAAGCTGTCAGCCCATGGCTTGGACGGGAGCACACTGCGATGGGTTAGGAACTGGCTGGAGGGCCGAGCCCAGAGAGTGGTGGTGAATGGTGCCACATCCAGCTGGCAACCAGTCACTAGTGGTGTGCCCCAAGGATCAGTGCTGGGCCCTGTGCTCTTTAACATCTTTATTGATGATCTGGATGAGGGCATTGAGTCCATCATCAGTAAATTTGCTGACGACACCAAGCTGGGGGCAAGAGTTGATCTGCTGGAGGGTAGAGAGGCTCTGCAGAGAGACCTGGACAGGCTGGACAGATGGGCAGAATCCAACGGCATGAGATTTAACACATCCAAGTGCCGGGTTCTGCACATTGGCCACAACAACCCCATGCAGTGCTACAGGCTGGGGTCAGAGTGGCTAGAGAGCAGCCAGGCAGAGAGGGATCTGGGGGTGCTGGTTGATGGTAGGCTTAACATGAGCCTGCAGTGTGCCCAGGCAGCCAAGAGGGCCAATGGCATCCTGGCCTGCATCAAGAACAGTGTGGCCAGCAGGAGCAGGGAGGTCATTCTGCCCCTGTACACTGCACTGGTTAGGCCACACCTCGAGTACTGTGTCCAGTTCTGGGCCCCTCAGTTTAGGAAGGATGTTGACTTGCTGGAACGAGTCCAGAGAAGAGCAACAAAGTTGGTGAGGGGTTTGGAACACAAGCCCTATGAGGAGAGGCTGAGGGAGCTGGGGCTGCTTAGCCTGGAGAAGAGGAGACTTAGGGGTGACCTTATCACTCTCTACAACTACCTGAAGGGAGGTTGTAGACAGGCTGATGATGGTCTCTTCTCCCAGGCACCCAGTACCAGAACAAGAGGACACAGTCTCAAGCTGCGCCAGGGGAGGTTCAGGTTGGATGTTAGGAAGAAGTTCTATACAGAAAGAGTGATTGCGCTATGGAACGGGTTGCCCGGGGAGGTGGTGGAGTCGCCGTCATTGAAGGTGTTCAGAAGGAGACTTGACGGGGTGCTTGGTGCCATGGGTTAGCTGTTTGGGTGGGTTGGATTGGTTGATGGGTTGGACACGATGATCTTGAAGGTCTCTTCCAACCTGGTTTGGTTTATTCTAATATTCTATTCTATAGCAATGTTATCATGTCAACAGCTGAAATGAGACACTCTTTGACATACGTGTCTTGAGTGATGAAGATCTGCACTGGGCTCTGTTTCAGGTGAGTTTGCACCCAGCTGAAGCAGCCCTATCAAACGATGTGAACAAGTCTCAGGAGTGTGGTAGTTCGAGACTCATGGCCCCTTTGTTCATGTCACTGTGGCTGAGCATGCAAGATGAGCAGAATTATTTATGAGATGGGGTGTCTGGTGATTGCTGACCCTGAGGTAGGCATCCTGCAGGAAAGGCCTGGCAGAGTCCTGGAGCCCAGCAGTTTCCACGCAGCAGTTGTTAATTAATGTCCGGTTTCAGATGTTTGGAATCGGATACACCAAGCGAAGGTGGCAGACAGGAGCTGCCTTGTTTTATGATGCATAGTGGAATTAATTTGTTCAACAGTATTGTGCATTTGAAGGGTTGTTAATCTCTGAGAGAGCTGTGTCTTTGCCCACAGGTGGGAGTGGATTGTTGGTTTTTCCCTCTGTCCTCAAATCTCCCTGTAGCGAGTTCTGCAGTGCTGCACTGGCTTACCGTTGGCTGGAGAAAGCTTGATGGTTTGGGTTGCATTTGTCCTGTCTTTGGAAATGTTTGCAGTTTTGTGCCCAAAAACACGCACAGTTTTGCAAGGGTAACTGCACACACTTCTGACACACAATTCTGCTTCATAATGCTCGCAGATCCTGAGATTAGTCACATTAATTTTTCCAAGGTGGTGTGAACGGCAGCGACACAAAAAACAGCTCTTCCTTCTTTTGGACAGCAGTCATCTGTTAGCCTGATGGAGGTTTTACTGAATAGTAGAATTGTGATCTAAAGTTTCTGGAATAAAAGCTAAACAATGCAGCTAGAGAAAACAGGGATTTCGGTGTATGTTGTATGTCTCTTGAAGCAGTTCAGAAGTGGCAGATGCCCAGGGAGGTGGTGGAGTTGCCATCCCTGGACGTGTTTGAAAGCCATCTAGATCTGGTGCTTGGGGACGTGGTGTAGGGACAGGCTTGGAGGAGTGGGCAGAATGGATGGGCTTGGAGGGCCTTTCTGGTCTGAAGGAGTCTATGTAAGTGAGCTCTTGCATTTGCCTGGCCACGATTCAGAGTCTGCTCTGGGCCTCAGCCTCTAACTGCTGTTCTCTCAGTGACTCTGTCCACTCGGTCACAGTGCTGCTGCTTTGGCAGACTTGTGTAGAGACTCATTCCTGTGCCTAGCCACTTCCCCTTGGACCCTGTGGCTTTAGGGTTTGATCTTGGTGATCAAGCTTGGCTGTTCCACTGCTGGGGTCTGCACCAGTAGGTAGGTTGATTCCAGTGGCTGCATGTCCCGGATGCTGTACCAGCTGAGGGTTGTGTTCCCTGTGCATGTTGTCTGAGCTGCCTTGGAGGAGCCTACCAGTTATGCACCCTCGATTTGCTCAACAGTTTCCTGATCTGGTGATACTAGTACCTTGGGTGAAAAATGTAAGCTGTTTTGGATTGTAACTGGTATTCATGTCTAAACTAGCCCATGACTACCTTTGGTTGTAGACCTCTGCAGTGTTTTGTATAGAGCTGATATGTAGGTCGATCTGTACCATGAAGAATAACTTGAGCTCCCTTTTAAGGAGGGAGTGCTATACAAGGGAAGTGCTCTGTAGATTTCAAGGCTCCTTCTCTCTCTTATGCTACTATAATTTCTCACAGCAGTCTGATTGTCACACTGCTTGGTTACATTTTGGATTTTACCAGCTGCAGGGTAAACCCAACCCCCACACTGTCATTGATGACTTTCAAGCTCTCACTGAACTGTGTGTGTTGTATAAGCTGAAATCTAAAAGTACCTTGGAATTGCCTTTCTGGCACCGAGTACAAAACATAAATCCCCCCAAACGCTTCCATCCTCCCTCAAAAACTCCTAACTCCTGGTTTAGTCTAGTCTAATCCAGACCTGTAAAAGAAAACCAAACCTGTGAATGTAATAGAGTTGAAAAGTTTGTCACCTGTTTAGGTAGGAAGGAGCTGAGTCCCGCGGGGTCCGCGTGGAGCGGCGGCGGTGGGAGTCCCGCGCGGGGTCTATATTTAGTATGTTTCAGTTCTTGCTGTCTTCTCTAAACATGCTCTCTTACCTCTAGGCGTTGTACTCACTGGCTGCAATGATCTATTGTTGCCAGTCAAGATACTTAACCAATATCTTCATCAGTGATGGTGTCTGGTGTTGCTTGAATCCAGGTCAGTGAATCTGGTGCTGTTTCAGTTGGGTTTGATGTGATGGTACTTGATGACAGGCTGAGCCTGTGGTGGGTGTCCAGTTCTGGGCCCCTCAGTTTAGGAAGGACATCGAGACACTTGAATGTGTCCAGAGAAGGGCAACAAGGCTGGGGAGAGGCCTTGAGCACAGCCCTGTGAGGAGAGGCTGAGGGAGCTGGAGTTGCCTAGCCTGGAGAAGAGAGGCTCAGGGGTGATCTCACTGCCCTCTACAACTGCCTGAAGGGAGGTTGTAGCCAGGAAGGGGTTGGTCTCTTCTCCCAGGCAACCAGCACCAGAACAAGAGGACACAGTCTCAATCTGCACCAGGGGAGGTTTAGACTCGAGGTGCGGAGAAAGTTCTTCACCAAGCGAGTCATTCATCATTGGAATGTTCTGCCCAGGGAGGTGGTGGAGTCACCATCCCTGGAGGTGTTCAAGAGGGGATTGGATGTGGCGCTTGGTGCCATGGTCTAGTCCTGAGGTCTGTGGTGACAGGTTGGACTCAATGATCCTTGAGGTCTCTTCCAACCTTAGTTATACTGTGATACTGTGGCTGTCAGTGCACCGCTCTCTTGGTCCAGTCTCCAGTTAAATGTCCATACAAGAGAGGGTCTATCACATGGCTGGTGTTAGGAGGGATGGTTGTGATGTCATTAGGTCTGTGTTTGATCTGAAAGGTCTTCCTCACTTGTAGCATTTGTGCCCCGAGGTCAGAGAACACCAAAATGTATTGAAGAGGCTCAAAATAAGCTGATCTTTCTTCTAAGAGGAGAGTTGAAACAGCTCTTCTGCCTTTCACACAAGCATTTCTGAACTCAAGAGTGCATGCTGAATCCAGATCATTCCCTGCAGTCTGGGCTGCTCCCAAGATTGGTGTGATGGCATTCTGTATTCTGCATGCACCCCAGGTTCAGTTCTTACTGCAGTTCTGATGTGCATCCTGGGTACAAGCTATTAACTTACCATGCCTTGCAAGCTGACGAGCCTGCTCTTTGTGCTGTGAGTTCCAGGAGTGACTTCTTAGCTCTCAGCTGAGAGTGTGAGAATCTGGTTGTTGCCTTCCAGTTGGACCTTTGCTTTGGAAAGGTAGAACACAGAGGGATGTACAGTTTAAAGGCTGGAGGTATCTGATCTTCAGGAGTGACACTCCAGGAGAGAAGTAATCTTCCCTGGTTAAGGATGTTTTAGGAACTGAGAAGTTGTGTCCCGTGGAAGCTTGCTGAGGGCTTAACAACCTGACCACAGTGTTAAAAATACTTCACAATCTGAAGTGTATGAAGTATACTTCAGGTAAATCCTGCAGACTGAGTCGGTGAATTCTTGTCCCAAAGGATGGGTTCTATGCTTCCACAAATAACCCTGCTGAACTTTTGAGGCTGGGTGACTTCTGCATATTAAGCTCTTTTAGAGAGGATACAGGGTTTAAAAGGACCATGGGAAGGAATGTTTGGGATGCAAGCTGAGTTCCCAATATAGAAAACGTTACAAGTGTTTCACTTAAAAAAGCCTGCTTTTACTTGTGTTACCTCACAGGTGGGGGAAACAACCCTCCTTTCCCTCCTTTCCCTCCTTTCCCTCCTTTCCCTCCTTTCCCTCCTTTCCCTCCTTTCCCTCCTTTCCCTCCTTTCCCTCCTTTCCCTCCTTTCCCTCCTTTCCCTCCTTTCCCTCCTTTCCCTCCTTTCCCTCCTTTCCCTCCTTTCCCTCCTTTCCCTCCTTTCCCTCCTTTCCCTCCTTTCCCTCCTTTCCCTCCTTTCCCTCCTTTCCCTCCTTTCCCTCCTTTCCCTCCTTTCCCTCCTTTCCCTCCTTTCCCTCCTTTCCCTCCTTTCCCTCCTTTCCCTCCTTTCCCTCCTTTCCCTCCTTTCCCTCCTTTCCCTCCTTTCCCTCCTTTCCCTCCTTTCCCTCCTTTCCCTCCTTTCCCTCCTTTCCCTCCTTTCCCTCCTTTCCCTCCTTTCCCTCCTTTCCCTCCTTTCCCTCCTTTCCCTCCTTTCCCTCCTTTCCCTCCTTTCCCTCCTTTCCCTCCTTTCCCTCCTTTCCCTCCTTTCCCTCCTTTCCCTCCTTTCCCTCCTTTCCCTCCTTTCCCTCCTTTCCCTCCTTTCCCTCCTTTCCCTCCTTTCCCTCCTTTCCCTCCTTTCCCTCCTTTCCCTCCTTTCCCTCCTTTCCCTCCTTTCCCTCCTTTCCCTCCTTTCCCTCCTTTCCCTCCTTTCCCTCCTTTCCCTCCTTTCCCTCCTTTCCCTCCTTTCCCTCCTTTCCCTCCTTTCCCTCCTTTCCCTCCTTTCCCTCCTTTCCCTCCTTTCCCTCCTTTCCCTCCTTTCCCTCCTTTCCCTCCTTTCCCTCCTTTCCCTCCTTTCCCTCCTTTCCCTCCTTTCCCTCCTTTCCCTCCTTTCCCTCCTTTCCCTCCTTTCCCTCCTTTCCCTCCTTTCCCTCCTTTCCCTCCTTTCCCTCCTTTCCCTCCTTTCCCTCCTTTCCCTCCTTTCCCTCCTTTCCCTCCTTTCCCTCCTTTCCCTCCTTTCCCTCCTTTCCCTCCTTTCCCTCCTTTCCCTCCTTTCCCTCCTTTCCCTCCTTTCCCTCCTTTCCCTCCTTTCCCTCCTTTCCCTCCTTTCCCTCCTTTCCCTCCTTTCCCTCCTTTCCCTCCTTTCCCTCCTTTCCCTCCTTTCCCTCCTTTCCCTCCTTTCCCTCCTTTCCCTCCTTTCCCTCCTTTCCCTCCTTTCCCTCCTTTCCCTCCTTTCCCTCCTTTCCCTCCTTTCCCTCCTTTCCCTCCTTTCCCTCCTTTCCCTCCTTTCCCTCCTTTCCCTCCTTTCCCTCCTTTCCCTCCTTTCCCTCCTTTCCCTCCTTTCCCTCCTTTCCCTCCTTTCCCTCCTTTCCCTCCTTTCCCTCCTTTCCCTCCTTTCCCTCCTTTCCCTCCTTTCCCTCCTTTCCCTCCTTTCCCTCCTTTCCCTCCTTTCCCTCCTTTCCCTCCTTTCCCTCCTTTCCCTCCTTTCCCTCCTTTCCCTCCTTTCCCTCCTTTCCCTCCTTTCCCTCCTTTCCCTCCTTTCCCTCCTTTCCTTTCCCTCCTTTCCCTCCTTTCCCTCCTTTCCCTCCCCTGTAAGGCTCTGCATGTGGTTCAGAAGTGCAGGAGTCATAGCACTTCACACTGCAGTACATAATCTTTCCGGACTGTACTTCAGGATGTGTTGTGGTGGTGTTGCTGCTTTTATCACACTTTGAAGGTTGCTTCAAAGTTGGTGATGCTGTGCTTCATGTGGGTAGTTCTGCATCCTTTTCATGAACCAACCCTTTTTTTCCTCAAGCTCATTCTATCTTCAGCCAATGTGAATTGTAGCTTGTTCTAAAGTATTAATATACCTTCTCCCCGCCCCGAAATCAGAATAGCAGGGTAAAGCTCTTGCCTTTCACTGTAGGTTTCTCTGTGCAGATCCTATTGTGCTTGGTTTTCTTCAGAGGGTTTTGGTTTTGTTTTGCTGCTGTGTGTTGGTTTGTGGTTTTGGTGGTTTTCTGTTTGGTTTGGGCTTTGTGTGTGGTGTTTGGGGTTTTGTGTGTGGTGTTTGGTTGTGTTGTGGTGTTTTTTTTTGGGTAACTGAAGCAGAGTTAATAATACTGGAGAAGCTGGATGGCCTGGGCAGGAATGTCTGCATCCTCCTCATAGCAGCACCAGCACTTTCAAAAGCATGAGGAATGCTACCTAACTTGAAACCTATCAGGTCCTTTTTTGAAGGATAAGATATTCAGCCCAGTGGGACAATTTTAGGGGTGTGTCAAGGTAAATAGTTTCCTCAAAATCAGGAGCTTGTAATCTCTAGTGACTTCAAAACCTTATTTTAGCACCGTGGAGGTGGGTATTGATTCCAGGCTAGGCTCAACCCCAGAAGCTGCCTACTGAACATCGTGCCTGAGGGTCAAAACCACAAGGCTTTCCAGGCCTGACAGGCTGTGCTTTTCCAGTAGGGGTAATGCACTGAAGGATTCTTAGGCTCTGACTTTCATTTACTTGCTTACAGTGTAAAACATTAGCATCTCTTTTTTTCTTGGGCAGTGTTTGAAGCTGGGCTTGCCCTGCTTTGCTAGGGAAATCTGAGGTTCATTAGCTATTGCAGTGAAGATTCCAGATCAAAATCATGGTAATTGTTAATCCTGGGTGTAAGTCTGTTGGTTGTTCTTTATGCCTTGCTTTATGTTTCTCAATGAAAGGTGTGGTCTTTGATACTCCTGGAACTGGATGTATTTACCTGGCTAATGACACCTCCTGCTATGAATGCTTGGGAGGTGGGCAAACCACTCTAAGCGAGGATCTGATAGCATTTACATTTCTTTGCCACAGTCTCTGGAAGCAATATGTAGAGCTTGACTTGTAAAGTGCATGTGAAGAGGGTGCTGGGTTTCTGTTTGATAGCACTTTGTATCCTAAATGAATAAAACACAACCCAAGTCTATAAAGAAGGGAAAGCAAAATGCTGTCAGGGTAGCTAAGTTTAAGGGATCATACTGGTTGATGGTAGGCTGAACATGAGCCTGCAGTGTACCCAGGTGGCCAAGAAAGCCAATGGCATCCTGGCCTGCATCAGGAACAGTGTGGCCAGCAGGAGCAGGGAGGTCATTCTGCCCTGTACTCAGCACTGGTTAGGCCACACCTTGAGTCCTCTGTCCAGTTCTGGGCTCCTCAGTTTAGGAAAGATGTTGATATGCTGGAAGGTGTCCAGAGAAGGGCAACAAAGTTGGGGAGGGGTCTGGAGCACAGCCCTGTGAGGAGAGGCTGAGGGAACTGGGGTTGCTTAGCCTGGAGAAGAGGAGGCTCAGGGGAGACCTCATTGCTCTCTACAACTCCCTGAAGGGAGGTTGTAGCCAGGTGGGGGTTGGTCTCTTCTCCTAGGCAGCCAGCACCAGAACAAGAGGACACAGACTCAAGCTGTGCCAGGGGAGGTTTAGGCTGGAGGTGAGGAGAAAGTTCTTCAGTGAGAGAGTGATTTGCCCTTGGAATGTGCTGCCCGGGGAGGTGGTGGAGTCACCATCATTGGAGGTGTTCAGGAGGAGACTTGATGGGGTGCTTGGTGCCATGGTTGAGTTGATTAGGTAGTGTTGGGTGATAGGTTGGACTGGATGATCTTGAAGGTCTCTTCCAACCTGGTCTCTTCTATTCTATAAGCACACAGTGATTATCAAACATGTAAACTCTCTGCTTGTGCATTGATCATATGACCATCAAGAACCTTTGGGTAAATGCAGAGCTGTTTGTAAATGGTTTAACTCTTATTCCCCAATAGCCCAAAAAAAGGGGAAGACAAACTGTCCAGCACACAGCAAATCCCATGACACAAATAACATTTGAGGATGCTGACAAGCAGTCTGAAGTGGAGTTTTGGTGTTGATCACTTCCAGGCTTTACTGAAGTGTTGTGTACTTGTACTATGTACTTGTTCAGGAGGAGACTTGATGGGGTGCTTGGTGCCATGGGTTAGTTGTTTAGGTGGTGTTGGATTGGTTGTTGGGTTGGACACGATGATCTTGAACGTCTCTTCCAACCTGGTTTATTCTACTCTAATATGCACAAAGTGTTTCTGTAGCTTACCATTAAAGCATGGCCCTTTTACTGCTTTGTCCACAAGGCACTAACTGCATCCTGTAAGCATATTGACCTGTGGTGACTTGGTTCATCCTCCTGCTGAACTATGGATGATTTGAGGAGTTGGATTCTAAGCAGTTTTTATTTGCAACTTTGGGTGTTAGCATTCTCAGAGCAGAGTTATTGGAGGTTACCTTGTGAGCTTCAGGGATGTGGACATCAGGACTTGAGCAGACTGGGGCAGGTGTAAGGCAGCTGGAAGGAGTTACTTCTGAAAGTGCTCCTGTGAAAACCACAGGACTTTCTATCCTACCAACAGCTGAATTGAAGGTACAGGTCTACAACTATCCAAAATCCGCATGGTGCATCTAAAAAGGTTGTTTTCCTCCCAGAAATGCATCTTGTGTCCAGGGCTCTGTTCTCAAACATCCTAATACTGTATTGCTACAGCAGCTTAGGAAAGAAACTAAGTGTGAGCTTCTGTGGTCTCCCCACTTCTTCCTGGCACTGGCAGGGCATAGTAAACTAGTTGTGGCAGCAGATTTGCCTTGAAAAATAGTCCCAGGAAGGAACTAGTTTCCCATGAGCTACCTGTAAGGTTGTACTGAGTACCAGCAAAAGAGGAAGGCAACTGGCAAAGGGGGTTGGCCACAGGTTAAAATGGAGCAAGACTCTGAGGGTCTGGGCAGAGCTGTTGTGACACTCAGTCCCTGGCCTTACAGCATGCACTGCTAAACCCTGTACTAACTCTGCTGTCAAGCTTAGCATTCAATACAGACAACAGGGTATGAAAGGTGGAGAGTTGTATGCAGAGAGCAGCATGCAGGTGGCGAAATGATCAGTCCCAGCTCCGAGCTTTTGGCATATTTGAGCTTGACAGTCCTCTCTCAAACCTGCCTTCATCAAACCTCCTGCTGCTGTTATATGCACAGGCACAGCCACTTCCAGTCTTCCTGACCTGGAAATTCCATAGTATGCCCTGGCACATACCTCCAAGTAGTAGTCACTGCTAAGTATTAGTTCTGTCAATCTGAAGCTGACAAATGTGAAACAGCCTTTCAAGCTAAGGAAGGTAAAGGATGCAAACTAGGATAAGAACAAAGTAAATACTCCTGAATTTTAGCAAGTAAATCTTTGGCTAAGAACTCAAAGTCAACAGCAGTGCTCCTTTATTTAACAGCTTCTGATGTTTTTCATGGGAAAGCTCAGAGGACAAACCAACAAACCCTGCCAAAAAGAGCCCCACAGAAAACCCAAACCAGAACCCCAACCAAAGCCTCACAATAAGAACAGCAAACAAAAGAACCACAAGCAGGCAGGCACAGTAAACTGCTGCTCTTAGCTGAGCTCTAGGTGCACAACAAGCCAAAGACAACCTGGTCCTTTTCCCATGCTTCCCTTACTTTCACAACATCTTTCACCCTCCCATTTCCTTTTAGAATAGAATAGACCAGGTTGGAAGAGACTTTCAAGATCGAGTCCAACCTATCAACCAGTCCAACACCACCTAATCAACTAACCCATGGCACCAAGCACCCCATCAAGTCTCCTCCTGAACACCTCCAATGATGGTGACTCCACCACCTCCCCAGGCAGCCCATTCCAATGGGCAATCACTCTCTCTGTGTAGAACTTCCTCCTAACCTCCAGCCTAAACCTCCCCTGGCACAGCCTGAGACTGTGTCCTCTTGTTCTGGTGCTGGCTGCCTGGGAGAAGAGAACAACCTCTGCCTGTCTACAACCTCCCTTCAGGTAGTTGTAGAGAGCAATGAGGTCTCCCCTGAGCCTCCTCTTCTCCAGGCTAAGCAACCCCAGCTCCCTCAGCCTCTCCTCACAGGGCTGTGTTCCAAACCCCTCCCCAGCTTTGTTGGCCTTCTCTGGACACGCTCTTATGAGCAGAAACCTTTGAGATTCCTGGCTGTGAGTCCTGTTCCTGTCCAGTGCCAGAGTCCTCAAACCTGAGAACTTCTGCCGAGAAAGTAGAAGTCTGATGTGCTCCAGAAAACTCTCTCTATGAATGAACTGGTGAAGGACAAACAAGGACAAGCCCACAACAAGTAAACAGCAAAACAAAACTCAGTAGTTTACTGTCAAAGTTCGTGTGAGACAGCCACAGCTACAGGTCAAGTTTCCCCCCGGGATTGTTGTGCTTAAGCTCAGAGAGGGAGCTTGCTGCTTTTCATTCCACTGCCAATCATTTCAGGATCGCCTTCGCCCTCAGCCTGGCTCTCTTTTGCCCAAGCCTCTTGTTTTCTACAAGTCTGCCACCTTGCAGGCTTTCATTAGGGAGCTTTGGGCTTTCAGAAGGAATAGAATAGAATAGACCAGGTTGGAAGAGACCTTCAAGAGCATCGTGTCCAACCCATCAACCAATCCAACCCACCTAATCAACTAAACCATGGCACCAAGCACCCCATCAAGTCTCCTCCTGAACACCTCCAGGGATGGTGACTCCACCACCTCCCCAGGCAGCCCATTCCAATGAGCAATCACTCTCTCTGTGTAGAACTTCTTCCTAACCTCCAGCCTAAACCTCCCCTGGCGCAGCCTGAGCCTGTGTGCTCTGACCGGCGTCACAGCACTTGGGCTTTTCTTCTTGCATTGCAGGTTTGCAGGATGAGAGAACTCTGCTTCCTTAATCTGCAGCTGTGAAATGACTTGTCCCCTGAGCAAGCAGAGGAAAAGCCCAGTGCTGTCTGAGAGTTCAGCTGGAGCACAGCAGTGTTCTTCATGGTCAAACGTTAAGCTGTCTGTTAAGTGGATGTCTCTAGCCCTGGGGAGTTAGTGCTGTTTCTTCAGTGTCGGGGAAGGCTGAAGTTAAACAATAACTCGGTGGACCAGCAGATAAGTTTGTGGCTGATAGCACCACCCCTCCCCCAGCTGCATGCTCAGCATTCCTTCAGAACAAATGTTCACTTGTTGCTATAGTGTCTAAGACCAGCGGTCGGGAGCGGAGGTGTGTCTTGGAGGTCTGTGGGTGTTCCAAAAGTAAAACCAACCATATGTGCAGGAAAGCTGCTTGGGCACAAACCTCTCCAGCAAAACTCTGAACTGGTTGTAAGGGAGCACAGGGATTTTTTTTCTGAGGCTTAAAAGGCTGCTCTTGAAGTGCAAAAAATGGTAATACCAGCTGGAAATGCATTTTTGCCTCCTCTTTCCTATTTGTGAGGTAAAAAGAAGAGTCTCAAAACACTTCAAGAGCCTGAGCTGGTCTGTGAATTACCTTCTCTTCCCATCACAGCAGCTGGACCAGTGAAGCTGAAAGCACAGCACTAGCTGGATAAAAATTGAGTAGTAAGAGGGAGGCTCAGTAGCCATGTCTTCTTTCTCCAGGTAAACACAAAGCTAGGGCCCTTCAACAGCAAGAATTCTTCTGGGGTCAGAGTGGCTGAGAGCGGCCAGGCAGAGAGGGCCCTGGGGGTGCTGGTTGATGGTAGGCTGAACATGAGCCTGCAGTGTGCCCAGGCAGCCAAGAGGGCCAATGGCATCCTGGCCTGCATGAGGAACAGTGTGGCCAGCAGGAGCAGGGAGGTCATTCTGCCCCTGTACACTGCACTGTTTAGGCCACACCTTGAGTCCTGTGTCCAGTTCTGGGCTCCTCAGTTTAGGAAGGAGGTTGAGTTGCTGGAAGGTGTCCAGAGAAGGGCAACAAAGCTGGGGAGGGGTCTGGAGCACAGCCCTGTGAGCAGAGGCTGAGGGAGCTGGGGTTGCTTAGCCTGGAGAGGAGGAGACTCAGGGGAGACCTTGCTGTCTACAACTACCTGAAGGGAGGTTGTAGCCAGGTGGGGGTTGGTCTCTTCTCCCAGGCACCCAGCAGCAGAACAAGAGGACACAGTCTCAGGCTGCACCAGGGGAGGTTTAGGTTGGATGTTAGGAAGAAGTTCTATACAGAGAGAGTGATTGCCCATTGGAATGGGCTGCCTGGGGAGGTGGTGGAGTCCCCATCCCTGGAGGTGTTCAGGAGGAGACTTGATAGGGTGCTTGGTGCCATGGTTTAGTTGATTAGGTGGTGTTGGATGATAGGTTGGCTGTGATGATCTCAAAGGTCTCTTCCAACCTGGTTTGTTCTATTCTAATGTAGTTTGCAGTTGAAGAAATGAGGGAACCCTTGGATACCAGAACTTGTATCTCTCAAAGAAGTCTGCCCCAACACCTGCAAGATCAGATTTGATCCAGATCCAGCATGAAGTCTTGTGTCCCTGGAAGAAATTCCTGAGTCCATGCAGGAGCTGTTGTGTTTCAAGGAACCAAAGCAAAGCAAATCCCCTTTGCCCTGAATCAGTTTCCCAACGTTGCCCTGGGCAGAACCTGTATTCCTGTGTATCCACCAGACCCTGCCATCTCTGCCATTTCTGAGGCATCAGCTGATCATTTTGCACCACAAAGCTAATCATTTTGAGTGCCTGACAGCACAGAGTTGTGTCATTTCACTGATCTCCACTCCATGGAGGCTTCACAGACTGAATCATTCCTTTCCCACCAGTTTCACTGGCAGTTTTGTTCTCCCTGGGTTGCAGGACTGCAGCTGACTTGTTTGCTGGTTCCAAGCAAGTGCTCATCTGCAGTGCTGTGCTTACATTGGATCTAATGTTGTGGGGATGGGTTGGAGCTAGAATTGCATGGCAGGGTAGTTCTGATAATACAGAGCCTGCACCTTGATTTTTGGAGATAATGATCCCCATTCAGCTAAGGGAAGCAAAGATTTCCTGCGGGCTGGTTCCTTTGCCTCCCCAAAATGCCCCTGGTTATTGAAGTAACTCCTGTAAGGCTGTAGAGAATAGTTCTCTTTAGGTTAGACTTGCAACCTGACAACATTCACTGCAGAAGACTGTACATGAAAACCAGGGCTGGAGAAATTGTTGAAGCTGTGATGTCACTGCACAGAGGGGTTTCCCCTTCTGTACCATTTTGAAGTTGTTTGCTGGTTGAACCTGCTTGCATGGGCAAATGATGAAAAGCACAGAGGAGTCCCCACCTGCCAGCCCTGGCTGTCTTTGGTTTGGAGACTGTCAGCTTCAGACAAAGGTTGCTTTATCAAACTTACCCTCTTGGGAGTTTGTCTTCTGTCTTGACTAAACTGTTTCAGATATTTGAGCAAATCTAATGCCTGCAAAAGCTAATTACTGCAGCTGGAATCCCCAGTACTTAAACTTCACATGGCAATGACAAACACCTGAAGCAAGGAGCAGTGTAAAGCTGTTAAAGGCAACAACAGGACTGGCCTGCATCAGGAACAGTGTGGCCAGCAGGAGCAGGGAGGTGATTGTGCCCCTGTGCTCAGCACTGGTTAGGCCACATCTTGAGTCCTGTGTCCAGTTCTGGGCCCCCACAGTTTAAGAAGGACATTGAGACACTTGAAGGTGTCCAGAGAAGGGCAACAAAGCTGGGGAGGGGTCTGGAGCACAGCCCTGTGAGGAGAGGCTGAGGGAGCTGGGGTTGCTTAGCCTGGAGAAGAGGAGGCTCAGGGGAGACCTCATTGCCCTCTACAACTACCTGAGAGGTGGTTGTAGCCAGGTGGGGGTTGGTTTTTTCTCCCAGGCAGCCAGCACCAGAACAAGAGGACACAGTCTCAAGCTGCACCAGGGGAAGTTTAGGCTGGAGGCGAGGAGAAAGTTCTTCACAGAGAGAGTTGTTAGCCATTGGAATGTGCTGCCCAGGGGGGTGGTGGAGTCACCATCCCTGGAGGTGTTCAAGAGGGAATTGGATGTGGCACTTGGTGCCATGGTCATGAGGTGTTGGGTAACAGGTTGGACTTGATGATCTTTGAGGTCTCTTCCAACCTTATTGATCTTGTGGCTGAATGTAGGGCACTTGGTGATGTGCTTTGGATGCTGGCCTTGTTCCACAAGTGTGGCAGTGAGGTGGGTGGGAGTCAGGGAGCTGCTGGTTTGGGTGTTGGGGGTTTCTATCTTATGCTGTTTGTTTCTTTGGCTCCCTCCCACCCCACATCTCACTCTGATTCTGTGAGTAGGCTAAGCTGAGGTGGTTGTGATGTCATGTTCCATGTTGATGTTGTCCCTTGCTGGAAGCAAGGATCAGTGTACAGCTTTTAAAGGGAATGACAGGACTGGCTTTAGGGCTCTTGGTGATGTCCTTCGTGAAGCAGCACTTAAAGTGGCTTCAGTTTTGGCACAAGGATTGGAGGCTGAGTGCTGGGGCCTTGGTCCCTCACCTTCGTGCCCATTGCCTTCATGTGTCATTACCTACACACTTGTTGGGTTTGTTAATGTGAATGGGTATTGGAGAATGTGTGGGAGAAATAAGGAAGCTTAATGTTCCAATTCTGCTGACTTAAGCAGTTTCACAAAGCTTTTGGGATCTAGCATGTTCCCTTTTTCTCATGCCTTGACTGTGCTGTGTGCAGCTGGGGTTCAGGGCCCTCAGGCAGGGGTTGCAGCAGCTCACTGCAGTCTTCCATGTTCTGTTAGTGCTGCTTATCTGTGAGACTTGGAGTGACTGGGATTACTGGCTGGAGAGCCAAGCCCAGAGAGTGGTGGTGAATGGTGCCACAGCCAGCTGGCAGCCAGGCACCAGTGGTGTCCCCCAGGGATCAGTGCTGGGCCCCAGCCTGTTAAACATCTTCATTGATGATCTGGATGAGGGGATTGAGTCAGTCATCAGCAAATTTGCACATGACACCAAGTTAGGAGCAGATGCTGGTCAGTTAGAGGGCAGAAGGGCTCTGCAGAGGGACCTCGACGGACTGGACAGATGGGCAGAGTCCAACAGGATGGCATTCAACAAGTCCAAGTGCCAGGTGCTGCACTTTGGCCACAACAACCCCATGTAGTGCTACAGGCTGGGGTCAGAGTGGCTGAGAGCTGCCAAACAGAGAGGGACCTGGGGGTGCTGATTGACAGCTGCCTAAACATGAGCCAGCAGTGTGCCCAGGCAGCCAAGAGGGCCAATGGCATCCTGGCCTGCATTAGGAATAGTGTGGCCAGCAGGAGCAGGGAGGTCATTGTGCCTCTGTACTCTGCACTGGTTAGGCCACACCTTGAGTCCTGTGTCCAGTTCTGGGCCTCTCAGTTTAGGAAAGATGTTGAGATGCTGGAATGAGTCCAGAGAAGCGCAACAAAGCTGGGGAGGGGTCTGGAGCACAGCCCTGTGAGCAGAGGCTGAGGGAGCTGGGGTTGCTTAGCCTGGAGAAGAGGAGGCTCAGGGGAGACCTCATTGCTCTCTACAACTCCCTGAAAGGTGGTTGTAGCTAGGAAGGGGTTGGTCTCTTCTCCCAGGCAACCAGCACCAGAACAAGAGGACACAGTCTCTAACTGTGCCAGGGGAAGTTTAGGCTCAAGGTGAGGAGAAAGTTCTTCCCAGAGAGAGTTGTTAGCCATTGGAATGTGCTGCCCAGGGAGGTGGTGGAGTCCCCATCCCTGGAGGTGTTCAAGAGGGGATTGGATGTGGCACTTGGTGCCATGGTCTAGTCCTGAGGTCTGTGGTGACAGGTTGGACTCGATGATCCTCGAGGTCTCTTCCAACCTTGGTGATACTGTGAGACTATGATACAGGTGTTGCTATGTGTGCTGGGAATGCTAAAGGGACACCTCTGGAAAGAGTGAAGTGTTTCTTCTAACCATGCTCTCTTGTCTTTAGCATGACCTGCCCAGGGCAGTGCTGGAGTGGCTGTCTCTGGAGGTGTTTCACTGCATATGGGCTTGGTGCGTAGGGACAGGGCTCAGTGCTGAGCCTTCAGTGCTGGGTGGAAGGTTGGATTGGAT
Organism: Melanerpes formicivorus; assembly: GCF_026170545.1. NCBI lineage: Eukaryota > Metazoa > Chordata > Aves > Piciformes > Picidae > Melanerpes > Melanerpes formicivorus. The sequence continues at coordinate 2,128,294 of NW_027142451.1, forward strand.
GAGCTTGGAGTTCTCTTCCAACCAGATGGATTCTGGGACTCAAGCTGATGCTCTGCTGTTGGATGACAGCATGCTCTTAGCTCTGTTAGTTAGCTTGAAGCTGTGCAGTGCTCACCAGCCCCTGATGCAGTTTTGGTGTTGATAATGATATTAATGGCTTCTGAAGTGGGGTGCTCAAGTTACTCTGTAGTCTTGCTTCTTTGATTGTGTATGGGGTATGTAGGGGACGTTGTTCCCTGTGCTACTACAGCTGCAGAACTAAAAAGCCTGCCTAGAAGTTCTTCAATGCCTGCAAGTGGGGAGGGAAAAAACCAAATCTCCCTGAATTCAGCGAAGATGCGGAGAGATGAAACAGTACTGCTCGACCAAACAGGTCAGGGTCTCAGCACACAGGCAGGTCCAGTGCCAGCAGAAGAGCATTTTAAGGGAGGCAGCTTTTCAGAGGGATAGATAGAGCTGACAGATGAGCTGCCAAGCCACTCTCCATCATTCACCACCAGTCCTGGCTCCCTGGAGAGGTCCCAGAGGACTGGAAGCTGGCCAACGTGGTGCCCATCCACAAGCAGGGCTGGTTGGATGAGCCAGGGAATTATAGGCCTGTCAGCCTGACCTCAGTGCCAGGCAAGATCATGGAACAGGTCATCCTGAGTGCAATCACACAGCACTTACAGGATGGCCAAGGGATCACGTCCAACCAGCATGGGTTTAGGAAGGGCAGGTCCTGCCTGACCAACCTGATCTCCTTCTATGATCAGGTGTCTGCCTGGTGGATGTGGGGCAGGCTGTGGATGTAGTCTGCCTGGACTTCAGCAAGGCCTTTGACACCATCCCCCACAGCAAACTCCTGGCCAAGCTGTCAGCCCCTGGCTTGGACAGCAGCACTCTGAGCTGGGTTAGGAACTGGCTGGAGGCTGAGCCCAGAGAGTGGTGGTGAATGGTGCCACATCCAGCTGGCAGCCAGGCACCAGTGGTGTGCCCCAGGGATCAGTGCTGGGCCCTGTGCTCTTTAACATCTGGATGAGGGCATTGAGTCCATCAGCAGTAAGTTTACAGATGACAGCAAGCTGGGGACAGGAGTTGATCTGCTGGAGGGTAGAGAGGCTCTGCAGAGGGACCTTGACAGGCTGGACAGATGGGCAGAGGCCAAGGGCAGGAGATTGAACACATCCAAGTGCCAGGGGCTGCACATTGGCCACAGCAACCCCAGGCAGTGCTACAGGCTGGGGTCAGAGTGGCTGAGAGCAGCCAGGCAGAGGGGGACCTGGGGGTGCTGATTGAGGGTAGGCTGAACATGAGCCTGCAGTGTGCCCAGGCAGCCAAGAGGGCCAATGGCATCCTGGCCTGCATGAGGAACAGTGTGGCCAGCAGGAGCAGGGAGGTCATTCTGCCCCTGTACACTGCACTGGTTAGGCCACACCTCGAGTACTGCGTCCAGTTCTGGGCTCCTCAGTTTAGGAAAGATGTCGAGATGCTGGAAGGTGTCCAGAGAAGGGGAACAAAGCTGGGGAGGGGTCTGGAGCACAGCCCTGTGAGGAGAGGCTGAGGGAGCTGGGGTTGTTTAGCCTGGAGAGGAGACTCAGGGGAGACCTTCTTGCTCTCTACCACTGCCTGAAGGGAGGTTGTAGACAGGCAGAGGTTGGTCTCTTCTCCCAGGCACCCAGCACCAGAACAAGAGGACACAGTCTCAGGCTGCACCAGGGGAGGTTTAGGCTGGAGGTTAGGAAGAAGTTCTACACAGAGAGAGTGATTGCCCATGGGAATGTGCTGCCTGGGGAGGTGGTGGAGTCACCATCACTGGAGGTGTTCAGGAGGAGACTTGATGGGGTGCTTGGTGCCATGGGTTAGTTGTTTAGGTGGTGTTGGATTGGTTGATAGGTTGGACTCGATCTTGAAGGTCTCTTCCGACCTGGTCTGTTCTGTTCTACTGTTGGCTGCTGCTGCTGTAGTGATTTGAATCTCACTTAAAATCTGTATTGATTTTGCATAACTCTTTTAACCAACACGCTGGAAGTGGAGTACCCTCACATCCTGGAGCAGGCCCTCCCTGTGTTTTAAAGGTGGTTTGAGAGCAGTGTGCAAGTAATGCACCTCTTGTTTAACACCCTGTAATGTCATAACCCTGCCTTTCTCTGGGCCTTGAACACTAGGTGGGCTGGCAGCAGTGGAACAGCTGCTTCCCTCAATCAGTTACTTAGGCTCCAAGTGGAAGGAGCAGCCATGTAGAGCAGATAGTATTTTAGACTTCAAGTAGGAGTTAAAGGTTGAGTTTGGGTTTTGGGTTGTTGGTTGAGGTTTCTTGGCAGTGCTTTTGGCTCGATGGGTTTGTGTGTGTGTGTGTTGTTAATCTCTTGATGTGCATTAGGAAAGGTTGGATTCATTTCCCTTTGGACAAACAAAACTTTGGTACTGCCCCTCCTGTCTGCCTCTCTGATCTGGTAAGGTCAACTTTTGGGGACAGCCTTTCCTTTTTCAGCTGGGTCTGGTTTTTTCTCTGAGACTTGTGCTATGAAGTCTTAGAATCAATAAGGTTGGAAAAGACCTCAGAGATCATCAAGTCCAAGCTGTCACCCAACACCTCATGACTATTAGACCATGGTACCAAGTGCCACGTCCAGTCCCCTCTGGAACACCTCCAGGGATGGTGACTCCACCACCTCCCTGGGCAGCACATTCCAATGGCTAACAACTCTCTCTGGGAAGATCTTTCTCCTCACCTCCAGCCTAAACCTCACCTGGCACAGCTTGAGACTGTGTCCTCTTGTTCTGGTGCTGCTTGCCTGGGAAAAGAGACCAACCCCCACCTGGCTACAACCTCCCTTCAGGGAGTTAGAGCAAGAAGGTCTCCCCTGAGCCTCCTCTTCTCCAGGCTAAGCAACCCCAGCTCCCTCAGCCTCTCCTCACAGGGCTGTGCTCGAGGCCTCTCCCCAGCCTTGTTGCCCTTCATGTTGTCAGAATTCGATCCAGTACCCAAGGAACACAGTTGTGTAAAGCATAAAAGTTGCCTCATTTTCTGTTGGCAGTGTCTTCTGTTGGCATCTGTTCAGTCCGGGCTCTGCTTTACTGAGTTTTATTGACAACCCCTTGAATCAGGAATCAGTAGCATATGCTCCAAGGGCAGTTGCCACCCTGTGGTTGGATGTGACTTCCTGGTGAGAGGCTTGTTGCAGATGTATTGATCGTAAAGAGCATAGCCTTACCTGCACTGGACAATTCACAACTCCAAGCTGAAATGTGTTCTAGAAGTGCTGAAGCATTGTCTTCACCTGGCTCTACTCTGACCTGGAAAGCTGAAGAAACAGGAAGGGTGGCTAAAAGGCTCACCTAGTGTGCTGGCTCTCATTTGGCAGGAACCACAGACAAGGAACCTCCAGCAGTTTTCATCACTGGTTGCTGGCCTTCAAATTTGGGGTTGATAAAAGATGAATGCATTCTGCAGATTAACCTGCATGGCTGAGCACATCTGGGTTAGTTGACTGGAATCTCAGTGCTGGTGGAATACAAAGGTTGGAGGAATGTAGTGTACAGCATGTTGAAAGGGATGAATGAAAAGCTGCATTGTGCAGGGCTCTTTTCCAGAAGGCTTCCCCACATACACCAACAGGGAGCTCATCAATGAACTCAAATGTGAGATGAATGGGAAGCAACAAGTGTTCTGGTGTCAGCTGGCAAACCAGCATCATGCAGGCTGTTTCACTGCTGTCAGTGTAGGCAGGGTGAGAGGACCTTGGCTCTTCTGATGCAGTTTGCTGTGCACCACCTATTTTTCTGACTGTGTGAAAGCAAACAAACTGAGGCACCTTGGCTTTTGTAACTGCTGAATGTGAATCCCCTCTTGGTTGGCCCTGTTACATAGGCAAGGGCTTCTGATGTCAGCTTTGACTTCTGAGGAGTACAGAACTGGTCTGTAATTAAAGCTGAGCAGCAATGCTAGTCCTGTTTGTTTTCAAACAGGGCTCAGCACGGCTGAAGATCTCATCAGGGGCTAGTCAGCAGGCGAATGGTTGAGGCTCAGTGGATGGGCTGCTCTGTTTTGGCCAAGCCCTGACAGCAAAGGACAAATCTGGAAGGGCTGTTTGGGTGCTTGTGGTGCTAAACAAAAGCTCACCATGCCAGAAGCCTTACCTGCAAGACTGGCTAATCCTAGAATCAGTCAGGGTTGGAAGGGACCAGGGTTGAAATGTGTTCGCTCCACCAGCGCCTGTGGCTGCTGCCTGCCTCGGTACAGATTCTCACAGGGATAAGTTATTGCAGAAGTTCTTCCAGTCCTTGTTTTTCAGTGCAGTGTTTCATTCCTTGCATCTGCAGCATGTTTATACAGCCAAATAAAGGAGGAAACATGATGGCAAGGATCACTGTTTTCTCATCGCTCCTGAACTGTGGCAGCCAACAGTTAATGTACATGAACAGCACTGAAGCAAAGAGCTTGTTCCAGTCACCAGCGGTGACCCCGGGGATCAGTGCCGGGCCCCATCCTCCTTAATATCTTCATTGATGATCTGGATGAGGGGGTTGAGTCAGTCATCAGTAAATTTGCAGATGGCACCAAGCTGGGAGCAGATGTTGATCTGTTAGAGGGCAGAAGGGCTCTGCAGAGGGACCTTGACCAGCTGGACAGATGGGTAGAAGCCAACAGGATGGAATTCAACAAGCCCAAGTGCCAGGTGCTGCACTTTGGCCACAGCAACCCCAGGCAGAGCTACAGGCTGGGGTCAGAGTGGCTGAGAGTTGCCGAACAGGGACCTGGGGGTACTGGTGGACAGCTGGCTGAACATGAGCCAGCAGTGTGCCCAGGTAGCCAAGAAGGCCAGTGGCATCCTGGCCTGCATCAGGAACAGTGTGGCCAGCAGGAGCAGGGAGGTCATTGTGCCCCTGTACTCTGCATTGGTTAGGCCACACCTTGAGTCCTGTGTCCAGTTCTGGGCCCCTCAGTTTAGGAAGGACATGGAGAGGATTGAAGGTGTCCAGAGAAGGGCAACAAGGCTGGGGAGAGGCCTTGAGCACAGCCCTGTGAGGAGAGGCTGAGGGAGCTGGGGTTGCTTAGCCTGGAGAAGAGGAGGCTCAGGGGAGACCTCATTGCTCTCTACAACTACCTGAAGGGAGGTTGTAGCCAAGTGGGGGTTGGTGTCTTCTCTCTAGCAACCAGCACCAGAACAAGAGGACACAGTCTCAAGCTGTGCCAGGGGAAGTTTAGGCTGGAGGTGAGGAGAAAGTTCTTCCCAGAAAGAGTTCTTAGCCATTGGGATGTGCTGCCAAGGGAGGTGGTGGAGTCGCCGTCCCTGGAGGTGCACACACAGCAACACCTGTATCACAGTATCACCAAGGTTGGAAGAGACCTCGAGGATCATCCAGTCCAACCTGTCACCACAGACCTCATGACTAAACCATGGCACCAAGTGCCACGTCCAGTCCCCTCTTGAACACCTCCAGGGATGGTGACTCCATCACCTCCCTGGGCAGCACATTCCAATGGCTAATGAATCTCTTGGTGAAGAACTTTCTCACCTCCAGCCTAAACCTCCCCTGGCGCAGTCTGAGACTGTGTCCTCTTCTTCTGGTGCTGGCTGCCTGGGAGAAGAGACCAACCTCTGCCTGTCTACAACCTCCCTTCAGGTAGTTGTAGAGAGCAATGAGGTCTCCCCTGAGCCTCCTCTTCTCCAGGCTAAGCAACCCCAGCTCCCTCAGCTTCTCCTCACAGGGCTGTGTTCCAAGCCCCTCACCAACTTTGTTGCCCTTCTCTGGACTCATTCCAGCAAGTCAACCTCCTTCCTAAACTGAGGCTCCTCCATTTCAGTGGAAGTGCATGCTCCTCAGCTGGTACCAGCAAAGCAGTCATTTCCAAAGGGAGGCCAGACCTGGTGAGGGTGAAGGGTAAGTTTCTGCCTGTGGCATTGTGTGCAACTGGTATTTATTCATCTTAAAACCAGTGGTAGTGACATCCACTGAGTGAGTTAGTTCCTGGTAAGCACTTACCATAGTATCATAGTATCATTCAGGGTTGGAAGGGACCACAAGGATCATCTAGTTCCAACCCCCCTGCCATGGGCAGGGACACCCCACACTAGATCAGGCTGCCCAGAGCCTCATCCAGCCTGGGCTTAAACACCTCCAGTGACAGGGCCTCAACCACCTCCCTGGACAACCCATTCCAGGGCTTCATCACTCTCACTGTGAAGAACTTCCTCCTCACCTCCAGTCTGAATCTCCCCACCTCCAGCTTCATTCCATTCCCCCTAGTCCTATCACTACCTGAGATCCTGAGAAGTCCTTCCCCAGCCTTCCTGTAGGCCCCCTTCAGATACTGGAAGGCCAAAGACCAAGTATTTAGTTGTGTCTGTGACTGTGAATGGAGAAGCTGTTTGTGCAAAGGTAGGAGCTGCTTTGTCTGTGGTCAGGATTTCCCAAGTGAGAAGGGGTATCTGTTCTGTGTGTACCCCTCCCCCATAGTGAAGAGTCTGGTCTGTGTGTATGAAGCTGTGGTTCCAGAGAGTATGCATGGCAGGTTGTTCCACTCTGATCATATCTTTCAGTGCATGTAACATTCTTGCAAGCTATTGAGTGCATGAAGTAAATCACACAGTCACCAAAGTTGGAAGAGACCTCAAAGACCTAATGATAAACATCTTCTTCAGAAAAGACCTTAATGAGGTGCTGTGACCTACAGTACTTGCTTTGCAATCCTCCTGTAAGCTGTCTTTGGTAGGTTTGCAGCAGATGTGTTGCTTTCCAGCTGGTATTTCTAGACTGATGCCCTGCCTTTCCTTCTGGTCAGCAGGACCAACTTCACTCCTGAACAGCCAAACAATAGCTGTGTTAGTGCTTCCCCTTCTCCTATGGCTGGAGGAAAGTGGGTGGCAGAGTCTGCTGCTGTTAGGAAGCAGGGATGTCATGGGTGGAGACGTAGTAACCAGGCCACAGCAGCCCCAGGCAGTTCTACAGGCTGGTGTCAGAGTGGCTGAGAGCAGCCAGGCAGAGAGGGACCTGGGAATGCTGGTTGATGGTAGGCTGAACATGAGCCTACAGTGTGCCCAGGCAGCCAAGAAGGCCAATGGCATCCTGGCCTGCATTAGGAACAGTGTGGCCAGCAGGAGCAGGGAGGTCATTCTGCCCCTGTACACTGCACTGGTTAGGCCACACCTTGAGTCCTGTGTCCAGTTCTGGGCCCCTCAGTTTAGGAAGGAGGTTGACTTGCTGGAAGGTGTCCAGAGAAGGGCAACAAAGCTGGGGAGGGCTTTGGAGCACAGCCCTGTGAGGAGAGGCTGAGGGAGCTGGGGTTGCTTAGCCTGGAGAGGAGACTCAGGGGAGACCTTCTTGCTCTCTCCAACCACCTGAAGGGAGGTTGTAGCCAGGTGGGGGTTGGTCTCTTCTCCCAGGCAACCAGCAGCAGAACAAGAGGACGCAGTCTCAGGCTGCACCAGGGGAGGTTTAGGCTGGAGGTGAGGAAGTTCTATACAGAGAGAGTGATTGGCAATTGGAATGTGCTGCCTGGGGAGGTGGTGGAGTCCCCATCCCTGGAGGTGTTCAGGAGGAGACTTGATGGGGTGCTTGGTGCCATGGGTTAGTTGTTTAGGTGGTGTTGGATGATAGGTTGGACTCGATGCTCTTGAAGGTCTCTCCCAACCTGGTCTGTTCTGTTCTATTCTCACCATGTGTGCATCTTCTTCGTGGGGCCTGCACGGCAGTGCTATGCCGTGGCCACAGAGAGGAAAAACGGCTCTACTGGTTAGGGTTTAAACTGGTCCTGGCAAACATCTGTTGAAATAAACAGCCTCAGAGATGTTTGGTGCAGCAATAAATCAGGCCCGACAAAAGAACACCGGCCAACTGACACACAGTGCCGTTCGCGACCGCCGCCCTTGTGGGCAGCCCCGGCTTGGCGGGGGCAGGGGCCGGCGCTGGTCGGCTTGGCGGGGGCAGGGCCGGCGCTGGTCGGCTTGGCAGGGGCAAGGGCCGGCGCTGGTCGGCTTGGCAGGGGCAGGGGCCGGCGCTGGTCGGCTTGGCAGGGGCAAGGGCCGGCGCTGGTCGGCTTGGCAGGGGCAGGGGCCGGCGCTGGTCGGCTTGGCAGGGGCAAGGGCCGGCGCTGGTCGGCTTGGCAGGGGCAAGGGCCGGCGCTGGTCGGCTTGGCAGGGGCAGGGGCCGGCGCTGGTCGGCTTGGCGCTGGTCAGCCTTATCAGCAAATGTAACTTGGTTTTAAATGAAGAGCATCCCTAGCTGCAAGGCAATTACTGCTTGCCAGTGTTTGCCAGTCGAAGGCTTCCTGTTGGACATACCTCACTTTAGAACAGGTAGCTTCTGCTTGTTTGTGCCTCGAAGATGGGTGAGTGGCTGTGAAACGTGGCCACAGAGCCCACCAAGGCGTGGGCGGCTGCTGATAGCAGCAGGCTGGTGAGGTGGCCTGGCTCGCACTGACAGGCTTCCCTGCTGCCTTGTGAGATCATTTCTGTGCATCAGCTTTGTGAGCCTTTGTCACTCTGTTCTTCTGTCCCCGTTTCCCCTGCAGAGTGTGCTTTGTGCCGTGCAGGAAGAGCTGTTTCACAGCTGATGTAAGCAACAGTTGAAACCCCCTTCAGAGGAGATCCACAGATGGGCACTAAACTCTGCCCAAGCTTTTAAAAGTTGTTGTTTCTTCTTGCCCCCCCTCCCCCCTTTATCCCCCCAGTTTTAAGAGCCCTTCCTTCTGGAGGGTAGATGGCTGGCTGATTCTTTCAGGAGGCTCCAGGAAACTTCGTCACCTAAGCTGACTGAGGAGCTCAGAGTTGCAGCCCTCTGGTCCCAAGTGCTAACTACTCTTCTATGGTATTGCAGTTCAGAAGAAGCTTGAGAGAGATTTTAGTTTTCCTGGACAGGCAATCTCTGGCTTGGTGTCTGCTGAGCATCAGTTGCTAAGCCCATTGTGCTTCTGGTTACTGATGGCTTCTGCCCCCACCCCTCCCTAAGCGCTGCTTGTGTCACAGATCTTTTGTCTTCTGGAGGCAGAGGAACAATGTTGCAGAGACTTTGTAAACAAATAATGCAGTTGGGTGTAGCCAGACCTCTGCTTTTAAGAGTAAAAATAACTAATGTCATGCTGGAGTGCAGGAGATTGAACACATCCCAGTGCCAGGGGCAGCACAGGGGCAGCAACCCCATGCAGAGCTACAGGCTGGGGTCAGAGTGGCTGAGAGCAGCCAGGCAGAGAGGGACCTGGGGGTGCTGGTCGATGGTAGGCTGAACATGAGCCTGCAGTGTGCTCAGGCAGCCAGGAGGGCCAATGGCATCCTGGCCTGCATCAGGAACAGTGTGGCCAGCAGGAGCAGGGAGGTCATTCTGCCCCTGTACACTGCACTGCTTAGGCCACACCTTGAGTCCTGTGTCCAGTTCTGGGCCCCTCAGTTTAGGAAGGAGGTTGAGATGCTGGAAGGTGTCCAGAGAAGGGCAACAAAGCTGGGGAGGGGTTTGGAACACAGCCCTGTGAGGAGAGGCTGAGGGAGCTGGGGTTGCTTAGCCTGGAGAAGAGGAGACTCAGGGGAGACCTTATTGCTCTCTACAACTACCTGAAAGGAGGTTGTAGACAGGCAGAGGTTGGTCTCTTCTCCCAGGCAGCCAGCACCAGAACAAGAGGACACAGTCTCAGGCTGCACCAGAGGAGGTTTAGGCTGGAGGTTAGGAAGAAGTTCTACACAGAGAGAGTGATTGCCCATTGGAATGGGCTGCCTGGGGAGGTGGTGGAGTCAGCATCACTGGAGGTGTTCAGGAGGAGACTTGATGGGGTGCTTGGTGCCATGGGTTAGTTGTTTAGGTGGTGTTGTGTGATAGGTTGGACTTGATGGTCTTGAAGGCCTCTTCCAACCTGGTCTGGTCTAGTCTATCCTATTCTATCCTATCCTGTCCTAGTGCTGGGTTCCGTTGGGTGCTGTGATAAATATCTAACTCGTCTCAGGAGTAGTTTTCAACTTGCTTTACTTTTCTCCTGACATCCTTTGGTCAGATCTGCCAAATCTTTAGAGTAAGAAACTGTTTGGGGATCAGATGCCTTTTAATTTCATTTCTGTGTGACTGATTTGTTGTGTATGTTTTTGCCTTTATGTAGCCTGCAAGGAGCCCTGAGGCCATTGCAGTGAAAAGCCTGTAGCTGTGGGTCACACTGAACTCTCCAGAAGACTCACAGTGGGAGTGATCTTTAGACTGGTCTGGCTGCTTTCCTCCCTTGTTTCCCCTTCTCTGCTTCTTGGGGGTCCAAGAGCCTGCTCACCATGTCACAGAAAGGGCCTGGCTATGGAGTATGTGCAAGGGCACTGTTGGTTGCATGTTTTTAGGCACTCCTCCCTCTAGCCACAAGTGTGGACACCTCTGCATCAGAAGAGAGGGGAACACCTTCCTCTTGGCTAGGCAGAAGATGCCCTTCAGGTCAAGCACTGCACTTGTGCAGAGCAGCAGTTGACCATAATGCCTCTCTTCTGTGAGGGCTGCCTACATCTGCCTAGAGACAGGGAAGGTTTGTGGCATACAGCCTTCAGATGCTTCTGTGGAAGCCTGTCTGTCCCAGGCCTGCCCAGCACAAATCGCTGCTCTCCCAGTGGAGAGTGTTTGACTGTCTCTAGAGTTTTGTAAGGAGAGATGGGACATGGCCTCCTCCTCAAGTATTTCAAAGCTGAGTCTACCCACGTGATGTGTGTGGAATTGCCTTTACCCAGTCTCTTATTCCCTGAGAATAACATTGCTGTGATTTTCAGATACATCTTCAGTGCTGGCTGATGCACTTTGGGTCTGTGGGATCAGCACAGCTCTGCTGTCTTTCCTTTTTCCCCATTGCCTTTGCCTGGAGCTGCCCAATACTCCCAACAGCTTTCATTCTTGCTCTGATGGAGTACAACAGAGGCTTTGATGGATGAAAGCCCAAAGGGACCTTCAAAATAACCTGATTGCATGGTGACAGCTGTAGCATTTCCCTAAGTGTTAGAAGGTGGCAGTGGCTGGCTTAGGCTAAAGCTGTGTCTAACTCACTGCCTGAGCTCCAAGGACTACAGAAAGTGAATAGCTCAGAAAGGTACAAACAAATTGGATGTGTCCTCTGAACCCAGAGGAGCTATGGGGAGCTCTTGAACTGTTGCAGGTTGCATTGGGGTTTTTATAGTACTTACTAGTTCAGTAGCCTAAAGAATGGAGTAGCTGAGTGAAGAGTTGTGAAGGCACAGTCAAGAGCAACTAAAGCATTTCAAAGACAGCAGATCCATAAGCACTGGAGTGCACAGCAGAGACTGTGGAGTAGCAGTTGTGGGTGCCAGGGGACTGGACTGCAGAAAGGGGCCAGTCTTGCCTTTTGAGTAACACTGCCCACTGCTATGCAAGGCACAGGCCCGCCCTGGTGAGGCATTCATTGTCTCAGCACTAGTAACCCACAGGGAGACTTAGGAGAACTTGTCCAGTCCCTCCTCGTTTCCATGTAAGCTTTTTGTGGCAGTGCTGAGCTTTGGCAAGAAGTTCCACAAAGATGTTGAGCTGCTGGAAGGTGTCCAGAGGAGGGCAACAAAGCTGGGGAGGGGTCTGGAGCACAGCCCTGTGAGGAGAGGCTGAGGGAGCTGGGGTTGCTTAGCCTGGAGAGGAGGAGGCTCAGGGGAGACCTTATTGCTCTCTACAACTCCCTGAAGGGAGGTTGTAGCCAGGTGGGGTTTGGTCTCTTCTCCCAGGCAACCAGCACCAGAACAAGAGCACACAGTCTCGAGCTGTGCCAGGGGAGGTTTAGGCTGAATGTTAAGACTAAATTCTTCCCAGAAAGCGAGATTGGTCATTGGAATGTGCTGCCCAGGGAGGTGGTGGAGTCTCCATCCCTGGAGGTGTTTCAGAAGAGCCTGGATGGGGTGCTTGGTGCCATGGTTGAGTTGATTAGGTGGTGCTGGGTGATAGGTTGGACACGATGATCTCAAAGGTCTCTTCCAGCCTGGGTTATTCTATTCTAAGTCTCCCAGGTGAAGAATCAGCCTCTGCTGTTCTGAATGTGACTCATGCTTGCTCTGTTTAGTGACCTGAGGTGTGCTGTATTTCCCTGAAAGCCATTGATAGATGATTGGCTCTTCTCACTGTTCCCATGCTTCTCATGACTTGTCTAACATTCTTTCATATCCCCTATAAATAATCTCTCATCCAGGGTCCCAGCTTCTGCTGCTGTTGCTTGCATGGAAAGTGCTTCAAAGCCTGGATTGCTTTCCCCACTGAGCTGCAAGCTGTGAGCTCTGCTTTCAGATCAAAGTGTGTCTGTCACAGCCTACATCTGCTAACGTGTTTGTGCTGAATCATAGCCACAGGCAGTGCCAGCCTCTTGGCACATCTTTGTTTTGCCTTTGCTGACTTTGAGTCTTCAGTTCAAAACTGTTATGTGTAAATCTAACTTAAGAGAAAGCCACAGCTGTGTTTCCTCAATAAATCCCAGAGGGGCTGTGTGAGGCAGGTTTTCCTAGGCTTCTCTGTGCCTTAGGCAGAGCTTCCTACTCCTGTCCAGCAGGAAAAAACATGTGAAGTGTGGATGAATGGTAGATAAAGTTTTTTGCTTTGGTCCACTTCCTGAGTCAGGCTTTTCCCTTTGACCATGGTTAAGCTAATCTGAGCTGGAAGAGTGTCCTGATGGTTGATGCCTGGGGATGTCAAGCCTGGAGCACAGCGGTCCTTCGAGGGCTTGCTTTTGCCCTTCACACGAGCACGTGTCATTTGTGTGTAGCTTCCCTGCCTGCCCACAGAAGCAGGGATGGGCTGGGCTGGTGCTGTGTGCTTTGATTGCTCAGAAAAATGTAAGTGCCTCTAGCCTAAGGCTATTGTTCTGGAGCCAGAATGGAAGGGGTCAGATGTTAACTGTTCCCCGAGTGCCGCTGGATCAATTCGCACTGCGCAGTGACTGTATTGACCTGTCGGTCATGGTGGCCACAGCCAGCACGGTGCTGCCCTTCCTCTTGGCACCAGGGGGATCGAGGCAGCTCCTCTCAGATCTTCTTTTCCTCTGTTGCAAGCCAGACTTTACCAAATCTGAAAGCTTTCTTTTACCACAGCTTGCAGTGCAACACCCCTGTGCATGTGGAACTTGAACCCTCTGCAGCAGCACATCTGCTGTGGCAGGAGGGAAGGGCTCGTGCTATAACCTGGGCTTTCTAAGTGAGGTGATGGGATGGGATTTAAAGATACCTAGGGGGAAACATGCCCTAAAAATCATCACTCTACAACTGTCTGAAGGGAGGTTGTAGACAGGAAGGGGTTGGTCTCTTCTCCCAGACAACCAGCACCAGAACAAGAGGATGCAGTCTCAAGCTGTGCCAGGGGAGGTTTAGGCTGGAGGTGAGGAAGAAGTTCTTCACAGAGTGATTTGCCATTGGAATGTGCTGCCCAGGGAGGTGGTGGAGTCACCATCACTGGAGGTGTTTAGGAAGAGCCTGGATGGGGTGCTTGGTGCCATGGTTTAGTTGATTGGATAGTGTTGGATGATAGGTTGGACTCGATTATCTCAAAGATCTCTTCCAACCTGGTTTATTCTATTCTAAGTCTTTTAGGTGAAGAATCAGCCTCTGCTGTTCTGATTGTGACTCATGCTTGTTCTATTTAGTGACCTAAATTTAGGTGTTTAGGCCCAGGCTGGATGAGGCTCTGGCCAGCCTGATCTAGTGTGAGGTGTCCCTGCCCAGGGCAGGGGGGTTGGAACTAGCTGATCCTTGTGGTCCCTTCCAACCCTGACTGATACTATGACCTGGGGTGTGCTGTATTCACCTGAAAGCCATTGATAAATGATTGGCCCTTCCCACTATTGATATTTTCCTGCTTTTCTACTCGAAATGTGTAACTAAATTTGAAAGGCATAGCCTCCAACCCCCACAGGCTGAGGCAGCAGTACTGTGATAAAAACATAGGAAGACACAAAATTAAAGGTGGATGATCTCAAAGGTCTCTTCCAGCCTGCTCTATTCTGTTCTGTTCAATTTGTGTATCTGAGAATTTTTCTTCTTGGTCCTAGTTCCACAACAGAAGAGGTCTCCAACTTCTTCATCAGGACTGATGTGCTGACAGACAGACCTGTGCAGCTGTAGGCTTGCATGCTGGAGAGCAGACTGACACTTGAATTGGGAGCTAGGCAACCTCTGTCTCAATCTTTAACTCTGTGACTGTACAGAGGTGGGGCTGAATTTGTACCAGGTGAAGGAGGATTCTCTGCACAGCCCAAGTCTGCTTCTGCAGGGGGGGTGGTGATGTGTAGCTGCCCAAATGGTAGCTGATGCATTGACATGAGAAAAGGGTGGTTTCAGTCAGAAACCTTGGGGCACTGGTGTAGAGTCAGTGGTTTGTTGTTTGGGTCTTTCAAGTGTAATGGCTTCGTTTTTGGGAGACATGAGTTTGTGTGTGAGCAGCACCCAGCACTGGGAGTGAACTGCTGGCAAAGCAGGGGGATGTCTGTGGGAGTAAGAATTGCCTTGCTCTAAGCAGGCTTAGCTTCTATATGGCCTAGACCTCAGTGGAGCATTGAGTCCATCAGCAGTAAGTTTGCAGATGACACCAAGCTGGGGGCAGGAGTTGATCTGCTGGAGGGTAGAGAGGCTCTGCAGAGGGACCTCGACAGGCTGGAGAGATGGGCAGAGTCCAAGGGCATGAGACTGAACACATCCAAGTGCCAGGTGCTGCACATTGGCCACAACAACCCCATGCAGTGCTACAGGCTGGGGTCAGAGTGGCTGAGAGCAGCCAGGCAGAGAGGGACCTGGGTGTGCTGGTTGATGGTAGGCTGAACATGAGCCTGCAGTGTGCCCAGGCAGCCAGGAGGGCCAACGGCATCCTGGCCTGCATCAGGAACAGTGTGGCCAGCAGGAGCAGGGAGGTCATTCTGCCCCTGTACACTGCACTGGTTAGGCCACACCTTGAGTCCTGTGTCCAGTTCTGGGCTCCTCAGTTTAGGAAGGATGTTGAGATGCTGGAAGGTGTTCAGAGAAGGGGAACAAAGCTGGGGAGGGGTCTGGAGCACAGCCCTGTGAGGAGAGGCTGAGGGAGCTGGGGTTTGCTTAGCCTGGAGAAGAGGAGGCTCAGGGGAGACCTCATTGCTCTCTACAACTACCTGAAGGGAGGTTGTAGATAGGCAGAGGTTGGTCTCTTCTCCCAGGCAGCCAGCACCAGAACAAGAGGACACAGTCTCAGGCTGTGCCAGGGGAGGTTTAGGCTGGAGGTGAGGAAGAAGTTCTACACAGAGAGAGTAATTGCCCATTGGAATGGGCTGCCTGGGGAGGTGGTGGAGTCCCCATCCCTGGAGGTGTTCAGGAGGAGACTTGATGGGGTGCTTGGTGCCATGGGTTAGTTGTTTAGGTGGTGTTGGGTGATAGGTTGGACTCGATGCTCTTGAAGGTCTCTTGCAGCCTGGTTTGTTCTATTCTACTCATATCTGGGTGGTTTGCCATGTGGTTGGGCATTAATTCAGTGTTTTAATGTAGTTTTTGTCTCTTTTTCTTTTTCCCTTTTTCTATTTTTTTTTCTTTTTTCCCTTTATTTCTTCTTTTTTTTTTTTTCTCTCTTCATTTTTCTTTTTTTTTTTTTCTTTTTTCCCCTCTTTTCCTTCCCCTCCCCAGAAAACCAGGATGGGCTGCACCAGGTAGTGCACGAGCGCCTGGGGAAGCTGCTGCGTGTTCTGAAGGCAGTGATGAACAAACACCCGACCCTAAACTCGGTTGATATTCTCAGTGCTGCAGGGACAGTTATTGCAAAAGTCAAAGGTAAGGAGTTAATGACTTCCATCATCTTGGGAATTGCTCACTGGGCTGACTCAGGCTTGGAGTTATAGGTAGCACTGTCCCAGGCACAAATCCAGGCTGGGCAGGGACTGGCTGGAAAGCAGCCCTGAGGAGAGAGACTTGGGGGTGCTGGGGAAGGAGAAGCTCAATAGGAGCTCTCAGTGTGCACTTGCAGCCCAGAAAGCCAATCAGATCCTGGGCTGCATCAGGAGAAGTGTGGCCAGCAGGGCAAGGGAGGTGATTCTCCCCCTCTGCTCAGCTCTGGGGAGACCCCACCTGGAGTACTGCCTCCAGGTCTAGAGCCCCTATTACAAGAGGGATCTGGAGGTGCTGGAAGGTGTCCAGAGAAGGGCCACAAGGATGATCAGAGGGCTGGAGCACCTCTCCTAAGAGGACAGACTGAAGGAGTTGGGGCTGTTCAGTCTGGAGAAGAGAAGGCTCCCAGGTGACCTCATTGTGGCCTTCCAGTATCTGAAGAGGGCTACAGGAAGGCTGGGGAGGGACTGCTCAGGATCTCAGGCAGTGATAGGAGTAGGGGGAATGGAATGAAGCTGGAGGTGGGGAGATTCAGACTGGAGGTGAGGAGGAAGTTCTTCCCCATGAGAGTGGTGAAGCCCTGGAATGGGTTGTCCAGGGAGGAGGTTGGGGCCCTGTCCCTGGAGGTGTTTAAGCCCAGGCTGGATGAGGCTCTGGGCAGCCTGATCTAGTGTGGGGTGTCCCTGCCCATGGCAGGGGGGTTGGAACTAGCTGATCCTTGTGGTCCCTTCCAACCCTGACTGATACTATGATACAGACAAAAAGGGCTTTTAAGAGCAATATCCTAACACTTGTTTGAGAATACCTCTTCTGAGTGGAAGGTAACATGAAATACCTTGTTCTCCTGCAACAAAACTCTGCTTATGTGAAGCTAGCCACAAACTCACACCAAGTGAAAAACCCAAACCAACCAGACACAAGCCTTTGATCTTTCCTTTGTGTGCATCCCAGAATAACAAACCTTCCCTGTGCCCACCTGGAGATGTGCCCAAACCTTTGCTCAGTTACCTGGATTTCTGGGGGTGTTGTGTTTACACCAAGTGGAGCAATAGCTGAATGAGCAGTCCAAATCATCTGCATGGCCTTACAGCTGCAAGCTCCACAAAGAGATCATAAGCAGGGGAAAGTGTCAGGGCACCAGAGAGAGCCTTGCAGACATATGTGTTGCTGCATTCTGTTTCTGCTCTTTGCTGCTGCAGCTCTCTTGTGTGTCAGACACATGCAAATGGTGAAGCACACAACTGCTGTAGCCCCATCAGCCATAGCTGGCTTTTTCTCTCTAGCCCATGGCTGCAGCACTCCCTACTTGAGAATGAATCCAGTGTATTGCTGTGCAGCTAGCACACTTTCTTCCATGTGAGGTGGGGAATGCTGTGAGCAGGGCTGAACCTCCCCCTGGTGCCTGTGTCAGCTGATGTGGAACATCCTCACTCAGAGATGCAGGATGTCATTTTTCTCCTTGTCTCCTAATTGGTAGAATCCTAGAATTGTTTCCATTGGAAAAGCTCTTTAACAGCAAGCCCAAACCTTCCCTAACCCTGCCAAGTCTGGTGCTTAACCATGCCCCTTAGCACACATTCATGCATCCTTTAAGCATCTCCAGGGATGGTGATTCAACCACCTCCCAGGGCAGCCTGTTCCAGCATTTGATAACCCTTTCAGTGAAGAAGTATCTAATAATATCCTGTCTAGACCTCCCTCAGTGCCACTTGAGGATGTTCCCATGATTACCTTATTGCTGATTCAGCAAGGTAGAAATGTCAGTTAAAATACTCATGTGTTTAGCTGCAGGATTCTTTTATCTCCTACTCTTCAGAACTTCCCATGGATTTTTCCTGTTGATGGACAGGTTTGCCATTTGTTTGCTTCCAGAGGTGTCAGCAGCCCACTTGGAACTTTCTTCCTGGTACGTGTAGGTATGGCAGAGGCTTACAAGGCTGGGGAGAGGCCTTGAGCACAGCCCTGTGAGGAGAGGCTGAGGGAGCTGGGATTGTTTAGGCTGGAGAAGAGGAGGCTCAGGGGTGACCTCATTGCCCTCTACAACTACCTGAAGGGAGGCTGTAGCCAGGAAGGGGTTGGTCTCTCGTCCCATGCAACCAGCACCAGAACAAGAGGACACAGTCTCAAGCTGTGCCAGGGGAAGTTCAGGCTGGAGGCGAGGAGAAAGTTCTTCCCAGAGAGAGTCATTGGTCATTGGAATGTGCTGCCCAGGGAGGTGGTGGAGTCACCATCCCTGGAGGTGTTGAAGAGGGGATTGGACGTGGCACTTGGTGCCATGGTCTAGTCATGAGGTCTGTGGTGACAGGTTGGACTTGATGATCCTTGAGGTCTCTTCCAACCTTGGTGACACTGTGATATCCCATAGATCTGTCCCTGATGTTTGAAAAGATCACAGGATCATAACTCCACAACTTCTGAACTTGCTTTATAGAGCTATGCATAACAGTAGAAATGCAGAGGGTATCTCTGAGGGGTTGCTGTTTGTCTTGTTGTCATGAGGTCTGTGGTGACAGGTTGGGCTTGATGATTTTTGAGGTCTCTTCCTACCTGGGTGGTACTGTGATACTCATGGTTGATCTCAGGAAGAGTTAAATATGCCTGCAGAGTGGTAATGGCATATTTGCCCATGAGAACAGGTTAAATGTTAGTGAACACAATTCCACATCCACATTAGATAAGCTGTTTCCCTGCTGAAGTGCTGTGGTAAGATTACTATGTGCCTTCCACCCCCTCTTGCTTTCATTTGGCATAGGACAACAGGCAGCTGCTCTGTCTTGAAATGAAAGAAACCTTGAGGAGAACTGGCTCTGGGACATGCAAGTGAATTGGATTCTATCAGACTTGGTGAGATCATGTTCCCAAACACTCCTGCAGTCATGTCTGTCCTTCCTGGATTGCACACTGCATCAGGTTCTTTTGTGGTAGGCAGTGCCCCAAACTGATTCCTGTCCAAGCTGCCATTGCAGAGTAAAGCAGTCGGATGGCTGTCCTTGTCTCCCCACACTGATCATTGATAGGTTTCATCAGTCTTGTCCTTTTGGTACATTTTTGTTTGATCTGAAGTCTATAACAAATCCCAGGTCACTTCCTGAAGTTCTAGTGCTGAACCATCTCCAGCTCTAGACTTGTGTGTTCTCCCTCCTACTCTTCTGCTCCTGAAGCTGAGAGTTGGGCACTGTTGAATTGCCCAACCCAGTCCTTCAGAGTACTTGAAGCCTTCTCGGAGCACACAGTTCCATCACCCAGTCTCAGTTGCACCGAACCTTCTCAGCATCTCAGGTAGTGATAGGACTAGGGGGAATGGAATGAAGCTGGAGGTGGGGAGATTCAGGCTGGAGGTGAGGAGGAAGTTCTTCCCCATGAGAGTGGTGAAGCCCTGGAATGGGTTGTCCAGGGAGGTGGTTGGGGTGCCGTCCCTGGAGGTGTTTAAGCCCAGGCTGGATGAGGCTCTGTCCAGGCTGATCTAGTGTGGGGTGTCCCTGCCCATGGCAGGGGGCTTGGAACTAGCTGATCCTTGTGGTCCCTTCCATCCCTGACTGATACTATGATACCTGTCTGAACAATGACCCTGTGTGATGAGGAACTTCTCAAAGGAGAAAGGCACATGGGGGTGATTTTGTTGTAGAGACTGTCTTTAGCCTTGGGCTGGAGCTAATCCCAAGTTTGACTTTTTTCATCCTCCCTCTTTTTCCCCATTACTCTGTGAATAATCTTCTCCTTGGCTGTAGTTTGACAGTACTGAAAGATCTAACGTTAGCACCCCTGCTCTGGGACCCAGGGTGCAGCGATGGTGAGGTGCAGAGTGCTGAGCTGACACAGAGCTGAGCTGACACAGATGTGTTCTTCCAGCCTGAATAAATGTGATTTCTGAGGGAATGAAAGATTTTGGCATGCAGTTGCTGTTGACAGCATTCTCACTGCTTTCTCATGGAGTCACTAACCTGTCTCATAAACCAGCATACGTTCTGCACCTAGAAGGGAGAGGCTGTCTGGTGCTTCCTTGGCTGATGCAACAACAAGCTCACTCTGGTGAGCTGGCCTTGCAGAGTTCCCAAGTTAGCTGCAAGGAGAGGGAGCTCTGGGTCTCACTGAGGAGGTGATCTCAGTCAGGCCTGCCTTGTTTGTTCTCACCAAGTGCTTTCCTATGAAAATTTAGGCAATGCCTATCAGTGTTTGCTCAGCCATGAGTTGTTCCTCACCTGCCTGGCGATGCAAGTGAGGAGCTACAGAGTTTCAGCTCTTTACAGCCAGTACTTGAATCCTGCTTCTCAAAGGTTCCACTGCTGTTTCTCTGCAAACAGCCTGCCTCTCCCCAGCAGAACCTGTGGTAAAGGTGAAGGCAGTTTGTCTTCAGCACCCATTGGGTTTCTGTGTCTCACTGCCTCGTGTTTGCATGCAGAATCAAGGGTGCCACTGCTGGAACAGAGGTAGCTGAAGTGAAAACACAGCCTGCTGTGATGAGTTATAGCCCCATGAGGCAGGTCAGACCTGGGGTTCTGCTCAGGGTGGCCTGTTGGTGATGCATGCACTCCAGGCTTTCAGCTGTGGAAGGAATGAAACCTTTGAATAAACAGGAAGCTGCAAGAATGTGAGGAGCTGGTCAGACAGAACCGGTGTCCTGTTCCCTCTCTCTTCCCAGGCTGTGTTGATGTGACACACTGAAAAAGGTTCATCTGACTCATCTGTTTCTTGTCATTGGGGGACAGAGCTATAAAAAGATGTGGAAGCACTCTGTATCTCTGCCCAGATTTATGGCTGGGAAGAAGATTAAGGTGGCAGGGGAACTTTCTGCTGTTTGTTTAGGAGAGGATTGAGTAGAAAGCAGCTGGGATTTGCACAGGATCTTTTATTTCCTCTTTACAATCATTTTGTCTCCCTCAGAAGCATAATCAAGTTTGAGAAGGACCTTTTTGACTCTTTGCATGATGCTGGGGTTTCAAATCTAGTTTCTATCTGGAATTTCATATGGGGAAAATTAGTTATTTTGAGAAGTAAGTGCCTTTGCTCCAAGGTATTGTAACTGCTGACTGTGACTCGGGCTTGTGACTTGCTCTCGGATTGTGCTGTGATTTCAGTGTACTGTCCAGGGCAGGCAATTGAGAAGATTTTGACTGGAGTACTGCCTCCAGTTCTGGAGCCCCTGTTACAAGAGGGATCTGGAGGTGCTGGAAGGTGTCCAGAGAAGGGCCACAAGGATGAGCAGAGGGCTGGAGCACCTCTCCTGTGAGGACAGACTGAAGGAGTTGGGGCTGTTCAGTCTGGAGAAGAGAAGGCTCCCAGGTGACCTCATTGTGGCCTTCCAGAATCTGAAGGGGGCTACAGGAAGGCTGGGGAGGGACTGCTCAGGGTCTCAGGTAGTGATAGGAGTAGGGGGAATGGAATGAAGCTGGAGGTGGGGAGATTGAGGCTGGAGGTGAGGAGGAAGCTCTTCCCCATGAGAGTGGTGAAGCCCTGGAATGGGTTGTCCAGGGAGGTGGTTGGGGCCCTGTCCCTGGAGGTGTTTAAGCCCAGGCTGGATGAGGCTGTGGCCAGGCTTATCTAGTGTGGGGTGTCCCTGCCCATGGCAGGGGGGCTGGAACTAGCTGATCCTTGTGGTTTCTTCAAGCCCCTCAGCCACTTCTTGGGCCCTTCAGTGGTAACAATTTGAATCTGCTTGTAGTTCTGCTTTGGATGTCTAATCCTTTTGATTTGGACAGAACAAGAGGACACAGTCTCATTCTGTGCTCAGGGAAATTTAGGCTGAAGGTGAGGAGAAAGTTCTTCCCAGAGAGAGTTGTTAGCCATTGGAATGTGCTGCCCAGGGAGGTGGTGGAGGAGTCACCATCCCTGGAGGTGTTCAAGAGGGGATTGGACGTGGCACTTGATGCCATGGTCTAGTCATGAGTTGTTGGGTGACAGGTTGGACTTGATGATCTTTGAGGTCTCTTCTAACCCTGGTGATTCTGTGAAAAGCTCGCTATGGCAAGTTCTCTTAATCTTGCTGGAGGGAATGATGTTTGGCAGAACACAGAATGCCATAGACACAATTTAGACTCTTCTCCAGGCTGAACAATCCCAGCTCCCTCAGCCTCTCCTCACAGGGCTGTGCTCAAGGCCTCTCCCCTGCCTTGTTGCCCAGAACTGGACACAGGACTCAAGGTGTGGCCTAACCAATGCAGAGCACAGGGGCACAATGACCTCCCCGCTCCTGATTCACTGGGTCTGTTTGCATGGACTCCGCTGCTCACAAATGCTTACTTGAGTGTCTGGTGGAGAGTGTCTGAAGTGACACTTCAGTTGGTCTGGAAAAGCTGAGGCTTGCTGAAGCATCTTGCCTCAAAGCTGTTTAGACTGCTGTTTCTGGAAGCCTTTTCCCAGTCTGGGATGCCATCATACTCAGAGTGATGATTTTCCCACCAAGTGTCTTTGGAATTGCTGATGAAGCTGGAGTGTCTGGTTCTCCTGATCCCATGCTGTTCTGTTCCTCTGCTGTAAATTGCAGCTTTTGACCTACCTCTGTTCTTTCTACTCATTCAGTTCCCTGCTAAAGCTGAGAGCTGCACCTCTCTTGTAGGTATGGTTGTGGCTTTTTTCCCTAGTAGTTCTGCATCAAAGTTAAATTCTTCTACCAAGGTGAAATACCTTCAGCCTTGCTGCTGCATCTGTGATACAAACTCAGAGTAATACTGAGGGAGGGAGCAGGAAAGAGTTCTTCAGAGTTGTCTTGTCTGCATGCAGCTGAAGTTGGAGAGGCTGCCAAACTTGACAGTAAATACAGGCTGGTGAAATTATATAGCAGGGAGAACTAAAAGTAGAACAGTGGGACCTGGACTGCCTGCTGATCCTGTTTATGAACTCCTGGAAATGCTCTTCTGCCTCTTGCCAATCTGCTCTGTACTCAGGTTCCTCCTCCCCCTCCCCCCCCCCCCCCCCCCCCCATGATTTGAAACATGGAAGGTAATGAATATTGGAAACCTTCGTTTTGGGAAAGGGAGTTGGGGTTTTGGTCCTGGTTGGGTTTTATGTTTGCTTGGATGGGGATTTTGGTCCTGACATTTTTCTGACAGGTTCTTGAAAGCAAGGTTAGGAGCTCAGGGACTGAAAATTGGTTGTGAAGGTGTTTCAGTATCAGTAAGCCAGCCAGCTGCTTGCTTCAGTATGAACTGAAGGCATGCCTAATGAATCAGATGGTGGCATTACTGTGTCTGTCTATTAGGTACCAGAAAATTGCCCTGCACAGAGCACATTCTGCAGGCCTGGTGTAAGATAGCCTCATCCAGGCTCTACAGACAACTGGCAAGGTAGCTTTGCTGTGGCCAGTCCTGCATGTGTCTGTGGGGGAGGGCAAAGGAAGAAGCAAACAAACTCTTGCAGACTCCAGCATGGCTGTTTCCTCTGGGTTTCCTGTGCTGTCTTGATTTGCTTGGAAGGGGACAAGAGCACTGCAGAAGTTTGTGTGCTGTGGTTGAGCTAAGCATCATCTCTTAAAGGCCCAGGCTGCAGTTTGGTCTTGACAGCTGGCAGCTGCCTCTGCCTAGTTTCAGAAGGGTTGCTGAAGTGTCCTCAGGTGCTGCTTCAGCTTATGGTCTTCTGCCTTCCAAACCCTCTGTGGCTGTTGTTGGTTCCCCAGCTTATGCTGTCCCAGATTTGGGAAGCTTTTGATGGCGCGACACGAGAGGCGAAACTTTGCAGTGTGTTGTGGCATTTTGAGGTTGCCAAAGCCACCTCAGTTTGCAGGCAAGTTTGCTAGCTTTGGAAATCCAGGTACACGTTCTGGCAAACCAGGCTTGCCTCCCAGGCATGAGGTTCTGGGGGTTTAAAGTCCATGTGGTATTTGAAGTCTCCCTTAAGAGTGTTGCGAAGTTGTATACTTGCTTTGAAATCTGTGGAACTATAGATAGCTAGCTGTCATTTCCAGACATGGAAAGATTACTATAGTTCATTGTTGTCAGTAGCTATTGTGTGCAGTCAGGATGTCCTGGGGAAAGAGCGTGCATGCTTTCAAGTTGATGTTAAGTACAGCAGCGTTCCAGTGGTAGTAAGCTAGAAGAAAGCCGCTTGGGTGCCGCTGCATTGCCGAGGCTGTGGACAGCCCTTTTTTTTGGGGGGGAGAAGTGGTCATTCTGCAGAAATTGAGACTGGATATTGCCTTGGTGATGGATCCTGAGAGTAAAGGATTTCTGTTGGGTGAAGTGTGAAGCTTAATGAAACTCCCGGAAGAGGAAGGCGAAGTGGAGCGGCGATCCTGTGGGGAGAGCTTGTCTGTATTGACAGCTTGTTAGCAAAGGGAGAGAAGGGCTCTTTCTCTGAAGACACTGAATCAGCTAATGAATCTGTGAAAGTTTCAGTGGTAAGTGCTTTGGATGTACAGAGAGGTTTTATTGGCTCCTTTCTGGAACAGTGTGCCGTTCATTCCAGCAGTCAAATGATTTTTCCAGTCGCTAGGGGCTGGCGATCGGTCGGCCCCGCAGTCCCTGCTGGTGCCTAATGATGTGGGATGCAGTGCTCAGGCTTAGCAGCAGCGTGCTGCCTGGGGAGCTGAGCTTTTCATCCAATATCAATTTAAACTAATACAAAAAATTCCACTGCTGTTTGCAAAGCTGTTAACGAATGAATGCCCTCCGTGGAGCTTTACCAAGTCTCAACTCAGGTACCAGAAGCATTTTTTGGGCTGTAATTAGGATGTGTGGAAGGATGAAGAAGCCTTAGTTTAGCAGCGCACTGCGGCAACAGAAACTGCTGACTGTTTTGTCATCTGTAACTTCTTGTTGTTCTCTACAGGTTTATGACCACACATTTTTCTTGTGGGGGCAGCCCTGTGGTGTATAGACACAGATGGGAGAGAAGTGTTGCTCAGGCCTGTTGGCATACTCAGTATGAGCAATGGGTTCATCTGTGTTAGTTCACTGGTTAAAAACTTTTCCTTTCACAGAGGAAGTCTGAGGGGGCAGATGACCGACTGTACTTTCTTTGTTGCCCAGCAGTGTTTAGGCACCTGGCAGGAAGTTTTTGAGTACTTTTAAAGTCTATTTCTTTAATTTGCTAAGCACAGGGGTGTAGGATGGGCAACATTTGAGTGTGCTTTTGCTTTGGCTACTTCTGAAGCAGTCCGTTATTTCCATGTTTGTGTATGAAGCGTAAGGAGGATCCTGAACGTGACGCGGTCGCAGGTCTTAGCAAAGCAAAGCAGGGGGTGGTTAGCTGTGTGTGTGTCATTCTAGTGTCTGAAACAGATGCCTGGCCATCTAACCTAGACTGCTGCATTGCTTAAAAACCCCTAAACTTTTAGAAAACAAATACTCATGGTGTGGAAAGCTTCCATCCAGAGAGCTCAGCTGCAGCTCCAAGGAGGGCCTGTGGCTTCTTTCACCAAAGGTTTCCCAGTCGCGCGTGCATTAAGAGTTCAGTTGGAAACAAAAGTGGTTGTGCTTTTTATCTTCCTTCTCCCCCCTTTCTCTTGTCCAGTAGTTGTTACTAGAAGCTCTGGATGGATCTTCCTTGTTGTTTCATTATTTCAGTTAGGCATGGAAATGTGTTGAAGGCTTGCTCTTGACACACTAAGTATTCATCTTGACCATCAGTTTTAACCATCTAGCTTGTCAAGGAATGCGCCTCTTCCTATTCTGAAGCAGCAACAGTTATGCCAAGCTGATTCCCCAGGTTTAACCAGCAAAGCCAAGGGGCTTTTGCTAGACTGTGGAGCTAATAATTAAAGGGTTTTGCAATGGCTGCTACCTTTGATAGCTTTGTTTGTCTAACCTCAAGACACAGCTCCCGTGTTCTGGATGGAGACGTGGGATTGCGCACCATGGTGCAGTTTGGCGGGGGAAGCACTTCCATAAACCACTGCTCCTGCTCTGGCAGGGGGATTGGACTTAAAGATCTCCAGAGATCCCTTCCTCACACCCTGTGATCTGTTCTGAATTCTGAAGCTTCTGCCCAGAAGAGAAACAGTTGTGAGCTGCTTTGTGGTGTTGCTGCTGCTGTGTGATTTGGATTCTCACTGATTAAATGACTGTTTTCCTCTTCCTCTCACCCTGCCATCATGTTCCCACATACAGCTGCTTCTTAACTAGGAAGATGTAGGAAGTGAAAAAGTCTCTGTGGGAAGCATTCATTGTGCTCATTTCTTGCTTTCGTGTCTGCAGCCTTAGTAATGTCCTCTAAAACTGTTCTGTGGGGTATTTTTTTCGATGCTTTGGAGAAGTGCACTGTTTCTGTAGGAAATGTTGTGTGTTCAGGTTTGTCTTTAGGCCCAGTAAACTTGCTTGGTCTCACCTTTCACCCTTTCTGTTGCTTTTTTTTCCTGAAGCGGTGAACTTCAAAGAAGTTAACGAAGAGAACAAGAGAGAACTCTTCAGTGAAGTGTTTTCTTCTATTGAAACTTTGGCATTCACCTTTGGAAACATGTGAGTTGGAATCCAGGAGGAGCATTCAAAGAGCTGGTAGGAGCTAACATCAGGGCTAAACAATAACAAGAGGAGCTTCAGTTTTCTTTTGGGCTGATGTTAGCTGATAAACTCATCTAAAGGAAGCACATCCAGGGCAGCCGCACCGCTTTGTCAGGGTGGTCGCCTTGTTTGGTCATCCTGACAAAGAAAATGCTGGGGGTGTAGGGACGGCAGGGAGTCTAAGACCAACTCCAAAAAGGGTTTGCAGAGTTTCTAAAGCCTCTTAGAAGCACTGTCTGAATTTCTGCTCTCAAAGTTCTGAAGCTGCTTGGTGAGGTAAAGCAATGAAATAACACACTTCTTTGTTTTTCTGGCAGTGTTTCAGACTTCCTTATGGGAGATGTAGACAATGGCTCGTCACTGGGGCTTCCTGGATCTCGGAGGAGTCGGGTAGGCTAAACGTGTTCTCTTGCAGCCTGGAATGTTAGCTTTTGAAGGTTTTCATTTCCACTGGAACTGTACATCACAGAGCTGGGCCACTTGTGGTCTGTTGAGCGTTAAAAAGACTTAACCCTGTGACAACGAGGCTTGCCGAGTTTCAGATACCTGAGAGTATCCTCAGTTGTAAATGGCAGCGATGATTCAGCAAGACCAGCGCTCAGATAGGCACTTCCTGACCCGCTGTAGTTGTACTTGAGAGGCTTTTTAATTGCTTAGATGGAAAAGCTGAAAAAGAGTAAATACTTAAAAGTGAAATAGTTGAAGGATTTGCAAGCTGGAGTAGTTAGAACAGACCTGGTAGACCTAGAAGCTAAAGGGTTAATGACTTCTTTTTGGCTTCTATAGATGGATGTTCATCACAAAACTATTTCTTCTTCCAGAGCTCAGGTTGTGCTGTAGCATAGAAAGAGAGATTGGCCATTGAAATGTGCTGCCCAGGAAGGTGGTGCAGTCACCATCACTGGAAGTGTTTAGGAAGAGACTGGATGGGGCGCTTGGTGCCATGGTTTAGTTGATCAGATGGTGTTGGGTGATAGGTTGGACTTGATGATCTCAAAGGTCTTTTCCAACCTGGTTAATTCTATTCTATTTCTACAGCAGTTCACTAAGAGAACTGCAATAGTATTGTCAACATATAGGCAAAGAAAAACACTATTGTGTTAAACCCCTCTTAAAACTCTGAAGGTGAGATGGGGAATGCTCGCTAGCAAATTCCCAGTAAAATCAAATTAGAAGCTGCTACTTGGAAGGAAAGTGCAGCTGGTAACTGCTGTGCTTGATACACTGAGCTGTAACAAGGTTAAAGCTTTTTGGTTGTGGAGGTTTAAAATCTTTAGCAGTGTGCCCAGGTGGCCAAGAGGGCCAATGGCATCCTGGCCTGCATCAGAAATAGTGTGGCCAGCAGGAGCAGGGAGGTCATTCTGCCCCTGTGCTCAGCACTGGTTAGGCCACACCTTGAGTCCTGTGTCCAGTTCTGGGCCCCTCAGTTTAGGAAAGAGGTTGAGTTGCTGGAAGGTGTCCAGAGAAGGGCAACAAAGCTGGGGAGGGGTTTGGAGCACAGCCCTGTGAGGAGAGGCTGAGGGAGCTGGGGTTGCTTAGCCTGGAGAAGAGGAGGCTCAGGGGAGACCTTCCTGCTCTCTACAACTACCTGAAGGGAGGTTGTAGACAGGCAGAGGTTGGTTTCTTCTCCCAGGCAGCCAGCACCAGAACAAGAGGACACAGTCTCAGGCTGTGCCAGGGGAGGTTCAGGCTGGAGGTGAGGAAGAAGTTCTACACAGAGAGAGTGATTGCCCATTGGAATGTGCTGCCTGGGGAGGTGGTGGAGTCCCCATCCCTGGAGGTGTTCAGGAGGAGACTTGATGGGGTGCTTGGTGCCATGGGTTAGTTGTTTAGGTGGTGTTGGATTGGTTGATAGGTTGGATGTGATGATCTTGAAGGTCTCTTCCAACCTGGTCTATTCTATGTTCTGTCTTAAATATCACTGCCTTTTCATTCAGGCAAGTAAATACACATCTAACATGAAGCATTTCACTTGAGTTTGCAGAGAGCAGTTTGGAGGCCAATCAGGGCCAGCAGGTGCTAAGAGGAGTCTAAGTAATACAAAATATTTAAGTAGCTGTGTTAGCCTTTAATTTCTACGAGATGTGTAGGTTGAGTGCTTGAGCATAGCAGCTAGCTGGATCTGACAAAGATTAGAGCATAACATCTTGGTAGAATTTAGGATGTAAATGCTTTGAGGGTTAATCAAGGGAATACTTTTGAATTGTTTGTTCAATTAGGGAGCTCCCTAACTAAGATGTTAAGGATTGCTTTAAGGTGATAGGGTGGAGAGCTGATCATGCTTCTCTTGGCTGCAGGGGAGTCTACGTTCTTCAGTTCAGACATTCCACTTGGAAGCTTAAGTTAAATGATGTCTACTGATGTCTGCTGATGTGTCTACTCCCTCTTAGCTCTTAGTTCAGTCTTTGCAGCAAAACCAGAAGTACAAGGTGGAAGCAAAGCTATTTCTTAATTAAAACCAGAATAGCTCCAGAATCCATTGGGAAAGACGAGACAGATGTGGCTTGCCTTTCATTACCCAAACCATTTGAATAATACTCAATGCTATGGGCATCTGAGAGCATAATGAATGAGAGAGAGAAAACACTCAGGGATTTGCCTCTATCAGGATGGGAGTTCTGGGGTAATTGGGGTAAAAAGGCAGAAGAGACTGGTGGAAGCTGAGAAATGAATCCTGTCTCAAATTCAGGCTCTCTAAGGTTTCCAGGCTCACTGGATGCTGGAGGGGGCAATCTCTAGAGGTGAGGTTCTGATATGAAGTTGTAGGACATAAGTGAAAGTAGTTGTCCATGTGTTTGCCTGCAAAACATGCTATTGCATGTTTGCAATGGGGGAGGGATGGATGAATGAGCATTGATCAGCTGCCCTAGCTAGGCACTATGCCTAAATTACTGGAAAGGAGCAATCAGCTCTCAGGACTCAAATCACTTGGCTCTTGCACAATGGGACATAGTTTTTAGGAGCAGAACTTATAAGTGCCTCCTGAATTAGTGTAAGTATGGAGGGCTTTTTTCTCCTCATCTTTGTTCTTCCTAAGGAACTCTGTATGCCACTTGAAAGTCATCTTGAAGTCAGTGATAGTTTATACCCAAATCAGAACTACATGTAGGGATGTTATCTGAGTGCAACTGAATATTGATCTGTCTCTAAATCAGGTCATTGTATTTACTGTTTGGTTGGTGGATGGCTTTGGAACTAAGATCTTCTTCAGATTGCAGCTTGGGTCTGTTCAATTTGATTGATCATTACTGCCTTGCATGTTTCTGTGTGTGGACAAGCTGGTTTTGCTGTGAAGCAAACAATGTTTGAGGGGCTTGGGGGGTGTATCATCAGTGCCCATTTACATTTGTAAGAGGCAAAACCCAAACAAAAAATAACCTCACAAGCAAGCAACAAGAGAAAAACCTCAGCACAACAGCCACCCCTCCTGCACACACACACACACACAAATCCCAGCAACCAGACAAAGCAAGAACTATTTGCATCATTGTTACTGTGCCCCATTTTAGCATTAAGTCTGAAAATAAACCAGCCCCAGAGTCTGAAATGGAAACAAGCTGCTCTTGTAAAGCTGCAGGCTGCTTTGCAGGTATTGCTCAGTCTGCCTTTCCCCTGCTTGCTGCTTCAGAGGTTTCAAGAGTAGTTTGTTAATGTGAAATTGTGTGGGGTTGTGTTCTCTTTTTGTTTTAAGAGGGGAAGTTCTTCACCATGAGAGTGGTGAAGCCCTGGAATGGGTTGTCCAGGGAGGTGGTTGAGGCCCTGTCCCTGGAGGTGTTTAAACCCAGGCTGGATGAGGCTCTGGCCAGGCTGATCTAGTGTGGGGTGTCCCTGCCCATGGCAGGGGGGTTGGAACTAGATGATCCTTGTGGTCCCTTCCAACCCTGACTGATTCTATGGTTCTGTGATGGTTACAAGGTAAAATTCTTATTCACAGAATCACCAAGGTTGGAAGAGACCTCGAGGATCATCGAGTCCAACCTGTCACCACAGACCTCATGACCAAACCATGGCACCAAGTGCCACATCCAGTCCCCTCTTGAACACCTCCAGGGATGGTGACTCCACCACCTCCCTGGGCAGCACATTCCAATGGCAAACCACTCTCTCTGGCAAGAACTTTTTCCTCACCTCCAGCCTAAACTTCCCCTGGCACAGCTTGAGAATTTAAATTCATTCAGCAGCCTGGCTTGCAGCACGGTCCCACAAACAGTTTGGTTTGCACAATTGGAAGGGTAGCAAAATTGGTTGCATGGTTTAGTTGATTAGATGGTGTTGGATGATAGGTTGGACGTGATGATCTTGAAGGTCTCTCCCAACCTGGTTTATTCCATTCTAAAATGCAGCATGGGACAGAAGCAGGGATCAAATCCTGTGGTAAATTCTTTTTGTCATTGGATTAAATGTATTCAGGTGCCACTGATGGTCATGGCCTCTTTACCAAGTGTTACTGGACAGCTCTTGTGCCTACAGTGCTCACCTGTGAGTAATTTAGGAGAAATAATGACTTTATTCCCTGGAGGAAGCAATACAGGGTTCTAATGGCTTGTAGAATGGTGTCTTAGGTGACCCAAGGTCTGTGTGAATGCTTTTTAAAAGCTAGGTAGGGATCTAAGGAAAACTGTTCAGCAAATCTGCTGCCTGTTCAGCTCTTTCATCACAGCATTTGCTAACTGAAGGCTTTGTTTTTCTTATGCCAGTCTTTTGAAAATCTCTCTGTGGAGTCTGGGGGTTCACTGCATGAAAGGGATTACATTCAAGGTAGGCAATTTGTTTCCTGTTAATGAGCACTCTTCTGTATCTTTATTTTCATCTTCTAAAATGGTTATAAGGAAGTTCTTGGTCACTTTGACTCCTCTACTGCCACTTAAAGTGTCACTGTGGAAAAGGAAGGAGCATTGGTATTACCAGGTTGGAGGATAGGGGAAGAACCAAGGCCTGAAGCACATCACCATATGATTGGTGCTTGGTTGGGTCACTTTCTTTCAGAAAGTTATGCTGACCATGTGACTATTCCAGATGAAATACAGTGACCCTTTGATTTGTTCTGAGCACTCTGTCGGTCCTGTTTAGGGTCAACTGGCATTAAAGACCAGCTCAAGACCAGAGCTGCTTAAGCGTAGGCAGTTGGCTAATCCTGGCTTTGCTCTCGGTGTGTGGTCACTTCTACAGCTCCCTTTGTTGTCTTCCATGCTTTATTCTCAGGGCATCTTCGAGCAGAGGAGGTCGATAGCATGCTCCTAAGAAACGACAGTGGAATCGAAACGGCTCTGTCCTATGCGAAAGCATGGTCGAAGTACACCAAGGATGTAGTTGCATGGGTAGATAAAAAGCTTAGCTTGGGTGAGTGGCTCTTTCTGGCATTTAATCAGCTTTGTCATAAAGACATCAAATCTGTTGTCAAGCCTCTGTGCTGCAGACTCTCAATAATGTGACTTGTAAATGAGTAGCTGTTAGTTGCCGCGAGCAGAACTGTCGTTAAAGGTCTGTGAGAAAGCAGAGGTGGTCCTCTGGAGCCTGTCTGTCAGAGGCAGAACGTGAGGAGCATAGGGCATGTGGTACAATTGTCAGTAACTGGATTTTGTTTTTGCAGAAGTGGAGTGTGCTAAAAACTTAGCAAAAATGGCTGAAACTGCTAAAGCTGTTGTTGGACACCAGGTCAGTACACCTTGGGGACTTCAGACTCAAGATTTAAATGCTTCTGGGCAAGGCTTCCAGTGCACGACACCATGGCCGTGCTGAGCAGTGGATTTTAAAGTGGAGACAGAATTGATCTGTACTGTAAATCCCTGCTTAGATGACCTGCTGCACTTTGTCTTCCCATCTCCTAGGGAAATGCAGAGAACTGATTTTTGTGTATTTGTTGAATAGCTTTCCAGTTGACACAGTGCACTTCTCTGTAGTGCTCTCTGATTTGAACTTGCAGGCCCCTCTTTCAGAGTGTTTCCCCTGGTGAAGCGAAACACAGCTGAGAAATCAGGAGTTTCCTACCTTCCTACTGAACCCTGACTTCCACACACCTTTAAACACCTTACTGAGTTTAATCTCCTTCAGTTCTGCAGGCATGTAGAGTGTCAGTATCCCTCTACCTTGCCTAGAATCTAAGTGTTTTGTTCTGTGTGCCTTCAGGATTATATGCCCTTCCAATCCATATTTGTGACTGCTTTTCAAAATGACATTGAGAACAATCACCTCTGGCAGCAAACAGCCTCTGCTCTCCAGGCTAACAAGTTTGTGCAGGTAAGCTTGAAGGAAAAGAGCAAGGTAGTTCAGGATTGTTTTTAAAGAGTTTTGTAGCACCACAGAGTACTGAGAAGACCTTGCAGCCTAGAAGCCTTTTACATACTCCATTATTGTTTCCCATCTAGCCCATTCTCGGGAGGAAAAACGAGTTGGATAGACAGAGGAAAGACATCAAGGAGCTCTGGCAGCGAGAACAGAAAAAGATGGTTGGTATTTCTCTCACACCTGCAGGGGTTCAATCTGAAATCTTTCCAGGGGATGAAACTTTCCAATTAGGCTGTTGGGCCCTAGACTTGTCTGGACTGGACTGGACGAGACCTTCAAGATCATCAAGTCCAACCTATCAACCAATCCAACACCACCTAAACAACTAACCCATGGCACCAAGCACCCCATCAAGTCTCCTCCTGAACACCTCCAGGGATGGGGACTCCACCACCTCCCCAGGCAGTACATTCCAATGGGCAATCACTCTCTCTGTGTAGAACTTCTTCCTAACCTCCAGCCTAAACCTCCCCTGGCACAGCCTGAGACTGTGTCCTCTTGTTCTGGTGCTGGCTGCCTGGGAGAAGAGACCAACCTCTGCCTGTCTACAACCTCCCTTCAGGTAGTTGTAGAGAGCAAGAAGGTCTCCCCTGAGCCTCCTCTTTTCCAACAACCCTAGCTCCCTCAGCCTCTCCTCACAGGGCTGTGCTCCAGACCCCTCACCAACTTTGTTGCCCTTCTCTGGACACCTTCCAGCAAGTCAACCTCCTTCCTAAACTGAGGGGCCCAGAACTGGGCACAGGACTCAAGGTGTGGCCTAACCAGTGCAGTGTACAGGGGCAGAATGACCTCCCTGCTCCTGCTGGCCACACTGTTCCTGACACAGGCCAGGATGCCATTGGCCCCCTTGGCTGCCTGGGCACACTGCTGGCTCATGTTCAGCCTACTATCAACCACTACCCCAGCTCCCTCTCTGCCTGGCTGGATGCAGTGTGTAACTGTGTATTTTGTGATGTAATTGTAGTTGTAAGAGGTTTTCTGTGACTGTGTGTTTTGGACTGAAGTCTACAGACCTGTGCACAACAGGTCTATAAACATCACACTAAGTGCCTGGAGGCTTAAAATGGTCAATTCTTCTGCTTTTTTTTTTCCCTTTTGTGGCATTCTGCAGCAAGAGCTGGAAGCTGCTCTGAGGAAAGCCAAGTTGCTGTACGCACAGCGTCAAGATGAGTATGAAAAGGCAAAATCCTGCACTGCCCGTGCGGAGGAGGAGCATCTTAGCTCCAGTGGGAGCTTCGTGAAAGACTTCAGCAAGCAGCTGGAGAAAAAACGAAGGCTAGAAGAGGAAGCTCTTCAAAAAGTAAGAGTTTTTCCACCTTTGCTTTTCAAGTTCAACCTGCCCTGGTTTTACTCAGGCTTTCCCAACAGGGGCAGTTGAGCAAGCGTTCCCCTCGTAATTCTTGACTTGAATCGCGCTGTCCTCTCTCAGGCTTGCCTTCTAAACTAGGCTCTTCAATTGCAAGCGTCTGGTGTGGTTTCTTTCCTGTACCTTACAAGGCTTGTAGTCTGTCAGTGGTTTATACTTGTGTTTTCTCCAGGCTGAAGAGGCCAATGAACACTATAAAGCAAGCATGGCAGAGGTTGAAGAAAAAAGGAATTACTTGGAAAGCTTTAAAAGCGATGTCTTAACGCAGCTTCGGAAGCTCATTTACCAGTGTGATGATACTCTTAAAGCTGTAAGCATGCTTTTGATAAGGCGTTTGGCACAGATCTGTGAATGTTTTTAAGGCTAAGAGCAAGTCCCATCTGCAGTGTTAACTGCTTAAAATAGAGAGTTTTTCAAAGGGCAGAAGTACAGCCAGTAGAAAAAAGAAGGAAAACTTGTCATGTTTGTGGTGGTGTTCTCCTCTTTGGAGTTCCCTTACAAAGGGGGAGGATGTTGTCCATCTCGAGTGGGTTTGGTGTTTTCAATGAGCTGTTGCCTTGCAAAACACCCTGACTACACAATTCTTGTAAGGTCTCTCTAAGAATATTGGTGCAAGCCCTACCACCGAGGAGCACAGCTCTCGTTCTTGTCGTTTCCTGTAGTGCATTAGCACAAAGGTTCGGCTCCGGCTCGGAGCCTGCTGATCCGGGTGGCAGTCTGGGTTTCTGCAGGATCTGCTGCAGCTGATGCATTAATGCACCTGAATAAGCTGAAGGTTGTCAGAACTCTATTTACACAAGCTTTTGGGAAACACCTTTGAGTGCATCCTGCCCATGGATGTGTATTTTTCTCTGATGAGACAGATGATTTCATGCTGGGGAAGGAAAGTTAAACAAACCCCCAAACACACAGCCCCTCCTCATGCAACCCAAGAAACAACCCATAAGACCAAGAGTGGCAGAAAGCTTAGACAAACTTGTCAGTTCACGTATCATCTGAATTGCAAACTACTTTGCAGCCCCCCAGCTGAGGCAGCAGCCAGGCAGTGTCCCCTTCCCTGGTGCATGTCTTGTGATAAAAATATTTCAGGATTTTTGGGTAATTTAACAAAGAAAACATTCCACTGGGACAAGGAGGTTTGTCTCAAGGTCATGTGGGGCTCATGTGAGTTTTAACTCCAATTACTTCATTGCTGTAGCAGTGACTAAATGTTTCTCCCAAGCATGATAAATGCCTTTGTGGTAGCATGATTGCTGATGAGCTTGGTCAACCCAAAGTGGGAAGCCTTTGGAACTGCCTTTGCTACCTGGAGAATTCAAGAATAGAGAGAGGAGAAGACTGTCAGCATCTTCATTACAGATGGAGTTTTGCCAGCTGGCTTTCAGGAACCTTGCCCAAAGTCTATCCCTACAAATGTCACTCCTCTTTTCTAGAACTGTTGGTGGTTTGGTTTGGTTTTGGTTTGTTTTTTAAGTAGCTTTCTGTTGGGGATATTGATTAGGGCCGTGCAAAGTCCAAGTGAAATACCTAGTAAATTATCTACAAATAATGTGTTGTTTTTCCTTCCACCAGGCAACAGTTAACCTGTTTCAGCTGCAGCACGCTCAGGTTGTCTCCCTGCCTGTTAACTGCCAGTCTCTCTGCGAGAGTGCCAAACTCTATGACCCTGGCCAGCAGTATTCAGAATTTGTGAAAAACTTGCCCAAGGAAGGTGTTCCTATTGAATCAGGTTCTTTTGAAACCCACAGTTCCCGTGCTGATGGGTGAGTCCCAAACTGTAGGCTTGTGTGCTTGTTTTAGAATGTAATGCTAGGTACACATCTCTGACGGTAAGCCCACGCTTCTGAAGGAACTAAATCCCAGTCCTTTACCATTCTCTCTTTCTTTTGACTCATCTTTTGGTTGATTATGCATAGTGTTGCCATCAGAACCTGATACTAAATTCTGAGGTAGGATGTCATTTTGTGTGTGTGGCTTGCTGAAGCCTTGTGCAAGGGCCGGCCGCTTGCCGTCTCCACGCAGATACTGCTTAACGTGCGTTTCACGTTCTGTGTTGTGGCGTGGCAGCAGTAGTTGATCATCGCTTTAGACAGTCCCAGGAGGTCATTTTCCTCTCCTGCAGACCTTGCTGCTGCAGTACTGGTCTTCAGCCAGCACAAGAACAAGAGGACACAGTCTCAGGCTGCGCCAGGGGAAGTTCAGGCTGGAGGTCAGGAGGAAGTTTTACACAGAGAGAGTGATTGCCCATTGGAATGGGCTGCCCGGGGAGGTGGTGGAGTCGCCGTCACTGGAGGTGTTCAGGAGGAGACTTGACAGGGTGCTTGGTTACATGGGTTAGTTGATTAGGTGGTGTTGGATGATAGGTTGGACGCGATGATCTTGAAGGTCTCTTCCAACCTGGTTTATTCTATTCATAGTGTATGCCCTTCAGAGAAGGGCAACAAGGCTGGGGAGAGGCCTTGAGCACAGGCTCTATGAGGAGAGGCTGAGGGAGCTGGCATTGTTTAGCCTGGAGAAGAGGAGGCTCAGGGGTCACCTCATTGCTCTCTACAACTACCTGAAAGGTGGTTGTAGCCAGGAAGGGGTTGGTCTCGTCTCTCTAGCAACCAGCACTGGAACAAGGGGACACAGTCTCAAGCTGTGCCAGGGGAGGTTTAGGCTGGAGGTGAGGAGAAAGTTCTTCACTGAGAGAGTCATTCGCCATTGGGATGTGCTGCCCAGGGAGGTGGTGGAGTCCCCATCCCTGGAGGTGCTCAAGAGGGGATTGGATGTGGCACTTGGTGCCATGGTCTAGTCATGAGGCCTGTGGTGACAGATTGGACTCAATGATCTTTGAGGTCTCTTCCAACCTTAGTGATACTGTGATACTTCTCACCACCTTTTGGCAGAAAGTGTTTCTTGATTTCCACCTTGTGATAGATGACTCACAGAGGGCCCTGTGGTGGGCTGACATTTCCCCCCAGCATTAACTTTTGCCAGACCCAACTCAGTTAGAAACAAATGAAGCTGTATTTACCAGCAAAATCTACACTCTACGATGGAATGCAATGAATATGTACAGAACATACAGTATTTACAGATAGTCACAATTAATGAACAGCACAAGGATCCCCCTGGCCAGGGACCAGGGGAAGCTACTAGCTCCTAGTATCATAGTATCAGTCAGGGTTGGAAGGGACCACAAGGATCATCCATTTCCAACCCCCCTGCCATGGGCAGGGATACCCCACACTAGATCAGGCTGCCCAGAGCCTCATCCAGCCTGGCCTTAAACACCTTCAGTGACAGGACACCTCCCTGGACAACCCATTCCAGGGCTCCACCACTCTCATGGGGAAGAACTTCCTCCTCACCTCCAGCCTGAATCTCCCCACCTCCAGCTTCATTCCATCCCCCCTAGTCCTATCACTACCTGAGATCCTGAGAAGTCCCTCCCCAGCCTTCCTGTAGGCCCCCTTCAGATACTCCTCCCCCCACTGCCTTTCCCTTACCCCTCCTGTCCAAAAGGGACAAGAGAAAGGAGCAGAGAAGTTAGACTTAGCCAAGGCCAGCTCTGTCACAATGGCTTCTTGCTTTGTTTTTCCCAGCCTGTGTTGAAATGACAGGGTTTACTGTTTCCCTCTGAAAGATCCAGCTCATGTGGAAGTAAAGTCAAAGACAGCCCCTGGAGTCAGTGTGCCAAATGCTTTCCCACCTTGAACTCGTTGTGAAATGTTCATCTTGGCACTAGAGCCCCGGAGTATCCATTCCAATCCCTGTGCTTCATGGTTCTACAGGAAAGCCTCCTCGTCATCCCTTGTCATCTTTCAAAAGGAAACGCAATACAAAACCCCAGGGCTTGAGTCAGACTCCTGCCAACAAAAGCCAGGAAATCCAAAGTTAAAGCTGAGATTCTGAGTGCTTGTCTGTGAATTTCCTGCCTTTTAAGACCGACTTTTAGGCCTTACTCACAGATTTTCATGTAGAGGGATTTAACTGTGTGGCTCCCAAGACACTGAGGAGTGAAACGTCAGACGTTGTGTTCTCTCCCAGCTGTACTGCTCCAGATTCACAGGAGGCTGCTTTCTTCCTCCTCACCTCCTTTTGTGCCCTGTGGTCGTTCAGGTGCTTGAAGCAATCACATCTGTTGTTTCTGTCTGCATTTATGTAAGGCACAGTAGCCTGGACAAAGGCAAGCTTGAACGTTTTGAAGTCCTTATGTCCTTAGCTGGAAAGGATACCTTCAGGAAAAGCCTTCTGACCACTGAACTTGGCTAGCAGGCCACTCTGTCCATAGGGTGCTTCAGCACTCTACATCAATCACTATGAACAGTTTCGTGTCTCTGAGAGCAGGTTTCCACAACGCAGAGACTGTGAGCTCTTTGGTTGCTCTAACATCATCTGTGCTTTTAAGAAAGCACAGGACTTTATTGCTTTTATGTGAATGGCCTTGATGGCTGGGCAGAGACTTGGTTTAGGGAAAGCATGGAAGTAGAATGCAGTATCACCTCAATTATCCTGATCCTCTAGATAACCACAGCTTTGGGGAGGCTGGAGTGAAGAGGGGGCAGCTGCTTCTCTTTGGTGGCAAGAGACAGGAGCAGAGGCAATGGTTCCAAGCTGCAGCAGGGGAGGTTCAGGCTGGATGCTAGGAAATATTTCTTCCCTGAGAGGGTTCTCAAACACTGGAATGGGCTGCCCAGGGCAGTGCTGGCGGTGTTTAAGCAGCCTGTGGAGCTGGCACTGAGGGACATGGTTTAGTGTTGACCCTGCAGTGCTGGGTTGAGGGTTGGACTGGATGAGTTTGGCGGACTCTTCCAAACAGATGTTTGCTGTGATACCTTGCAGGGATGTCAAAAAGCTGATTTACTGGGCAGGGGGCAGGGAAGCACTGGGAAATGGCACAGATTTAATTGCAAGTAAATGGCTATCTTTCTTTTCATTATTAGCATTGTTTTACAGTTTGAGCTTTAATAATGACATGTCAAGTGGGTGTGCTCGTGAACAGCAATTACATGAAGCATCTTTAGTGCCCAGGGATTAATGGGGGGGAGGGGGGAAGGACATGGCTCTTTGTTTAATTCTATCTTGTTCATTCTCAATTTACTTTATTTGTTCTGAAGGGTTTTTAATAAGCAATCAGCCAGCAGTGTCCATACATCACATGGGAACTTATCTCAGTATTCAGGAGAGTTTCCCGCTCAGATGTTAGATGATGTGGGAAGCCCAATTTATCATCGTTCACAAAACATCGGGGAGAAGAGTTCCTCCAGCAGCACAGATATCCAAGGTAATGCTCCTATATTTCATCTGGAGTTTGGTTGCTAAATAAAACTGGGAGGGAGGGGGGAAAGGAAGATGCTTGATGTCTCTGTCAGAAGTGTAGCACTGGAGGTATTAAAGCACATATTTTACAGCCAAAGCCTGTAAAAGCAGTTAGGTGCTCAATGGTAGGGATGAATGGAAAGCTGCCTCTCTGCATTCCCAGATCTTTGACACAGAAGATCAGATGCAGTTCCAACAGCAAGTCCTGTCAAGCTGAGTGTACTAAACCATTTCACTTTAGCAGCTGAAAATCTGTTTCTTTAGATACTGCTCTCAGGTTTTTCAGAGGCATGACTGTCCAGCTTCTGAAATCCATTTGCTTCCACCTCGAAGCTTTTACACGTCTGATGTGGTGATTGCTTTTCTTTTCCTACTATGCTGTATGTTTGTGTAACTCTTGCAATGTTCTCCTGCTTGGAATGTAATCTCAGTCTTTAAGTGGAATGTAATTTTGTCCTTGACCACTGGAACTTGTGGGTTTTCCTTTCAAAAGTAACGCGAGGGC
Source organism: Melanerpes formicivorus (assembly GCF_026170545.1). Classification (NCBI taxonomy): domain Eukaryota; kingdom Metazoa; phylum Chordata; class Aves; order Piciformes; family Picidae; genus Melanerpes; species Melanerpes formicivorus. Next base: position 2,167,942 of record NW_027142451.1, read on the forward strand.
CACCACCCTTCAGATCGTGGTCGGTTGGCAACCAGAGCGGAGGGATGTGCAGCGACTCTGAAAGCGCAGGAGGAAGCAGCGAGTCAAGATCCATGGATTCTCCATCTGCTAGCCCAGGTACAGCTACTCTCACTGACACACTAACTTGAAGTCTTCTTTCAACTGTGACTTTGACAAGACACCATTGTTAGTTCAGCAAGTATTGGACAGAGACTGTAATGAGGGCACCCAGCTGGGTGGAACTGATGCTCACAGCCTCCTGAAAATCTTTCTCATCCGCTAGGGGATTTTAAGAGGCGACTTCCCCGAACACCTTCCACTGGTACAATGTCATCTGCAGATGATCTTGATGAAAGAGAGCCACCATCTCCTTCAGACTGTGGTAATGTTTCCATTCCTGATGTCCTTAAAAGACTCTTTGCTGTAGAGTGAGGCTTTTCTTTCCAATGTGCTATAGAAAAGTGCGCCGAGGAGCCTGTGCTGATCAGCAGTGTTGTTTGTTGCTGTGGTGTGCATCCACTTGAGGCTGGGAGATGTTCAGGTCACTTTGATGAAGCTGGGCAGAATTATTCTTGCACAGCCTTGGAACATCTTCTATCATCTTCACCCTCCTGAGTTAAAGAAAGGGGATCCCATTAGCCCTTCCCTTCAGACATTTATGTTTACAATTAGCCACGTGGCACTGAGGTATGCAAGGTCACTTCTAAACTTTGAAGTGAAATGCACAGTAACAGAGACTTGGTAACTGGCAAATAGGAAGGAAAACAGTGGATCCCAATGTTTAGGGTAATGACTGAGATTTTACTGTTCTCAGCTTGGATAAGCAAGTTTGGTAATGTCTGTCTCAGATGTGAGCAACCCATTTCTCATTCTCAAAGCTGGGCTGTGTGAAGCCAGAGTTGCCACCGGTACTGAAACCTGAGTCGCTGGGTTGTCAGGCATAGCTCCACAGAGTGTCTGCACAGCTTACAAACCAGTTCTGAAATACCTGTAGCATTTGCTCACTAAGGCATCTAGGAAGTTCTTCAGGTAGTCCTTGCTCCCTAAAGGTGTGCTTTGCCTTCTAGAAGCCAGCCTGTACTTCACACTGCTGCAGACCCCTATTTAAATCACGGCAATGTCTTAATGCAAACTTCCACTCAGAGTGCTGTTGTTTAATCAATACTTGAGCTTTCAAGAGGCTTTCTGGGCAATTAACTACGTGTGTTAACTTTAGGCTTACCTGTAGAACAAAGGGCAGCATTTTAAGTAAGTTGCTTGGGGGTGAAAAGTGGCCACGAAAGGCAGCAGCTGCTATTCTGTCTTGGAATGCTCTGGAAAATGCTTTGGTGTTTTCACAGGAGACAGAATCAGGGATTCTTTATTCTCCTATGGGTTCTGCTGTGAGTGCATGTGAATTCTTCCCTGCTGCCAAGCGTTTCGGAAACACCACAGGCTGAACCATAATGTCATCTTCCGTCCTCCAGCGCAGGGTTTGGAAGGGCACAGAAAGAAGCTTTTGTGCCTAGCTGCCTGCCCGCAGGGCGGCTGGGATTAAATGCCCTCATATTTCCATGTGCTTATTAAGGAAATGCTGAAAAATGCCAAGCTGGTGCTTTTATCCCACTTGTATGTGAGATTATTTGACAGTTTGCTGTGTCTGTTAATGTAAACTGTTGCATTGTTTTGCCCCAGTGTGGTTGGAATGCTTTTGATTGCTTGGGTAGTTGCTATTGCCTACAGAATTCTGGGTCCTGCAGCATGCTGCTAAACAAATCAGAATGAATACCCTATCCTAATAGCAGATGCTAGAATGACTGTAACAGAAATTCTCTTCAGGTTTAAGTGATCTGACATCTGAAACTGCAAATTCTCCAGGACCTTTTAGAAATGCTAATATGTCCAAAGCAGCACAAACACACAAGCTGCGGAAGCTGAGAGCTCCGTCGAAATGCAGAGAGTGTGACAGCTTGGTGGTGTTTCACGGAGCTGAGTGTGAGGAGGTAAGTGGAAAAACAGTTCAAATGACTGCCTGGGAGTCTGTAAAGGCAGGAAGGAGGAAACTTGTGCAGCTTTTCTGTGTAAAAAGTACAGACTTTGTGGCTTGTAGAGTTGTACACTCGGAGCAAAAGCACGATGGACACATCTGTGTGCTCACACAGCGGGGCACCAACAGCATAGTGTCATGGAATCAATAAGGTTGGAAAAGACCTCAAAGGTCATCAAGTCCAACCTGTCACCCAACACCTCATGACTATTAGACCATGGCACCAAGTGCCACGTCCAATCCTCTCTTGAACACCTCTGGGGATGGGGACTCCGCCACCTCCCTGGGCAGCACATTCCAATGGCTAACAACTCTCTCAGTGAAGAACTTTCTCCTCATCTCCAGCCTAAACCTCCCCTGGCACAGCTTGAGACTGTGTCCTCTTGTTCTGGTGCTGGGAGAAGAGACCAACCCCCACCTGGCTACAACCACCTTTCAGGTAGTTGTAGAGGGCAATGAGATGACCCCTGAGCCTCCTCTTCTCCAGGCTAAGCAACCCCAGCTCCCTCAGCCTCTCCTCACAGGGCTGTGCTCAAGGCCTCTCCCCAGCCTTGTTGCCCTTCTCTGGACACCTTCAAGTCTCTCAATGACCTTCCTAAACTGAGAGGCCCAGAACTGGACACAGGACTCAAGGTGTGGCCTAACCAGTGCTGAGTACAGGGGGAGAGTGATTTCCCTGCTCCTGCTGGCCACACTATTCTTGATGCAGGCCAGGATGCCATTGGCCTTCTTGGCCACCTGGGCACACTGCTGGCTCATGTTCAGCCAGCTGTCCAACAGCACCCCCAGGTCCTTCTCTGTTTGGCAGCTCTCCAGCCACTCTGACCCCAGCCTGTAGCTCTGCATGGGGTTGTTGTGACCAAGTAGCACTTTTTGCACCGCCAGGTTGTATCAAACCATGCTGTTGTGTGTTCTTGTTTTTTCCTTCCCCTGTAGTGCTCCCTTGCATGCCATAAAAAATGCTTAGAGACTTTAGCTATTCAATGTGGGCACAAGAAACTTCATGGAAGGCTTCACTTGTTTGGAGTGGAATTTGCCCAAGCTGCTAAAAATATTCCCGACGGCATTCCTTTCATCGTCAAAAAGTGCACGGCGGAGATCGAGAGCAGAGCGCTGAATGTCAAGGTACAGTCCCGTTTCTTGGTCAGTCCTGAGGGTGAACTGTCTCAGTCAAAGCTAAACCACTGCAGGTGCCAGCTGTACAGTTGGGAGCATCTCTTCTGGGCTCGTCTTTCAAAGCAGGGTTGTGCTGGTCTCAATTTCAGGGCATCTACCGTGTGAACGGAGCCAAATCAAGAGTCGAGAAGCTGTGCCAGGCTTTTGAAAATGGGAAGGATTTGGTTGAGCTCTCTGAACTCTATGCACACGACATCAGCAATGTTCTCAAGCTGTATCTCCGCCAGGTATGTACTCAACAGGTGGAATGGAAAACCAAAGCCATGCAGTATCTTTCTTCAGTGCATAAGGGGGGTGGGGAGAAAGTCCTTTTCTACAGCAGGAGATAAAACGAGTGCCTCGTGTCCCAGCAGTAGGCTTCTTTTACATTGTGTGATAAGCTGTATTCACCAGGGGCCCAGTGCCTCTTCAGATGTTAGTGCTAGGCACTACAGCAAGCTCATGTTGTAGTGGAGATTTCATTTGTAAAACCTTTTTGGCTGCTGGCTGCTTGTTGAAGATATTTCCACATTCCTGCCGTCCCACACAGCTGCCAACAAGTTGCTGTTCATGCTGCTGACAGGGATTCCAGGAAACACTCACAGTGGTCAGGGTGTTGTGTTCATTGTCATAGAATAGTATCATAACATCAGTCAGGGTTGGAAGGGACCACAAGGATCATCAAGTTCCAACCCCCCTGCCATGGGCAGGGACACCCCACACTAGATCAGCCTGGACAGAACCTCAGCCAGCCTGGGCTTAAACACCTCCAGGGACGGCACCCCAACCACCTCCCTGCACAACCCATTCCAGGGCTTCACCACTCTCATGGGGAAGAGCTTCCTCCTCACCTCCAGCCTGAATCTCCCCACCTCCAGCTTCATTCCATTCCCCCTACTCCTAGCACTACCTGAGATCCTGAGCACTCCCTCCCCAGCCTTCCTGTAGCCCCTTTCAGATACTGGAAGACCACAATGAGGTCACCTGGGAGCCTTCTCTTCTCCAGACTGAACAGCCCCAACTCCTTCAGTCTGTCCTCATAGCAGAGGTGCTCCAGCCCTCTGACCATCCTTGTGGCCCTTCTCTGGACACCTTCCAGCCCCTCCAGATCCCTCTTGTCATAGGGGCTCCTCTTGTCATAGGCAGTACTCCAGGTGGGGTCTCCCCAGAGCTGAGCAGAGGGGGAGAATCACCTCCCTTGCCCTGCTGGCCACACTTCTCCTGATGCACCCCAGGATCTGATTGGCTTTCTGGGCTGCAAGTGCACACTGAGAGCTCATGTTGAGCTTCTCCTTCCCCAGCACCCCCAAGTCTCTCTCCTCAGGGCTGCTTTCCAGCCAGTCACTGCCCAGCCTGGATTTGTGCCTGGGGTTGCCTTGACCCAGATGCAGCACCCTGCCCTTGGTCTTGTTGAACCTCATGAGGTTGGCTTGTGCCCACCTCTCCAGCCTGTCCAGGTCCCTCTGGATGGCCTCCCTTCCCTCCAGTGTATCTGCTGATGCTGATACAGCTTGGTGTCATCAGCAAACCTGCTGAGGGTGCATGATTTAGGTTGGAAGGGACCTTAAAGATCGTCTAGTTTCAACCTCTCTGCTATGGACAGAGGCACCGCCTAATAGGTGGAGTTGCTCAAGGCCATGTCCTACCTGATTTTGAGCAATTGCTATGGATGGAGTATCCACAGCCTCTCTGGGCACCTTGTCCCAGTGCCTCACTCAGCCTCGTGGGGAAGAATTTGCTAGTGTCCAATCAAATTCTAGCTTCTTCCAGTTTGGAGCCATTGCCTCTCCTCTTGTCAATACCTGCCTTTGGAAAAAGTCCCTCTCCAGCTGTCCTGTAGGCCCCTTTCAAATACCAGCAGGCTGCTATGTGGTCTATTCAGAGCCTTCTCTTCTCTAGGCTGAACAACCCCAGCTCTTTCAGCTGAGATGTGCTCCATGCCTCTGATCATCTTAGTGACCCTCCTCTGGACCCACTGAAAGAGCTCCATGTCTTGCACTTAGATCTTCAGAGCTGAGCACGCTATTCCCGATGTGGTCTCATGAGAGTGAAGTAGAGGGAGAGAATCACCTTCCTCAGCCTGCTGACCATGTTCCTTTTGATGCAGCCCAGTTGGTCTTCTGGGCTGAAAGCCTGCATTGCTGCCTCATACTAGGCTTCTTATCAACCCACACTCCCAAGGCCTCCTCCTCAGGCCTGCTCTCTATCCATTCCATCCCCAGGCTGTATTTGTGCTTGAGATTGCCCTGACCCAGGTACAGGACCTTGTACTTGGCTGCTTTGAACTTCATGGGGTTGAGAGGTTGGGATTTATGGGGAAGGAGATGTTACTGTGGGGGTCTCCTACAGGCCACCTGACCAGCAGATCCAAGCAGATGAGGCCCGCCACAGGCAAACTGAAGTGGCTTCCAGGTCACAAGCCCTGGTCCTCATGGGTGATTTCAACCACCCTGACATCTGCTGGAGGGACAACACAGCAAGGCACCAGCAATCCAGGATGTTCCTGGACTGCACAGAGGACAACTTCCTCCTCCAAATGGTGGAGGAACCTACAAGAAAAGGTGCTGTGCTGGGCCTTGTTCTCACCAACAGGGAAGGGCTGGTAACCAGTGTGAGGCTCAGAGACAGCCTTGGCTGCAGTGACCATGAAGCAGTTGAATTGAATCTCCTCAGGGCAATCAGGAGGAAGTATTCCAAGCTCACAACCCTAGACTTTAGGCGTGCAGATTTTGATGGCTTCAGGGATCTGCTAGCCACAGTGTCCTGGGACAAAGCCCTGGAGGGAAGAGGGACCCAGGACAGCTGGGCAGTATTCAAGGACCACCTCCTCTGTGTCCAGGAGCTCTGTATACCAACAAAGAGAAAAGCAGGAAAGAATGCTAGGAGGCCTGCCTGGATGGGCAAGGAGCTGCTGGACTTAAAAGGAAACTACAGGAAGTGGAGGGAAGGACAGCTAGAACAGAGGGGCTGTAAGGAAGCTGCCCAGGCAGCAAGAGACCTGGGTAGGAAAGCCAAAGCAGAGTTCGAATTGAATCTAGCCAGGGAGGGTAAAGGGAACATGAAGAATTTCTACAGGTATATGAATGGGAAGAAGAAGACTAGGGAAGGTGTGGGCCCCCTCAGAAAGGAAGCAGGTGAAATGGTCACATCTCCCCAGCCTAACTGCCCCTCTCTGGACACCTTCAAGAGTCTCAATGTCCTTCTGAGGGGCCCAGAACTGGACACAGGACTCAAGGTGTGGCCTAACCAGTGCTGAGCACAGGAGCAGAATGACCTCCTGCTGGCCACACTGTTCCTGATACAGGGCAGGATGCCATTGGCCTTCTTGGCCACCTGGGCACACTGCTGGCTCATGTTCAGCAGCTGTCTATAGAGCGTGTTCTGAAGGGACTGGGGGGGAATGGGCCATCTTTTTCTTTCAAAATGGAGCTTTAAAGCTTCACAGCTGAGTTTCCCAAAAAGATTTCAGCATGTGTCTGAAAACATCAGGCTGGGGTGTTGTGCAGTGAAGTTACTGAGTCACTCTGCAAACCTGCTAACCATGAAAGGAATTCAGAGTTCATGCACCTCCCGTGCATGGTCCTGGCCTGTTCCTGACGCTGGCTGGCAGAGGTGAACATTCCCATCCTGGCATCGTCACCATTAAAAGCTTTGAAAAGATTGCAAAGCTGTCCTCTGCCTGCTGACTGCAGCTAAAAGGTAGCAGATGACCTCCATCACGGGGGGGGAGCTGTTGGAGGCACGGGGCTGTATGTTGAATAGGCTTCAGAAGTTAAAGGGGTCGGCATCAAACAACGTGTTTGCTTCTGGCCTTGCCTCTTCCTCTGTAGCTGCTCTGGTGGCTTCTGGGGCAAACCTGCTGCCTTTAGCTGCAGGAACAGTGCTGGGAACATGCAGTTAAGACACTGAGAATCCAGAGTTACCCTGTATTTGAGAATAACTGCTAAAACTAATCATTTTCAGCTTTAGTCTCCCTGTTCCTTGCTTCTATCTAGCAGATGAGCGGGTCATGTTCCAGGGCTTTGTCTTCTTGGGCAATTTGTTGATTATCATTAACTTTCATTTTCATGCTAAGAGATCATTCCAATCACACTTAAAAATAAATGTTACATGGCCTAAAATCCATTCTTAAGGAAGGGAATAGGACTAGAGGGAAAAAAAAGGTTGCCACATGTGACAGACTATCAGAGACTGGAAAAGTAAACAAAGTGCTCTGTTAGCGTGGCATTTGTGCACATGCAGATCAATCCCTTCCTTGGAATCTGGACCTGCACTGAGCAATGCTCAGTCTTGAAGCAGGAGAGGGCTAGCAAAAGGTCTCAGGAGACAGGGGTGGGAAGCTGGTTATGTTACCTAGGATTAGGTTTGACAATGGTGCTTTGGAACTAATGAAGGAGGAGCAGGCAATGTCATCATCTAAGAAAAGATGATAGCCTGGACAAAGTTGAAGGGAAGAGGAGGAATAGAATAGAATAGAACAGGCAATAGAGGCTTGAGTATGCTTCTGAAATCACAGTCTCAGTGTCACCAATGTTGGAAGAGACCTCGAGGATCATCGAGTCCAACCTGTCACCACAGACCTCAGGACTAGACCATGGCACCAATGCCCTCTTGAACACCCCCAGGGATGGTGACTCCACCACCTTCCTGGGCAGCACATTCCAATGACCAACAACTCTCTCAGTGAAGAACTTTCTCCTCACCTCCAGCCTAAACCTCCCCTGGCACAGCTTGAGACTGTGTCCTCTTGTTCTGGTGCTGGTTGCCTGGGAGAAGAGACCAACCCCTTCCTGGCTACAACCATGTTTCAGGTAGTTGTAGAGGGCAATGAGGTCACCCCTGAGTCTCCTCGAGGCTAAGCAACCCCAGCTCCCTCAGCCTCTCCTCACAGGGCTGTGCTCAAGGCCTCTCCCCAGCCTTGTTGCCCTTCTCTGGACACCTTCAAGTCTCTCAATGTCCTTCTTAAACTGAGGGGCCCAGAACTGGACACAGGCCTCAAGGTGTGGCCTAACCAATGCAGAGTACAGGGGCACAATGACTTCCCTGCTCCTGCTGGCCACACTATTCCTAATGCAGGCCAGGATGCCATTGGCCTTCTTGGCCACCTGGGCACACTGCTGGATCATGTTTAGGCAGCTGTCAATCAACACCCCCAGGTCCCTCTCTGTTTGGCAGCTCTCAGCCACTCTGACCCCAGCCTGTAGCACTGCATGGGGTTGCTGTGGCCAAAGTGCAGCACTCGGCACTTGGACTTGTTGAATGCCATCCCATTGGACTCTGCCCATCTGTCCAGTCGGTCGAGGTCCCTCTGCAGAGCCCTTCTGCCCTCCAGCTGACCAACATCTGCTCCCAACTTTGTGTCATCTGCAATTTTGCTGATGACTGACTCAACCCCCTCATCCAGATCATCAGTGAAGATATTGAAGAGGATGGGGCCCAGCACTGATCCCTGGGGGATGCCACTGGTGACTGGCTGCCAGCTGGCTGTGGCACCACTCACCACCTCTCTCTGGGCTTGGCCCTCCAGCCAGTTCCTAACCCAGCACAGAGTGCTGCTGTCCAAGCCAGGGGCTGACAGTTTAGACAGCAGTTTACTGTGGTGGAAGGTGTCAAAGGCCTAAAGACACTGTTGTTCACTGCAGGTTTGAACCCAAGACCCTGAGACTAAGGGTTGCATGCTCTGCCAGCTGAGCTAACTGCCCTCCCTTTAAATGTTCCTTTCTCCTCAGCTTCCAGAACCCTTGATTTTGTTTCGGCTTTACAATGAGTTCATTGGACTTGCAAAGGAAAGCCAGAGCGTTAATGAGGAATTGGATGCTAAAGAAGCCAGCCCCAAATCGAAGACGAGACAGTCACTCTGCATTGAGCTGAACAGGATCATCATTAAAGTTAAAGATCTTCTGAAGCAGCTGCCCTTACCAAACTACAACACTCTTCAGTACCTTATTGGACACCTTCACAGGTGAGGAAAGACTTTGAATGCAAACTGATCTGGAATAAACCAGCTACCTGCTGCGTGCTGGGAAGCTCCTGTACTCCTCTGATGGCCAGAGGAAGAAGTTGCATGTGCCTTAGAAGCCATTCCTTCTGTTGCCATTTGTTTTTGCAGTGTAAGGAATTCTGAGGTTACAGAAGAATATGACAAGGGAAGAAAGGAGGGAAGGAGCTGACCTCCGTTATTCTTGATTCTTTGCTAGCATTTGGGTCAGCAGGTAGTAACTAGTGGCAGCTTTAGGCCCCCGAGTGTGGTGTCAATCAGGATATGACCCAGGCAGGGCAGTGGTTTGGTGCTGCTAACAGAAAATCAAAACTTGTATCGTGTCTGTTGAAAGGTGGTGGAGTCACCATCCCTGGAGGTGTTCAGGAGGAGACTTGATGGGGTGCTTGGTGCCATGGGTTAGTTGTTTAGGTGGTGTTGGATTGGTTGATGGGTTGGACGCCATGATCTTGAAGGTCTCTTCCAGCCTGGTTTATTCTATGTAATTCTGTGTAATTTGCTGGTGACATTTCACTTGCTTGTCCTCCAAGTGCTGGGTTGTGTGATGCTTATGTGCCAAGCTGATGACTACCAGGAAAAATGGGTAAGGTACCCATAATAACAATGCTTTATCACTCCTGGGAATGAGGGAGACATTCTTCTCTGCAACTCCAGAAACCCCCAACAGCCACAATTAACCAAGCAAGACATAAACATCCTTGTGTGGCAAGCACCTAGCCCAAGCTGCTGTGAAATGCAGTCTGCACTGCAGACCCTGCCTGCCCACCACCTTCATGGTTTCCATTGCCTTTCAGCATCTTTAGCTACAAGATGGTATTTTCATACCTAAAAGCATTTCTGAGGTAGTACACCCCTCTGACTCGTGGGGTTTTGGTTTGGTTCTTGTTCCCCTCTTTGCAGGGTCACAGAGCAGTGTGATGAAAACAAAATGTCAGCCAGCAACCTTGGCATCATATTTGGCCCAACCCTCCTCAGGCCACGTCAGACAGATGCTACGGTTTCTCTGTCGTCACTTGTGGATTACCCCTATCAGGCTCGAGTGGTGGAGCTGCTCATCACCCACTACGAAAAGATATTTGATGTTTCCATGAAGCCACTTCTGAGCACAATTCAGTCTGAGGAAACAGTCAGAGCTGCTGTAACAGCAGAAGAGAGGGAGCCACGCCAGCAGAGGAAGTCCTTAGTTGCAGCCAAAGAAGTGAGTGGCCTCTCCTTGTGCCGCTGTGATGTGCCAGCTAAGCTCCTGTGTCGAAGGGGGCAGCACTCCAGGGCACAGGCTTATTAAGCCCCTGTGGTTTGATGCTGGGGTTCTGTTGGTTGGGGTTTTTGGGTTAGTTGGGTGTTTTTTTTTGGGGGGAGGGGGGTGGTTGAGTGCCTTCCCTCTTGTTCTCATTTACTTTTTGCACTGACTTCTGTCAGCAGGATGTTCTTATATCTCCAAGTGAAAGTAGAGCTTCAGAAACAGCTGCCTTGGTTTTGGATTCAAACACCAGCAGGAATACAAAAGAACAAGCAGATACATCTGTGCCTGGTTAGTGCACTTTTATTTGGTCTGGGGATAGGTGAACAAGCACTGGTGCGTGCATTAGATTATAGGGCACGCAGCTCTTGGGTTCAGACAGAAGCAAGTGATAAAACCTGCTTATCAGTGCTTGGTAGTACTGCTCAGCTGTAAGAGGAACAGCATTAAATCCTTGTGAAGGCTTGCAAGAAACATGTGCTTATGGAATTAGAACTCAAAGTGCTTGATAAGAGAGCAGCACAGTGTTTTGGTTCCTTCCTTTTGGCGAAAGAAGGTAATGATTCTGTGCCCCTGTGCTGTGACTGTAGGCTCTGAAACCTGCTGTGGTGCTGCAAACCAATACCCAGTCATTTAACATGTTCTGACCACTGCTTTCCCAGAGTGTGTATCACTGCTGCTCGTTGGGACTAAACCAGAAGGCCCTGGGAAAAGCAGTCCTCTGACAGAGCCATCAGCTGCCAGCATTCTGGATGTCCATGTTTCTTCTTCAAAAAAGCCAGGTTTGCTCACCTACCTTTAAATATCCTCCACAGTTTCCTTTGTTCTGCTCACCTGCCTGTGCTCCTACAGTGCTTTGTTTTAATGTAGGTATGACTTCAGCTGCTTCACTTAGGAATTGAGACATTGACACAATCCCTTCTACCATACTGGTTTCCAGGTGGTGTCACCAGCTCAGTCGTGCCCTGCACGTTAGCAGTGCGACCTTCTGACACACCTGAAACCTGAAACCACTCAGGGGTGAGAGAGCACCAGCCCAAATGTAGTGCAGTGTCTCTCTGAAGTTCTTCTCCCTAGTCTCTTCCTTGGTGATATCTGTACAGTGTGTGTTTTGCCACTGTTGAAATGCTAATAGAATAGACCAGGTTGGAAGAGGCCTTCGAGATCAAGTCCAACCTATCATCCAACACCACCTAAACAACTAAACCATGGCACCAAGCACCCTATCAAGTCTCCTCCTGAACACCTCCAATGATGGTGACTCCACCACCTCCCCAGGCAGCACATTCCAATGGGCAATCACTCTCTCTGTGTAGAACTTCTTCCTAACATCCAGTCTAAACCTCCCCTGGCACAGCCTGAGACTGTGTCCTCTTGTTCTGGTACTGGCTGCCTGGGAGAAGAGACCAACCCCCTCCTGTCTACAACCTCCCTTAGTTGTAGAGAGCAAGAAGGTCTTCCCTGAGTCTCCTCCAGGTTAAGCAACCCCAGCTCCCTCAGCCTCCCCTCACAGGGCTGTGTTCCAAACCCCTCACCAACTTTGTTGCTCTTCTCTGGACTCGTTCCAGCAACTCAACCTCCTTCCTAAACTGAGGGGCCCAGCACTGGACACAGGACTCAAGGTGTGGCCTAACCAGTGCAGTGGACAGGGGCAGAATGATCTCCCTGCTCCTGCTGGCCACACTGTTCCTGACACAGGCCAGGATGCCATTGGCCTTCTTGGCCACCTGGGCACACTGCAGGCTCCTGTTCAGCCTACCATCGACCAGCACCCCCAGGTCCCTCTCTGCATGGCTGCTCTCAGCCACTCTGACCCCAGCCTGTAGCACTGCATGGGGTTGTTGTGGCCAATGTGCAGAACCTGGCACTTGGATGTGTTCAATCTCCTGCCCTTGGCCTCTGCCCATCTGTCCAGCCTGTCGAGGTCCCTCTGCAAAGCCTCACTACCCTCCAGCAGATCAACTCCTGTAGCGTAGCACAGGCAAGGGATAGCTAAAATGCTCTCCCATTCAAATCCCATCCAGGTGTCAGCAATGGAGGTCATCTTCTGTTAACAGAAGTCTTCCTGATTTGTCTTTGTGTTTGGTACAAAGATCTGCTCACATCTACTTGTGTGTTTCTAGGGGATGCTCTGAGGCCAGCTTCAGAGAGAGACAGCGAATCATCTGTCCGTCTGGGTGAAGAGAGCTGCAAAGTCAATTTGCTTCCCGCGAAGCCTAACCGCCAGCTTACCAAGGTCCCGTTGCGGGTCCCAAGGACGAGGCCCAGCCCTCGCCCTGTGAGCCTGCCTGCACAGCCAGTCGTTCCTGCATCCCTGCTGAACGAAAGAAACTCACGGAACGCAGCAGCAGTAAGCCCAGAGAAGCTTGGCAGGAGCCCCACTATTGAAGAAGTGTCGGAGGTGAGGGCACTCCCTGCTGTCAATGCCTGCTACAGGCTTCCCTGCTACGACAGCCAGGCGCTGCGGAAAACCTGGGACAAGCAGCACAAGCAGGGTGACGCCGCGGCAAGAGCAGCCACGAGCGTGACTAACGCGCCCCAGGAGCACCGGCCGCCGGAGACTGCGACCACGGCTGCCTTGTCTTCCGCCTGCAGCGCTGCCCTTCTTCCTAGTAAGCCATATTCTCTGTCTGCCAGGTCAGGAGGGGCAGCAGTGGAAGGGAATGGTACTGATGCCACTCCTCCTACTGCCTTCAGGGCACCAAGAACATTGCAGCCACCCCCGGAGACGTTTTATAAACCGCCCTGTACCAAAACAAAACCAAACGAGGAGGGCTCCTCTGCTCAAACTTGTGCCCCAGGCAGCACTGGCTCTGGGCTTCACCAGGGCAACACTGTGAAATCAGTGAGGAGCCCCGAGCACAACACACATGAACAAAAACCTAGCTCAGAGGAGAGTCACCCCACAGATCCGAAGCCTGCTTACCAGAGACTGAGACCAAAAAGGATCCAAGAACTGGAGCACAGGGAAGCTCACTTTGTATAGGGTGCAAGTTACTCTTGGACTCTGTGCCATTGGTTGCGTTGCCAGAGGAGGTTTCCCTTTGGCCCTTTTATCCTTTGCCTTCTCTTGAGGAATCCCACCTTTGTGCCATACTTGAGTTATTTTTATATTTGCAGCATTTTAAAACTGGGGGAGGGGAGGGCTGGGGAGTTGTGAAGGAAATAGTCCAATGTTTTGTAATTCAGTAGCTGTCTGTGAAGACTTCCTGCGTTCCCAGCTCACGGGGTCGATGAATGGGACTCTGCATTTCACTGCGTGGAATGGAGCGCTCATCCACAGAGAAACAGCCACTGCACGTGGCAGTGGAAGGAGCCATCTTTCATAGTAGGTGTTACTAAACCTTCCAGTTTTATGTTCACTGTCTCAGCATAAACCAAAGCTTGTGCTTTGCTCTGTAAAAGCATTTGTTTCCTTTTCTAATGTGTATAATTAAAGCTTTGCTCCTGAACAGACAACGTCCTGGCCAGAGGGGCCTGTACTTCTGTACCATATGTGTATATTGTGGGCAGACATGCTGATCTATTTGCCACTCTTCCTGTGTTGTCACTTTAATTTGTGTTGCTGTACAGCAGGGATGCACTTACTGAACTTTAGAAGCAGCGATCAATCCACATCTAGTTTCTGGGGTAGCTTAGCGAGCGGGGCAAATGTGCACAGCCTGCTTTGTTTGGATACCCCTCTGGAGACAGTTGGGTGAGGTGGTGCTGTCTTTCTGGGTGAATGAACAGGCAGTGACTGGCTTGCTGTAGATCAGTTTCACCCTGTGTGACTGAAATGAAGAGCATTGTGTCCAGGTTTGAGTGAAAGAGCTGAAAATAACCCAGAATGTGCATCAGTAGGTGCATCGAATGGCTTTCACTTTGTATTAAACGGTTTCTGTGTGTACACTGTGTTTATATTTGCTTTAAAATACATTAACTTCTTAACACTGGAGTGGCTCCATGGCTTCTCTATCTGCATTTCCTCTAATTTAAAACACAGATGTTTGACCTTTGCAGGAGCACAGGATTCTGCTGTGTCCTTCTCCAAGGACCGGGGAGGGTGGCACAGTTTTCTTGGAGACTGCGACTTGCTTGGCCTACTCTTCCTTGCATACTGCAGAGCATAGTTCTTACAGCTGCTAAGGGAACCAGAAGGCTTCTCAGGGGAGAGGGAAAAGCAGAGAATCACTTTTTTGTTACAACACCAGTATACTTGACTTGCCCACCCCCCTTGCCTTTGCCCTTGTTCCTGAAATGCCCCAAATAAAATCCCACACTGCGTTCAGTGGGTGTTGTCTGACTGAGTTTCCAGAACAGAAGATACTAAACTCCCAGTGCTGAGCTTCCACTCCCATGGCACATTCCCATGGAAGCATGACTTGCAGCCTCTGCAGAGGTGATGCTAGCAGCTCTTTCTTTAAGCAGCTGCCTCCTGCCATAGAAAAGCTGAAGATGTCAGATGCTGCTGTCTGCCCAAACTGGTATTGTGAGCTGCATAATAGAGGAGGGATAAAGGCTTCTTCCACCTAGGTGGGAGTTTGTTCCACTTGTGGAATCCTCCCCCTGTTCTCAAAGACTGGTTCATGAGCAGATACAGCATTGGTGACACCTTATGGGCATTACAGCAGAAGCTTACAGCACAGCTTATATAGATTAGGGTCACAAGGCAGCAAAAGAATTTGTGAGCTGCTATGGAATCTATTGCCTTGCTATATTTCAGTGTTCTGGCATACACCTGGAACTGACCTGACCTTCCAACCCTGACTGATGCTGTGCTATGCTATGACCTCTCAGCTTAAGGAAGACAGGGACCTGTTGACAAGAGTACAGAAGAGGGTCACAAAGATGATCAGAGGAATGGAGCACCTCTCCTATGAAGTCAGGCTGAGAGGAGTTAAGAGTTGTTCAAGTGGGACAAAAAGTGGTCTGGGGAGACTCAGTAGCAGCCTCCTAGTATTTAAAAGGGACCTACAAGAAAGCTGGAGAGAGACTTTTTAAAGGGTCCTGCAGTGGTAGGGCAAGAGGTAATGGCTTCAGGTCAAAAGAGGGTAAAATTAAATGAGGTGTTAGGAAGAAGTTCTTCACTGTGAAAACAGTGAAAGAACAGATTTCCCAGAGAGTCTGTGGATGCCCTGTCTGTGGGAAGCATGGCCAGGTTGGATGGGGCTTTGAGCAGTGGAAGGGGTCCCTGCCCATGGGCAAGGCAGTTGGTACAAGATGATCTTTTAGGTCCCATCCAACCCAAACTCTTCTATGGTTCTGTGGATATGCTAATGGCTTAAGGAACTTTATTGAGCTCTGTGTAGATGGCTGGAGAGTCTCCAGTACTTTTCAGAGCAGGCTGCTGAGATGGAGAATGACAACAGCATGTCCTGAACAGTGAGAAACAGGTGAGTGCTTCTTAACCAAATCTAACACTGCTTACTGCTGGTTGTTACCCTGTTATTTATGCAGCATCTACTTCCATGGAAGGCTTCTTCTGCTTCACATTTGGTTCGGGTTTTGTTCAATGTTCCTCACAGCCAGGCAGCTACAGGTATGCTCTGTGATGAGTGGGAGAGCACAGCAGCCTGCTGCAGGCCAGTGTGTATGGGTGAGGAGGTGTCTCATAAACCCATATTATTGCATGAAAAAAGGACCAGCTGGTCACCAGCTGGTGAATTAATGCACTCCCTGCTTTAGAATGCCTCTGACTTCTGTTGTCCAGTACCAGTGAAGAAGCAAACGCACTGCTTTTGAAATGGAAAGAGTCGACCCTGCTACCCACCTTGGTGACGGCAGCAAGACCGGTGGAGGGGGATGTGGGGGTGGGCAGAGGTTTCTTCCAGAACTTTGCAGGCTGACCCGTGGAGGATGCAGCCTGCTTGGGGCCGGGAAGCAGAGGCTGAAGGGCCTGTGTGTGACTTCTTCATTTGTAAATGGCTGTAAACCTTTGCATCTTGGTGTGCGCCAGCAGGACAGCCCTGAGGAGCTTGGCGGCGGCTGCTGGACTGCCCTGTGCCACAGCAGAGCTTTTAGGCCGGTGGTTTTCTTCTTGACTGGAAGTGTTCCTGATGGTCCCTATTGTTTGTCGGCTCTGATGCAGCTCTCCTGAGGGCTTGTCTGAAATTGCTTCACCTCCAGGCATTTGCAGCAGCCCCTCCCGCCTGCCTCAGGTGCATACAAAGTGCCAGCACCTGCGGCTTGTGCTCTGGGGTGGCGACCTTCGTCTGTCAGATTCTCTGCGCGATTCTGTTTTCTGAAGTCGCAGTGCGCTGCCTCATTCATCCCTCTTAAAGCTTTGGCCGCGTACCGACTTCCCTAAGCTGCTGACCTAATTAGTCATGACAGGTGTTTGTTTAGCAGGGCCCCTAATGCCACCAGAACTCCTGTTCTGGGGCCATCTTCTCCAGTCCGGGGTGTGCTGAGTTCTGCAGAAACGCCATCGTACCCCCCAGCCTCCTGGCACGGCTTTGCCGTGCATGCCCTGCTCAGCTGGGCTCTTTGGGAGCGTTTTTATTCCGGACTCCTTAAACTCGCAGAGTAAGCTGTCCTGTGCCGAGCAGGGGATTAAAACAATCTCCTTACAACCGCGCGGTGTTATTCTGCAGGCACTGCACCTAAGAGACGTGTTTCTTTGCAGCCCAGCTGAGCGTGCTTCGGCAGCCCTCTCTTCCCACAGCCCAGCGGTGCTCACATGTGGTAAGCTTCTGGGGTAAGTTTTCTGATGTTTTTTTCTTCTTGTCTTTAAGAAGTCCACGTTTTGCTTGCAAATCTGTGAGTTCTTTAGCTTCTGCAGCACAGCAGAGGCCTGACGGGCCAAAGGGCTCTGCTGATACTGGGGACTTGGTTTAGTGATGATCTTGAAGGTCTCTTCCAACCTGGTCTATTCTAGTCTAGTCTAGTCTAGTCTATTCTAGTTCAGAGCACCTCTCAACTTTACTAAAAGTGATTCCTCTCTCGACTGCTGCACTTAGAATAGAATAGAATAAACCAGGTTGGAAGAGACCTTTGAGATCATCGAGTCCAACCTATCATCCAACACCATCTAATCAACTAAACCATGGCACTAAGCACCCCATCCAGTCTCTTCCTAAACACCTCCAGTGATGGTGACTCCACCACCTCCCTGGGCAGCACATTCCAATGGCCAATCACCCTTTCTGTGAAGAACTTCTTCCTCACCTCCAGCCTAAACCTCCCCTGGCACAGCTTGAGACTGTGTCCTCTTGTTCTGGTGCTGGTTAAATAATGACTCTCCAAACAGCCCTGTTGCTCAGTGAATAGCCATGCTCCAGTTGTGCTATGGCTTTGAGGAAACCAGTCTTACTGGAGGTTCAAAACAAAGCAACCTTACAAACAAACCTTAGCAACTCCAAGCAGCACCCAGCAACTTCCACACAGAGAGAGCACTGTCTGCGCCGATTGGGAGGCATGTGCTTCATGGCACAGTGAGCTCAGCACAGGTGAACTTTGGATTTTGTAGCTGTGACTAAATTGACACGTCCGCTTCAGCAGAGTACCTGACGTGCTTCAGCTGCTCGTGGGCGCTCAGCGCAGACCGGAGCTCCCCTGACGCCGCCTTCGCCGTGCGCTGTCCTCCGCACTCGCTGTGTCCCTGATCGCTGTGGGCCAGCCCGCCTGACAGACTGGGGGAAGGGGACAAACCCTTTCAGCTTTGTGCTAACGAAGGTTTATAGGCTTTCTGGGTTTTTATTCCAGGGAGAGGAGGGAGATGTCAGATGCTTACAAACAATGCCGGTTTATAGAACTCTCTTGATGTGGAAATAAGTTTCACCAGGGGAGTGCTTTGCAGGAGACTTCTAGTGCAAATGTGCTGTCTGCAGGCCCATTTATCTTTGGAGAGGGAGGGGAGTTCTGTTTCTGCTTCAGAGATAGGTGAGACCCTTGAAGAGTGTTTTCACTCACAGGTGGAAGAAAAAGCCATCCCAAGTCTTCCAAAATGTACAATGTTTGAGGAAGATGAAAGTCCTCACCCCTCAGCCCTCCTGCTGCCGGGTGACAGAAGAGTTTCTGCATGGAGTGAAGTGGGTTAGGCTAGGAGCAGAAACCATGCCTTTTGAGTTTGCACTTGGTGTGCTTTGTACTTGTTTAAGCACAGATTGGGGTGGTAAGAGCTGGCTGTGCCACCGAAGAGGGTGGCACTGCCAGCCCAGCTGAAGTGCCTCTGTGCAAGTGCGTGCAGCTTGGGCAACAAACAGGATGAATTAAGGGCACTGTGCTGCTGGAATGCTATGACATAGTGGCTGTTACTAACACTTGGTGGGATGATTCCCACAACTAGAAAGTAGGGATAGATGGGTACAAGCTCTTTAAGAAGGACAGGCAGGGGAGGAGGGGAAGAGGTGTTGCTCTCAATATCAGGGCCCAGCTGGAATCAGTGGAGCTCTACCTGGACAAGGATGATGAGCTGGTGGAGAGCGTATGGGTGAGGTGCTGCCCAGAGAGGAGGTGGAGTCCCCATCCCTGGAGGTGTTCAAGAGGGGATTGGATGTGGCACTTGGTGCCATGGTTTAGTAGTCATGAGGTCTTGGGTGACAGGTTGGACTTGATCTTTGAAGTCTCTTCCAACCTTATTGATTCTATGGTTCTAAGATTAAGGGGAAGTTGATGTTCCTGTAGGGTTCTGCTGCAGGCCACCTGGCCAGCAGAACCATGCAGATGAGGCACTCCACAGGCAAATAGAAGTGGCTTCACATTCACAGGCCCTGGTCCTTGTGGGGGATTTCAACTACCCTGACATCTGCTGGAGAGAAAACACAGCTGGGTACCAGCATTCCAGGATGCTCCTGGAATGCATAGATGACAACTTCCTCCTCCGAATGGTAGAGGAACCAAGGAGAAAAGGTGCTATGCTGGACCTTGTTCTCACCAACAGGGAAGGGCTGGTGAGCAATGTGAGGCTCAGGGATAACCTTGGCTGCAGTGACCACGAAGCAATAGAATTTAAGATCCTCAGGGCAGCTAGGAGGATGTCTCACAAGCCTGCAACCCTGGATTTTGGGTGTGCAGACTTTGATCACTGCAGGGATCTGCTGGACAAAGTATCATGGGACAAAGCCCTAGAGGGAAGAGTGGCCCAGGACAGCTGGGCAGTGCTCAGGGATCACCTTCTCCATGCCTAGGAGCAAAGTATACCCAGAAAGAGGAAAGCAGGAAAGAATGCTAGGAGACCTGCCTGGATGAGCAAGGAGCTCCTGGACATGCTGGCACACAAAAAGAAACTCTACAAGGAGTAGAAGAGAGGACAGCTGGAATGGGGGCATGGGGGCATATAAGGAAGCTGCCTGAGCAGCAATAGACCTGGTTAGAAAAGCTAAAGCTCAGCTAGAATTAAAGCTAGCCAGGGAGAGCAAGGGGAACAGTAAGCATTTCTACAGGACCTGGAAGTGCTGGTGAGTGAGAAGGTCAACGAGCCACCAGTGTGCACTTTCAGCCCAGAAAGCCAATCAGATCCTGAGCTGCAGCAAGAGAAGTGTGGCCAGCAGGTCAAGGGAGGTGATTCTCCCCCTCTGCTCAGCTCTGTGAGACCTGACCTGGAGTACCGCCTCCAGTTCTGGAGCCCCTATTACAGGAAGGATCTGGAGGTGCTGGAAGGTGTCCAGAGAAGGGCCACGAGGATGAGCAGAGGGCTGGAGCTGCTCTGTTATGAGGACAGACTGAAGGAGTTGGGGCTGTTCAGTCTGCAGAAGAGAAGGCTCCAAGGATACCCATTTGTGGCCTTCCAGTATCTGAAGGGGGCTCCAAGAAAGCTGGGGAGGGACTTTTGAGGGTGTCAGGGAGTGATAGGACTGGGGAGGATGGAGCAAAACTAGAAATGGGTAGATTCAGATTGGATGTTAGGAAGAAGTTCTTCCCCATGAGGGTGGTGAGAGCCTGGCACAGCTTGCCCAGGGAGGTGGTGGAAGCCTCATCCCTGGAAATTTTTAAGGCCAGGCTGGATGTGGCTGTGAGCAACCTGCTGTGGTGTGAAGTGTCCCTGCCCATGGCAGGGGGGTTGGAACTGGTTGAGCCTTGAGCTCCCTTCCAACCCTGGCAATTCTCTGATTCTATGATAGGCCACTGCTGTGTTTGCAGAGGGACAGGACCTGTTTAAATGCCACAGCTCCCTGTGTTTGCTATGTGTGGGAGTCTGAGTGATGTATAGGTGATCCTGCTCTGGCAGGGGCATTGGACTTGGTGATGTCTTGAGGTCCTTTCCAGCCCCCCCCCCGCCCCCTTCCCCCCCAGTTTCACTTGTTTCTGGGCACCCTCTTCTTTGGAGCTGTTCTTTGCCATCTGATCAGTGCAATTCATTTCCTCTCTTTCCTCCTCTTTAATTGTTACTTTCACTAGCAGCTGTCTCCAAGAAACATCCTTTGACCCCAGCTTGCCAGAGCTTCCCATTCCTGTCCTCCAGGTCACTGCCTATCTGTTTTAGGGAGACCTCTGAAATACATTAGGAAAACCTCCAAACCTTTCAGCCAGGGTTTTTCCCCCAGGATAAATGGGTGAAAAACTTGGGTCAGCCAACCTGAGCCTGTGTATGTGCAGCTCTTTCCAGGCAGACAAAGAGGTGGCTGTTCCCATGAGGTGAGATTATGCAGGCCCCTGCCTTTGCCTGGGCAGAATTGTGTCCTGCTCCCAAGGAGGCGCTGCCTGGGGACCTGCTCTATCCCCGTGTAAGAAAACAACATCTCACCACTTACACTCCAGGGGTAAGCATTGGCCTGTGAGCACACCCAGTACACAGGAGGGTGCAGAGTCTCAAAGCTTCTTTTCAAATTCTTGACATTTAAACATTTTTTTCCTTTTTTTTTTCTGTTTTTTTCTTTTCATTCTTTTTCTTCCCCTTCCCCTCTCTCTCTTTCCCCTTCCCCCCTCTCTCTTTCCCCTTCCCCCCTCTCTCTTTCCCCTTCCCCCCTCTCTCTCTTTCCCCTTCCCCCCTCTCTCTCTTTCCCCTTCCCCCCTCTCTCTCTTTCCCCTTCCCCCCTCTCTCTCTTTCCCCTTCCCCCCTCTCTCTCTTTCCCCCCTTTTTTTTTCCTGTAGAGTTTAATAGAGATGTTTATATATATATATATATATATAAAACTTGCTGGGCAATCAGCATTGAACCAGATCAGCAGTCAAAAGTCAAGAGCAAGCCTGCAAGTAAAACTCACAAAATGCTGGCATTTAGAAACTGTTCAAACAGTGTAGCTGAGAGGGTAACACCCCCCCCCCCCCCCCCCCCCGGGATCCTGTGTGTTGCAGGTAGGTGTCTGGGAACTGCTCCACAGGGCACTTCTCTTGTCAGGTCAGGTATATCTATTGTAGGTTCTCCCCCTTTTTCCCAGAGTGGGTTAGAAAGAGAGAGAAAGAGAAAAAAAGGTTAGAAGCAGTTTGTCTTAATTGGAAAGGAGTTAATACAGGCCTTGGTAGCTTGTCGGTTTCAAGGCCAAAGCCTTGGCCGAAAGCCCAGGACAGAGAGCTGCTGCCCTGCGGAGGAGCGGAAGCAAGACTGAAGATAAAAGTGCCGGAGTGCCCAGGATACCTTCCTGCACTCCCAGTTCAGAAGGTGCTTCCTCCCACTTTACCAATGAAATTAGTTTAGACCATTCTTTTCATTCACCAACTTCCATCCACCATATTCCCTTTCTTAAGGGGACAGTGTCAACCGGTCACATAGGTGTAATGCAAGAGCAATCCAGCACTGAATCGCTCTTTCCACTCATTGCCTTCATTATGTTCTGACCGATAAATGCATTGCCTCAGTTTGCTGATGGCAACAAAGTGCAGATGGTTAGGAACTGCCCAAGTGAGAGTGGGTAGAGCTGTACCAGGGGAACTGTGCAGTGTGCTCCACAAGCTGAACTGTATTTCCCCTTCCCTCGCGAAATGGATGGCCTCGCATACCCTCTGGTTGCTTGCAAAGGTCGCATGCTTTACAGAGCAGAAATGAGTCACAGGCACAGCTAATGTGGTCGAACATAGAAAACAGGCCCTGCCATCATCCAGTTGTGATGCAAAAATCCAATTAGGAGAGATTAGTTTAATCTGTTAGAGTCATTTCTGTGTACATGCAGGCAGCGAGGAAAAAAACTCATGTTCTTAAAATAACTTTGCTTAGATTCTTTCTCAGGGTTCAAACCTCTGTTTGCTGAATAAAGCTGTTAAATTGCCGCCAGTGCTCAGACACACCCCCCAGCCCAGCAGCAGCACTGATTGCTCCGCTTTGCGCTGCCGTCGATCAGAGCGGCCTTGGCTCCGCTGCGTTGGGAAACCCTTTGTTTCTCCATCAAGATTGCAGCAGCCTGAGTCTCAGCCGCGCTGTGAGCGTGTGTCCAACAGAAACCAGATCCAAGCCACTCGTGAGAGTGGAGGTCGCCGTGTCATCCTTTGTGAGGCCAGGCTAGAGCCAGGCAGTAGCTGGACGGCAAACCTGCGCAGGCTGGAAGGTGGCGGTGCAATAGCAGCACCGGGGGTGGAGTAGGGCCGCGCTGCAGTGTGGCCTCCTGTGAACCTATTGCTGGTCAAAGTCAGCGGAATGAACTTTTGTGGAGGATTCTCAAAGGCCTGTTAAGGATAAAGAAACAGGGAAACGCTGCCACACCTTCTATTTTTAATGTGTTTTAAAGACTGAAAGCCGAATCGGTGCTGGGCTTCCCCTTGGAGGAGCAGCGAGGGCAAGGCAGCGAGGAAAGCGGTGATAAGCGTTGGAGGGTTTGCTGCCTTGCTGTCTCTGCCAACCCTGACAGATTAAATCTATAAAGAGTTAGGGTTCACTCGGTGCTTTTTTTGTTCCTGGGCCTGACCACACTACTTGGGGGGAGGCAACTTCTGCTGGAGGCACGAAATGAGCAGGGACGCTAATATGTAACTTGATTTAGTGAACATTAATTGAAGTAGGACAGAGCTTGTTGAAGTTCTGTGCTTGCATCGCTGCAGGTCTGAGTCAGGCACACAAAGCCACGTTGTATTTAGTGACCTTGCTGCTTGCTGACATGTTAGAAGTTGTAGAAAATAGAACATCTAAGATCACATGAGAAGAGTTGAAGTCTTTCTGTCCTGCAGTGGTGTACATACTCTTGTCTCTTGCTGTTATAGAATCAACAAAGTTGGAAGAGACCTCAAAGATCATCAAGTCCAACCTGTCACCACAGACCTCATGACTACTAAACCATGGCGCCAAGTGCCACATCCAGTCCCCTCTTGAACACCTCCAGGGATGGTGACTCTACCACCTCCCTGGGCGGCACATCCCAATGGCTCACAACTCTCTCTGGGAAGAACTTTCTCCTCATCTCAAGCCTAAACTTCCCCTCGAGCCAGCCCTGAAGGGTCCTACACTAAACCACATCCCTAAGCACTGGGTCCACAGGCTACTTCAGCAGTATGCTGGTGACAGGACCGAGTTGGCTTTGTTGGCTCTTCCAATCAGCCCCCTGGAAAGAGAACTCAGTTCCTGCAAAAGCACAGTGAACAAAGCACAGGCTTTGATACGCTGTGAGCAGGTCACATCCCTGGAGTGTGCTCTCTGCAGGCAGCAAGCATTGCCCTTCTGGCTAGTGACAGAACCTGCATTAGTGTCTTACTGAAAACCTGAACAAACAGTTCCTAAGAGTGCCTGGGGCTATGTCTGGTTTTAGGAGGGGCTTAATGTCTGTGTTAACGAGCTTTGCTCTTCTGGAAACTGCATTTCTTCCCGTGCCTGTCCTGCTTCTAACTGCAGCTGTCTCAAGTCACTGCTGATTTGGTGAGCAGGGTGCAAGAGAGCTGTCCACCACGACTAAGCACTCCAGAACTTTGTGTACCTCCTGAGCCCCTGTGGAGCTCTTAGCATGTAATTTCTAGGCACTGTTTTTATCGTGGTCCTACTCCATATTTCTGTTACATTGTTTTGCTCTACTTAATCCAACGTGGATTTAGGAGGGGCAGGTCCTGCCTCTCCAACCTGATCTCCTTCTATGCCCAGGTGACTTCCTGGTGGATGTGGGGCAGGCTGTGGATGGAGTCTGCCTGGACTTCAGCAAGGCCTTTGACACCATCCCCCACAGCAAACTCCTGTCCAAGCTGTCAGCCCCTGGCTTGGACAGGAGCACTCTGAGCTGGGTTAGGAACTGGCTGGAAGGCAGAGCCTAGAGAGTGGTGGTGAATGGTGCCACATCCAGCTGGCAGCCAGGCACCAGTGGTGTGCCCCAGGGATCAGTGCTGGGCCCTGTGCTCTTTAACATCTTCATTGATGATCTGGATGAGGGCATTGAGTCCATCATCAGTGAATTTGCAGATGTCACCAAGTTGGGGGCAGGAGTTGATCTGTTAGTGGGTAGAAAGGCTCTGCAGAGGGACCTTGACAGGCTGGACAAATGGGCAGAGGCCACTGGGATGAGATGTAATAAGGCTAAGTGCAGGGTTCTATACTTTGACCACAGCAACCCCAGGCAGTGCTACAGGCTGGGGTCAGAGTGGCTGAGAGCAGCCAGGCAGAAAGGGACCTGGGGGTGCTGGTTGATAGTAGGCTGAACATGAGCCTGCAGTGTGCCCAGGCGGCCAAGAAGGCCAATGGCATCCTGGCCTGCATGAGGAACAGTGTGGCCAGCAGGAGCAGGGAGGTCATTCTGCCCCTGTACTCAGCACTGGTTAGGCCACACCTTGAGTCCTGTGCTGCCCAGGGAGGTGGTGGAGTCACCATCCCTGGAGTTGTTCAAGAGGGGATTGGATGGGGCTCCTGGTGCCATGGTTTAGTAGTTGTGAGGTGTCGGGTGCCAGGTTGGACTTGATGATCTCTGAGGTCGCTTCCAACCTTATTGCTTCTATGATTAAATTGGTAGAGCCAAGTAATGTCCACATAGGAAAGGACGTCTGGAGACTGGAAATGGATTACTCCTGATTTATTTTCCCCCACTACAGAATCTGAGGCTCATTTGTTCTATGTCTTCTGCTTATATTATTTAAGTTCTTTTTTTCCCCCACACTTTGTCTCCTCTTCACCTGGCTAATTCAGAGTTCTGAGCAGTGTAAGGCTACTATCCTTTAACACATCTTTGAAGCTGTTCCCTTTAGGAAAGGGAAGTTGTTTTCTTTCTTCCCTTGTAAGGTTTTATAACCAAAGCAGCCTGGGGCTATACAAATGATGATAGGTTGGATGATAGGTTGGACTCCATGATCTCGAAGGTCACTTCCAACCTGGTTTATTCTGTTCTACTCTAAATGTATTCTTGTTCATCCTAAAACCAGAGCTGACTCTAAAGTCTTCCGTGAGCTCAAGGGTAGTTTTATTGAAGCTTTATATGTTGATTACACTTTGTGTGTTAATGACATAGCTTAAAGAGTTTGACTTAGGCCAGGGGCAAAACAGTGCTGTGAATTCTAACTCATTTAGCAGAATCCTGACCTTGATAATCAATCCAGGAGCCACTTCCTCAGAGTGGTTTCCTTGGTGCTTTGGGAGTTAGGCTGTGTGTCATTGAGTTATTCCTCTTGCAAGGAGTACCTCCCCTCATCACTATCAACAAATGCAACTGCTAAGGTTTACTGTAAACAACCAACCAACCTTAGCAGTTGGATACCAAGCACAATGTGGATAACCTTACTTGCTGCCCGTTCTCTCCCCCTCAGACTTATTGGTTTTGGCATCACTAATGCTTACTTTTTTTTTTTGCTTTGAGCCATTAGGTAGATTTTTCCAGAGCAAACACTGACAGCCATTTTATCTGTCAATCCTAGCCCCATTTAGAGCCTTGCACTACTGCTTTTCTTGCTAATGAAGTCACAGGGAGACTGCAGCTATGTCAGAGCAAGCCAGGAATTTAGGAAGGTGAGCTAAGACTCAGTGCTGCTAAGGAATCCCTCGTTGAGAAAGAAACTCCTAACGGTGGCTGACTTAGTTAGGAGCCAGGAGGAAGAGGAGGGGCCAGTCCACTGGCAAACTGCAGATTTTATGGCCTTACCATCTCTCTGCTGCAGAAAGATAACAGCACTCATCTGGGATTCGGAGGAAGGTGAGAGGAGGTTGAACAAAACCAGCTCTTCCTTGTAGGCTCAGCTGCAGAATCCATTTGTCAGAATGAGTTCTTCAGGTTGCTGAGCTTGGAGAAAAGAAGGCTTTGGGGAGACCGAAGGGCAGCTTCCCAGGAAGTGGAAGGAACCTGCAAGAATGCCCTCTTAAAAGTGGGCTTTAAATGCCCTCTTAAAATTGGGCTTGAAATGCCCTTTTTAAATGGGGTTTAAATGTCCTCTTTTAAATGGGCTTGAAATGCCCTTTTTAAAAGGACCTGTAGAGGTAGGGTAAGAGGTCATGGCTTTAAACAGTAAGAGGAGAAGTTCTTCACTGTGGGAGTGGTGAGGCACTGGAACAAGTTTCCCAGAGAGGCTGTGGATGCCCTGTCTGTGGGAAGCATGGCCAGATTGGATGGGGCTTTGAGCAGCCTGGTCTGGTGGAAGGTGTCCCTGCCCATGGGCAAGGCAGCTGGTACAAGATGATCTTTTAGGTCCCTTCCAACCCAAACTATCCTGTGGTTCTGTGAGTATGCTAATGGCTTCAGAAACCATCAAGTGTTAACCCATTTGCCCTTGACAACAGCAGCAGCAGCTTTTCACAGCTGGTCTCGCTGCTTGTGGCGCTCTGTGGCTTGAGCAATTCAACTTGCTAGAGTAACGCTGAAAACCGCATCAAAGCGTTGCCTTGCCAAGCATGGGAAGTGCTCCAGGTTTTGCCAGAGCCAGATTCGTGTGGATGTGCTTTCTGCTGAATTGTTGGTTTGTTTGATCCCTGGTACGCAGCAGAGTCCATTCTAGCTAAGCTTGGCCTTAAACATCCTGCTCCAGTCTCTTCCTTGCCTGGTATGTCCCGAGAGATCTGCACGTTCTTCAGGATGCCTTCCTCAGTGCTGGCTACCTCCTCTCTTGTTGAGGTCCAAGTTAACTTTTGGTTCATGAAACACAGACCTGAGATGATTTTCTGAAATGGTCAAATAATTAAGAGGTTTATCTAATGCTTTCCAGCAATGCTTTGTTGGCACATCAGGCCAAACCATTCTGACCTCTTTTCCAAGCCTTGCCTTGTCAAAATCGGACAGAATCTCCACCACCTAATGCATTCTCCAGAAACAAAGCTCTAGGGGAACAGAGGCAAGAAAGGCTCAACAGCGGCACACCACTCTGGTTAGGCCACACCTTGAGTCCCATGTCCAGTTCAGGGCCCCTCTGCTTAGGAAAGATGTTGAGAAGCTGGAAGATGTCCAGAGAAGGGCAACAAAGCTGGGGAGGGGTCTGGAGCGCAGCCCTGTGAGGAGAGGCTGAGGGAGCTGGGGTTGCTTAGCCTGGAGAAGAGGAGGCTCAGGGGTGACCTCACTGCTCTCTACAACTACCTGAAGGGAAGTTGTAGCCAGGTGGGGTTTGGTCTCTTCTCCCAGGCAGCCAGAACAAGAGGACAGAGTCTCAAGCTGTGCCAGGGGAGGTTTAGGCTGGAGGTTAGGAAAAAATTCTTCACAGAAAGAGTGATTGGCCACTGGAATGTGCTGCCCAGGGAGGTGGTGGAGTCACCATCACTGGAGGTGTTTAGGATGAGGCACTGGATGGGGTGCTTGGTGCCACGGTTTAGTTAGTCATGAGGTGTTGGGTGACAGGTTGGACTTGATGATCTTTGAGGTCTTTTCCAACCTTGTTGGTTCTATGATTCCTCTGCCACAGGTTAACCAGAAGTGTGATGCAGAAGAATGAGCTTCTTCAGGCAAGTCAGACTTCTGCTTTGGAAGAACTGGATCCTCCGGAAAAGACAAAAGGTGAAGCTCTGGCCTTTGGGTTTCACCTTTAGCTCATGCACCTCCCTGCAGGAAGTGATTCTCACAGGCATCAGCACATACCAATCCTGAATTCCCTGGAAAATCAACCGTGGTCCTTGTGCAGGCCTGCTGTCTGGGGCCTTGGCTGGCGTGCTTTGCAAAGCCACTCCTACAGCCTGCACACAGCGTGCTTGCCTTGGGCTGTCTTTGACAAGCAGCATGGGGCACCACGAGCTGAGTGTAGGAAGTCAGTTCTGCATTTTCCTGTGCGAGGCTCTGGGGTTAGAAAATACCCTGAGCACTTTTCAGCTCAGGGAGGTTTGACTGCTGAAATTCAGAGTGTAGGTTTGCTCCTCGCACCCAGCTGCTCCTGGGGAGGGATGCAGTTAGGGCCCTGAAGTCCACACACCTTTGATGTGTTTTAGTGTGGCTGAATGGCACAGGGGGAGTGAACATCGGAGAGGTATTCTAAATCCTTTCAAACCCTCCTGGATCTCATAATGCTTTGTCTTAGAACAAATGTATCTGTTACCTTCCCATTTATTTCTCTCCTCCTCCTCCCTCTCTCTCTCTCCTCCTCCTCCTCCTCCCTCTCTCCTTTCAGGTAGTTGCAGAGAGCAACGAGGTCACCCCTGAGCCTTCTCTTCTCCAGGCTAAACAACCCCAGCTCCCTCAGCCTCTCCTCTCAGGGCTGTGCTCAAGGCCTCTCCCCAGCCTTGTTGCCCTTCTCTGGACACCTTCAAGTCTCTCGATGTCCTTCCTAGACTGAGGGGCCCAGAATTGGACACAGGACTCAAGGTGTGGCCTAACCAATGCAGAGTACAGGGCACAATGACCTCCCTGCTCCTGCTGGCCACACTGTTCCTAATGCAGGCCAGGATGCTGTTGGCCTTCTTGGCCACCTGGGCACACTGCTGGCTCATGTTTAGGTGGCTGTCAATCAGCACCCCCAGGTGCCTCTCTGTTTGGCAGCTCTCCAGCCACTCTGACCCCAGCCTGTAGCTCTGCATGGGGATGCTGTGGCCAAAGTGCAGCACCTGGCACTTGGACTTGTTGAATGCCATCCCATTGGACTCTGCCCATCTGTCCAGTCGGTCGAGGTCCCTCTGCAGATCCCTTCTGCCCTCTAACTGACCAACATCTGCTCCCAAATATCCATAGTGTGCAAAGCAGCCCTGCAGGATGTTTGGGGAAATCAGCCTGGTTTTGTTAACACTCATGCAGTACAATAAATGGAGGCATAGCCGATCTGCTACTCAAGTTCATCACTTGGTCTAATCTGATTGACAAGAGGAAAGCCTCCATCACAGAGCTAACAGTTCATCTGTGACTTGTTAAGCTTGCCACGTGTTTGGTGGTCTGTCTGGGTGTTGCATTTCCCTGTGCCTGTTGCTGGGATTTCTGGCTGTTTGTCTTGTGGTTCTGCAGGTTTAAGGGCTGCTTTCTGATCTCTCTAGTGAGTTCTGAGATGCCTGCATGTCCTTAGGCAAGGGAGAACAGGAAAAATCACACTTGTCCACTCCTATTGTATGATACTTTGTGTAGCAGCTTGAAAGAAGGCTTTCCTGGTGCTTTAGTCTTCAATCCCCTCCAAAGTAGTTAGCTCAGAAAGGAAGTGCTGAGTTCAAGTCTGAGGACTTTGTATTTTCTGGGAATGAAGTAAGAATCAACATCTGAGCAACAACCCAGGTGAACTCTGCAGCAAAAATGACGACCAAGGAAACTCCTCAATTCTCGGCACTGTCTCTGGGCACATCAGGGATAAGAAGGTGATTGGGAGCAGTCAGCATGGGAACTAAGGGGAAGTCATGTCTGACCAACCTGACAGCCTTTGATGAGGACATAACCAGGTGGATAGATGATGGTAGAGCAGTGGATGTTGTTTAACTTGATTCCAATAAAGCTTTTTGCACCATCTCCCACAGCATCCTTGCAGCTAAGCTGAGGCAGCATGGTCTGGGTGATTTGGGACCAAGGTGGATGGGAACTGATTGAAGGGAAGAAGTCAGATAATTATGGTCAATGGGATGGAGTCTAGCTGGAGGCCTGTGTCTAGGGGAGTCGCTCAGGGGTCAGTACTGGGACTGGTGCTATTCAACAACCTGGCTGAGGGCACAGAGGGCACTGTCAGCAAGTTTGCCAAGGACACCGAACTGGGAGGAGTGGCTGACACCCCTCAGGCTGTGCTGCCATTCAGTGAGACTTAAACAGGCTGTGAGTTGGGCAGGGAGAAACTCAATGCAGTTCAACAAGGGCAAGTGTAGAGTCTTGCACCTGGGAAAAACAACCCCATGGAGCAGGATAGGTTGGAGAGCAGTGCAAGGACAAAGGGAGCTGGGGGTCCTGGTGGACAGCAGGATGACCATGAGCCTGCAATGTGCTCTTGCGGCCAAGAAGGCCAAGGGCATCCTGGAGTGTATTACAAGGGGTGTGGTGAGCAGGTGGAGAGAGGTTCTGCTCTCCCTCTACTCTGCCCTAGTGAGGCCACATCTGAAATACTGTGTCCAGTTCTGGGCCTCTCAATTCAAGGACAGGGAACCACTTGAAAGGGTCCAGCACAGATCCACAAAGCTGCTGAAGGCAGCGTAACATCTTCCTGCTGAGGGCAGGCTGAGGGAGCTGGGTCCCTTTAGCTTGGAGGAGCCTGCAGGGTGCCCTCATTCCTGTTGATAAAGATGTGCAGGGCAGTGTCAGGAGGATGGAGCCAGGCTGTGCTCAGGGATGTCCAAGGACAGGACAGTGGGCACTGGAAGCAAGCTGGAGCAGAGGAGTTGCCATTGGAATGGAAGGGAAAACTTTGTCACTGTGAGGATGCTGGAGGCCTGGAGCAGGCTGCCCAGAGGGGTTGTGGAGTTTGCCTTTATGGAGACATTTGAGACCCACCTGGATGTGTTCCTGTGTGATCGACTCCCAGTGATCCTGCTCTTGGCAGCAGGGGTGGACTAGAGGATCTTTCAGGTCCCTTCCAGCCCCTCACCTTCCATGACTCTGTGATTCTTACTCCTCTGAGTTTATGGGTGTGTAGTGCTTGTCCCAAACAAGGGGCCAGCGAGGGATGGCAATTAGCACAGTGAGACCCTGTGGAGCCGTGCTGGGAAGGGTCTGTAGCGCTGTATTCTGAGCTGGGTGTAACAGCTGCTACAGAGAAGAGCTGCACAACCTGCAAGTTTCCTCCTCTGATCATCCTGCCATTTGCTCTTTGCTGCTTTAGAAATGCTAGGCACAGATAGCGTCTGGGGCAGCAGGAAGGAGTTCCTCTGCTCTAGAAAGAGAAGCTGTAGGAGAAAAAGTGTGAAACAGGAAATGGCTGCCTCGGGAAAATCTCTCTGCCTTTTTGCTGTAAGCAAGAGCTGCACTCACCTCAACCTGTTAGACAAAGTCACAGTGCAAAAAGCCAGGGCAGCTCAAAAGCCTCTTCCTAAGCAGGCTCTGAAGGGTCTTTTCCTTGTGTGGTTCAGTTTGGAAAACAAAGAAGCAATGACAACAAAAGAGAACCCCCCCTCACCCCCCAAAAAAACAACTGGAGCATTGGCAGGTGACTCATTCTGTCTGTCTCTGCTGTGGTAGGGTTGGTGCCTGTTAGGGGAGGTGAGAGCAAAGGAGAGGAGGCAAGGAGGCCTTTCCTGTGCATGTGCTGCAGCCTCCTGGCTTTTGCAGGGAGGAAGAACAAACTGCCACGTGGCTGGGCACAAAAATCCCACAGCTGGCCCTGGAGCCCAAAGCCTGTGTCAGGGGATCAAAGGGTTGTAGCTTCAAGCCTCTGCCAAGAAACACAAAGGCAGTAAAGCAAACTGAAACACAAGCGGAGGAAACAGGCTGCAAAGCAGGCAGGATGTTGCTCTGTGGTACAGCAGTGCCCTTGGTTTTCTGTCAGGCTTGGAGGCTGGTGACTGTTACAAGTGTACTGAATGATTTGGGCAATGAAGTGGCCTCTGATGGGGTTTTCTGTGTCACTGACTAAGGTGTTTGAGCTCTACCTGTATTAGAAAACTAATGGCATTGAAATGAGTTCTGGCAAAGAGGAGCAAAAGTGAAGGTCAGAGAGTGTAAGCTTATACTGCAGTCTTGTAACGTCAGGTAAGCCTGGTGCAGTGCTGGCCTGCTGATGAGCCCAGAATTACACAGTGCCACAGTATCACTAAGGTTGGAAGAGACCTCAAAGATCAAGTCCAACCCGTCACCACAGACCTCATGACTAGACCATGGCACCAAGTGCCACATCCAATCCCCTCTTGAACACCTCCAGGGACAGTGACTCCACCACCTCCCTGGGCAGCACATTCCAATGGTGAATGACTCTCTCGGTGAAGAACTTCCTCCTCACCTCCAGCCTGAACTTCCCCTGGCACAGCTTGAGACTGTGTCCTCTTGTTCTGGTGCTGGTTGCCTGGGAGAAGAGAACAACTCCCTCCTGGCTACAACCTCCCTTCAGGTAGTTGTAGAGAGCAATGAGGTCTCCCCTGAGCCTCCTCTCCTCCAGGCTAAACAACCCCAGCTCCCTCAGCCTCTCCTCACAGGGCTGTGCTCAAGGCCTCTCCCCACCCTTGTTGCCCTTCTCTGGACACCTTCAAGTGTCTCAACGTCCTTCCTAAACTGAGGGACGCAGAACTGGACACAGGACTCAAGGTGCGGCCTAACCGATGCAGAGTACAGAGGCACAATGACCTCCCTGCTCCTGCTGGCCACACTATTCCTAATGCAGGCCAGGATGCTATTGGCCTTCTTGGCCACCTGGGCACACTGCTGGCTCATGTTTAGGTGGCTGTCAATTAGCAGCCCCAGGTCCCTGTTTGGCAGCTCTCAGCCACTCTGACCCCAGCCTGTAGCTCTGCATGGGGTTGCTGTGGCCAATGTGCAGCACCTGGCACTTGGACTTGTTGAATGCCATCCCATTGGACTCTGTCCATCTGTCCATTCGGTCGCGGTCCCTCTGCAGAGCCCTTCTGCCCTCTAACTGACCAACATCTGCTCCCAACTTGGTGTCATCTGCAAATTTGCTGATGACTGACTCAATCCCCTCATCCAGATCATCAATTAAGATGTTATTAGCCTGGAGAAGAGGAGGCTCAGGGGTCACCTCCTTGCCCTCGACAACTACCTGAAGGGAGGTTGTAGCCAGGTGGGGTTTGGTCTCTTCTCCCAGGCAACCAGCACCAGAACAAGAGGACACAGTATCAAGCTGCACCAGGGGAAGTCTAGGCTGGAGGTGAGGAGAAAGTTCTTCACTGGAGGAGTCATTCCTTATTGGAATGTGCTGCCTGGGGAGGTGGTAGAGTCCCCATCCCTGGAGGTGTTCAAGAGGGGATTGGATGTGGCACTTGGTGCCATGGTCTAGTCATGGGGTCTGTGGTGATAGGTTGGACTCGATGATCTTTGAGGTCTCTTCCAACCTTGGTGATACTGTGAGACTGTGAAGAGGATGGGGCCCAGCACTGATCCCTGGGGGATGCCACTGGTGACTAGGCAAGGTGTGGATAATAACATCCCCACACTTGTTCTCTCTTGCCACCAAGCCTTTATGTCTGTTTTACTGTAGAGTCATCCACTTTGAGTAACAACTATTTAGAATTATATCTGTTCTCCCTGGCATTTTAGTGCTGTCTCTTGCCTCTTTGTCCCTCAGTCAGGATGCTTAAGCATTTATTTGGAAGAGGCTGGGTTAGGAACTGGCTGGAGGGCCGGGCCCAGAGAGTGGTAGTGAACGGTGCCACATCCAGCTGGCGGCCAGTCACTAGTGGTGTGCCCCAGGGATCAGTGCTGGGCCCTGTCCTCTTCAACATATTCATCGATGATCTGGATGAAGGGGTAGAGTCAGTTATCAGCAAGTTTGCAGATGACACAAAGTTGGGGGCAGATGTTAGTCAGTTAGAGGGCAGAAGGGCTCTGCAGAGGGACCTCGACGGACTGGACAGATGGGCAGAGTCCAATGGGATGGCTTTCAACAAGTCCAAGTGCCGAGTGCTGCACTTTGGCTACAGCAATCCCATGCAGAGCTATAGGCTGGGGTCGGAGTGGCTGGAGAGCTCCCAAACAGAGAGGGACCTGGGGGTGCTGATTGACAGCCACCTGAATATGAGCCAGCAGTGTGCCCAGGTGGCCAGGAGGGCCAATAGCATCCTGGCCTGCATTAGGAATAGTGTGGCCAGCAGGAGCAGGGAGGTCATAGTGCCCCTGTACTCTGCTCTGGTTAGGCCGCACCTTGAGTCCTGTGTCCAGTTCTGGGCCCCTCAGTTTAAGAAAGACATCGAAACACTTGAAGGTGTCCAGAGAAGGGCAACAAGGGTGGGGAGAGGCCTTGAGCACAGCCCTGTGAGGAGAGGCTGAGGGAGCTGGGGTTGTTTAGCCTGGAGAAGAGGAGGCTCAGGGGTGACCTCATAGCCCTCTACATCTACCTGAAAGGTGGTTGTAGCCAGGAAGGGGTTGGCCTCTTCTCCCAGGCAACCAGCACCAGAACAAGGGGACACAGTCTCAAGCTGCGCCAGGGGAGGTTTAGACTCGAGGTGAGGAGAAAGTTCTTCACCGAGCGAGTGATTGGCCATTGGAATGTGCTGCCCAGGGAGGTGGTTGAGTCATCGACCCTGGAGGTGTTCAAGGGGAGATTGGACGTGGCACTTGGTGCCATGGTCTAGTCATGGGGTCTGTGTTGATAGGTTGGACTCGATGATCCTCGAGGTCCTTTCCAACCTAAGTGATACTGTGATACTGTGTGACACTGAGTTAATGGTGCCTGATGAAGCCCTTGGTGTTTCTGGGTGTCCTTTCCAAGTGGTGGAACAGGCGAGGGGGAGGCATTGGCACGTGCTTCACTGTGCAGTGCTGCTGTGAGAAAGGGCCTCAGCCCTTCAGTCAGTCAGTGACTCTGTTCATGGTTCATTTGTAAAATTGAGGTTTAATGGATTTGTTTTTATTTCTTTCTTTTTTTTCTGCCCCCAGCTTCGTTTCCTGGTGGAGCTTCTGTGGCCTCTGTCATTATTTCTTGCCCTTGTCTGGCTGAGGAAAGTTAATCCACTGTACCACCAACACGAATGTAAGAGCATGTCTGATGTTTCAACTCTCTAACTTGTAGGAGATGGCTGGAAGTTCTCAGACAGAGATAGTGGGACCTGTTTGCCAAGTATTACTCTCCACTAGCAAAAGAACAGCCTTCACTTCAAGCAGTGCAGTTAATTACAGCATATATTGTAAGCATTACCAGTGAGATGGGGAAGAGTAGAATAGAGTGGAGTAGAATAGAGTACAGTAGAGTAGAGTAGAATAGAATAGGAGTTGAGTTGACCAGGTTGGAAGAGACCTTCGAGATCATCGAGTCCAACCTATCACCCAGCACCAGGCTGGATGTGAGGAGGAAGTTCTTCCCCATGAGAGTGGTGAAGCCCTGGAATGGGTTGTGCAGGGAGGTGGTTGAGGCCCCGTCCCTGGAGGTGTTTAAGCCCAGGCTGGATGAGGCTCTGGCCAGGCTGATCTAGTGTGGGGTGTCCCTGCCCCATGGCAGGGGGGTTGGAACTAGCTGATCCTTGTGATCCCTTCCAACCCTGACTTATACTATGATACCATCTGATCAACCATGGCACCAAGTGCCTCATCCAGGCTCTTCCTAAACACCTCCAGTGATGGTGACTCCACCACCGCCCTGGGCAGCACATTCCAATGGCCAGTCTCTCTTTCTGGGAAGAACTCCTTCCTAACATCTAGCCTAAACCTCCCCTGGCACTGCTTGAGAATGTGTCCTCTTGTTCTGGTGCTGGCTGCCTGGGAGAAGAGACCAACCTCTGCCTGTCTACAACCTCCCTTCAGGTAGTTGTAGAGAGCAATGAGGTCTCCCCTGAGTGTCCTCTTCTCCAGGCTAAGCAACCCCAGCTCCCTCAGCCTCTCCTCACAGGGCTGTGCTCCAGATCCCTCACCAACTCTAGTTTTCCTGTGAGATATTTCTGGTCAAACTTACCTAAGGTCTCAGGATTCCATCCAGTTGCACTTTTTTGTCATTCTGACACTGAAGAAGTACTGCCTTGCTGCTTTGTCTTTTAAGTTAGCTCAGTATTGATCTCAATTGGAAATAATCACAGTGCTTAGGTTAGTTACGTTTTTCTTACTACAAAGCTAAGCTTCTCTGACTGCCATTGCATTCACTTTGCAGTGAGCCAGCTCATCCTGCTGTTTAAATTCACAGAGCCTCAGCAGAAAAGGCAATCATTCTCCTTCAGAAACTCCTGGCACAAGGCTTGGGTCAGTGCACTCTGTATTAGATGAAAACCTGGCTGGATGGCCAGGCCCAAAGAGTGATGGGGAATGGAGTCTGGCTGGTGCCCAGTCACCTGTGGTGTCCCCCAGGGCTCAGTACTGTGGCCTGTCCTCTTGAATATCTTTATTAATGATCTGGGTGAAGGCATTGAGGCAGCCTCAGAAAGTCTGCAGATGACACCAAGCTGGGTGGCTGTGTCCATCTGCTAGAGGGAGGCTTTGCAGCAGGACCTGGACAGGCGAGACCCTTGGGCCAAGGCTGACTGTATGAAGTTCAGCAAGGCTAAGTACCAGGTCCTGCACCTGGGTCACACCAACCCCATGGGGAGCTCCAGGCCCGGGGATGTGTGGCTGGAAAGCTGTGACTCAGAGAGGGACCTGGGGGGTTCCGGTTGACAGTTGATTAAATATGAGCCAACAGTGCCCAGGTGGCCAAGAAGGCCAATGGCATCCTGGCTTGGGTTAGAAACAGGGTGGACAGCAGGGACAGGAGGTGACCATCTCCCTGTGCCCAGCCGTGGGGAGGCCACACCTGGAGTGCTGTGTTCAGTTCTGGGCTCTCGCTCCAGGAAGGACATTGAGGGGCTGGAGCCTGTCCAGAGAAGGGCAACAAGGCTGGAGAAGGGCCTGGAGCACCTGGGCTATGAGGAGGGGCTGAGGGAGCTGGGGGTGTTCAGGCTGGAGAAGGGGAGGCTGAGGGGAGACCTCATGGCTCTCTACAGATCCCTGAAGGGAGGCTGGAGCAAGGAGGGAACAGCCTCTGCTCCTTGGTGGCAAGGGACAGGAGCAGAGGCAATGGTTCCAAGCTTTGCCAGGGGAGGTTCAGGCTGGATGCTAGGAAATATTTCTTCCCAGAGAGGGCTCTCAGCCATTGGAATGCTCTGCCCAGGGCAGTGCTGGAGTCACCATCCCTGGAGGTGTTTAAGCAGCCTGTGGAGCTGGTGCTTAGGGACATGGTTTAGTGCTGACCTTGCAGTGCTGGGTGGAGGGTTGGCCTGGATGAGCTTGGAGATCTCTTCCAAATGGATGCTTTCTGTGGTTGTGTGATTTCCAGTTTGTGTTTCTGTACTCTAGGTCACTTCCCAAACAAGGCCATGCCGTCTGCAGGAGCGCTGCCATGGCTGCATGGCATCTTCTGCAACATGAACAACCCTTGTTTCCGCAGCCCAACCCGCGGAGAAGGTCCAGGTGTGGTGTCCAACTACAACAATTCCATGTAAGCACAGCTCTGTGTGTGTGCTAGCTTTCAACAGTACAGCCCCTCTAGAGAACTGCCAATAGGCTGCTCTTGGCACCTACCTCTTCAGCATTCATGGGCATGAGTGATGCAAGGAGAAATGATGGAGTAGAATAGACTAGGATGGAGTAGAATAGAATAAGATGGAGTAGGGTAGACTAGGATGGAGTGGAGTAGAATAGAATAGAATAGACCAGGTTGGAAGAGACCTTTGAGATCATCGATCCAACCTATCACCCAGCACCATCTAAACAACTAACCCATGGCACCAAGCACCCCATCCAGTCTCTTCTTAAACACCTCCAGTGATGGTGACTCCACCACCTCCCTGGGCAGCCCATTCCAATGGCCAATCTCTCTTTCTCTGAAGAATTTCTTCCTAACATCCAGCCTAACCCTCCCCTGGCACAGCCTGAGACTGTCCTCTTGTTCTGGTGCTGGTTGTCTGGGAGAAGAGACCAGCCCCCACCTGGCTACAACCTCCCTTCAGGTAGTTGTAGAGAGCAAGAAGGTCTCCTCTGAGCCTCCTCTTCTCCAGGCTAAACAACCCCAGCTCCCTCAGCCTCTCCTCACAGGGCTGTGCTCCAGACCCCTCCCCAGCTTTGTTGCCCTTCTCTGGTCACCTTCCAGCATCTCGACATCTTTCCTAAACTGAGAGGCCCAGAACTGGACACAGGACTCAAGGTGTGGCCTAACCAGTGCTTTAGTGTGTAATTGCTTACAGCTGAGTTGTGAGTGACAGAACAGGAGAGACAGACCCTTAGGGTGAAAAGTGTCAGAGGAGCTATAAGAAGTGCTTCATTGTTGCTGCCTTGGCAAGCAGTCCACCTTGGAGCATCCAATGATGACAAGTCGCATGCTGTCAGTGCTGAGGCCATTGAAGCTCCAGTAACATGAGTGTCTCTAGCTTGGTGTTAGAATATGGCCTTTTCTTCCTAGTGAAGAGGATTAACCTAGTCAGCTGGCCCTTCTTCTGGGGTAGAGTTAATCACACAGCGAAGCCAGGGTGTTCTGTGTTCTCTACATTCTGCCCTTTCTAGGTTGCCTGTTGCAAAGCAAACTGCCCCTTTGTGAGTCAGAGCAACTTCAGTGCATTGCAGAGGAAGCAAATACATTGTGTTTCCTGGAACAAAACTTAGCCCTTCCCACTGGCTCTTTCCTGTAATCTAAAATAAGTTGTGAGGACTGAAAGACAGCATTCCATGAATGGAAAAGCATGACACCCTTAAAGAAATGTAACAGCCTTCCCTGCTGGGGATAAGGATGTTTTACACCTCTTTGTAAACATAGGACCTGCTTGAATCACTGCTTGAGCTGCATGTTCTAACCCGTGGCCAGCAGGTGAGAGTTGCCTTGCTCCTGTTTTCCTGCCTCTCCTAGAAGGAGTGTTGTGAAGGGATCTAAATGCCACCCCTGCATTGGAGGGAACTGAGCAGGGAAGGGGAGGAGGGTTCTATCTGAGCAATTCCATGTTGCTTTCCTGTCTTGAGTGTGTGCCCAGGGTGTCCCATCCAGCTGCTGCAGCTGTGCCTGGGCCAAAATCACATCAGATTTGCACTGCAGCCTTGAGGTGAACACAGTCTGAGGAAGATTCCAGCTCCCCACCAAGTGGCCAATCTTCTGCAACACCAGCAGGCAGCCCCCTTAAACCTTCTGTAGACTTCCAAAACCAAATGAATATAGAATAGAATAGAATAGACCAGACCAGGTTGGAAGAGACATTCAAGATCATCGTGTCCAACCCATCAACCAATCCAACACCACCTAATCAACTAAACCATGGCACCAAGCACCCCATCAAGTCCCCTCCTGAACACCTCCAATGATGGGGACTCCACCACCTCCCCGGGCAGCACATTCCAATGGGCAATCACTCTCTCTGTATAGAACTTCCTCCTAACCTCCAGCCTAAACTTCCCCTGGTGCAGCCTGAGACTGTGTCCTCTTGTTCTGGTGCTGGCTGCCTGGGAGAAGAGACCAACCTCTGCCTGTCTACAACCTTCCTTCAGGTAGTTGTAGACAGCAATAAGGTCACCCCTGAGTGTCCTCTTCTCCAGGCTAAGCAACCCCAGCTCCCTCAGCCTCTCCTCACAGGGCTGTGTTCCAAACCCCTCATCAACTTCGTTGCCCTTCTCTGGACTCATTCTAGCAACTGAAACTACTCTGCTGTTACCACAAAACTCAACTTTGAGTTTCAAGACTGAAGACAAAAGAATTTATTTTTACCTCATCCCCTAGCAGAGAAAGTTAACCTTTTGTTGTTGTTGTCATTTGGGGGGGGGGGGGGGGGGGGGGAGGGAGAGGCGGGGGTTGTTATTGTTTTTCTTCTTAAATGTGAAGGTTTCTCAAGAGTCATCAGTCTTAAATTGCTGTTGGTCACTGTTTCTTCTTTCAGCCTTGCAAGGGTGTATAGAGATGCCCAGGAGCTCTTACTGGAAGCCCCTGAAATGCGTGATCTCGGCAGAATCTGGGAAGAACTGATCATTATGACTCAGTTTATGGAAACAATGAGAACTAACCCTGAAAGAATTGCAGGTAATTGTTTTGTCTGTGTCCTTTAGACTGCTGAATTTTCCTGTCTGAGAGCTGGCTAGTAGTTACTCTGCAGGCTGAAAGCATTCTAAGGTATTAAACGTGTGTTTGTTGCTCTGCTTACTGGTGGAGAGTAAGGTAAAGCGCATCCAGTGTTACAACAATAACCTCTCTCTTTTGAGAGGAAGGAGAAAGGCAATCCAGTCCAACCCACAGCCATGCCCCTCAAAGAACAGAACTGGAAAGGCCAAACCACAGACATCTCAGCACCCCAAGCAAAACATGGGGGTGAAGACATTTAGCTGATCATGATTGCAGCAGAGGCAGCAGCAGTAAGAAAGCATCCCTGAAGACAGCGCTCTAGAGGCATGGCAAGCTAGAAATACACCTGGATACATACGAGGAGCGTACCCCAGAGAAGCACCTCCAGATCCTGCATTTCAAGCATTAGCTAAAATAGGTTTGGGACAGTGAAAAAGGAAACACTTCCTTCTTGTTTCAATGATGTGTTTAGAGAGAGGAGGTGTAGTATGCTTACAAACAGGACGCCGTCATTCTGACTTAACCCAACCTGACAACCCCAGCTCCCTCAGCCTCTCCTCACAGGGCTGTGCTCCAGACCCCTCCCCAGCTTCGTTGCCCTTCTCTGGACACCTTCTAGCAAGTCAACCTCCTTCCTAAACTGAGGGGCCCAGAACTGGACACAGGACTCAAGGTGTGGCCTAACCAGTGCAGTGTACAGGGGCAGAATGACCTCCCTGCTCCTGCTGGCCACACTGTTCCTGATGCTGGCCAGGATGCCATTGGCCCTCCTGGCTGCCTGGGCACACTGCTGGCTCCTGTTCAGCCTACCATCAACCAGCACCCCCAGGTCCCTCTCTGCCTGGCTGCTCTCAGCCACTCTGATCCCAGCCTGTAGCACTGCCTGGGGTTGCTGTGGCCAACGTGCAGAACCTGGCACTTGGATAATCACTCTCCATACATTTTTAATGCAAACAAACCATCTGATATATCTGCTCCAAAATCTTGTCAGAGGTTTCTAACCAGAAGAAAGAATGGAGTTATCTCCTGGTAATTAACAGTGAGACAATCAAATTGTCCCAGAACCCAAACCACAATAACTTGGATGTTATCTGAGCTGCAGGTCCTACACAGCTGTAGACACCAAGCCCCTCTGTTTAGAGGTGAGGAAAGGCAAAACATTGCACAGATTTGCAATGTGGGGACCATACCCTTGCTTTGGGAAGTGGTCTTTGCATCCCACTATCAACTTTACTCAGCAGCTGTAAAGCAGAAGGCATTCCTCCCCACTCCTGTGGAATGCAGTGCCAAGGCTTTTGCAGAACCCATGGGGTTTGTTAGTGTGTTTTCCCTGGGGGAAAACAAATAGACCTTTGGAAGCTTCTGTTCCAGAAAGCAAAGCAACAAAGTCAGTGTGGGAGCTGAACTCACAAAATCTGTCTTGCCACTTTTTTCCTAGAGACAAAAAGGGTGCTGCAGAATTGGCTATTTAAGGTCTTTCTCTGTGTACCTTACTGCTGCTGCCTGGAAGTAATGGTTTTGACATAACATTGTTGTAGCTGCAAAGCTGAGTAATGAAGGATTAACAGCTCTTAGAAACTGAAATTGTTCCTCCTCCTGAGTTCTTAAGCCAGACCTATCTCTAGAGTCCTTCTTCCTTATCCCATTTCCCCCTTGCACTGACAAGATGTGCTCCTGCAGTGTGCTTTTTCCTCTGCAGTGCCTGGGTGCCAGGAAAGACATCAGTGAGACTGTGAGAGACAGGCCCCCTACTATTGTTTTCAGTGTTTACTGCTTGAATAAATATATGTAGAAGTTATTGAATAGGCTTACTGCAGATGGAATTGTGGAAGTTAGTTGTCAAACCCTGATAAGACTCTGCTTAACTCACAGGACGGAGACACTTGGCAGCGAATGTGCACGTGTTTATTTGGAGATGCCTTAAGTCACATTCCCCATGCCAGTGTGATGCTTCAGCTGCCTGACTGAAGAGCTAGTGCTCTTCAAGCATGCTGTACCAAAGTCTGTTGGTGCTGTGTAAACCTGCCTTAATGAAGGCTGTAGTAGTCAGTGGACATGAGCAATGGTCACTTT
This sequence comes from Melanerpes formicivorus, assembly GCF_026170545.1. Lineage (NCBI taxonomy): Eukaryota > Metazoa > Chordata > Aves > Piciformes > Picidae > Melanerpes > Melanerpes formicivorus. The sequence continues at coordinate 2,210,209 of NW_027142451.1, forward strand.
CTGAGCTGAATCATAGAATCAATAAGGTTGGAAAAGACCTCAAAGATCGTCAAGTCCAACCTGGCACCCAACACCTCCTGATTAACTAAACCATGGCTGCAAGTGCCACATCCAATCCTTTTTTGAACATCTCCAGGGGTGGTGACTCCACCACCTCCCTGGGCAGCACATCCTAAGGGCCAATTCCTCTTTCTGGGAAGAACTTTCTCTTCACCTCCAGCCTAAACCTCCCCTGGCACAGCTTAAGACTGCGTCCTCTTGTTCTGGTGCTGGTTGCCTGGGAGAAGAGACCAACCCCCACCTGGCTACAACCTCCCTTCAGGTAGTCATAGAGAGCAAGAAGGTCTCCCCTGAGCCTCCTCTTCTCCAGGCTAAGCAACCCCAGCTCCCTCAGCCTCTCCTCACAGGGCTGTGCTCCAGACCCCTCCCCAGCTTCATTAGCCTTCTCTGGACACCTTCAAATGTCTCAATGTCCTCCTTAAACTGAGAGGCCCAGAACTGGACACAGGACTCAAGGTGTGGCCTAACCAGTGCTTTAGTGTGTTATTGCTTACAGCTGAGTTGTGAGTGACAGAACAGGAGAGACAGACCCTTAGAGTAAAAAGTGTCAGATGAGCTATAAGAAGTGCTTCAATGTCACTGCCTTGGCAAGCAGTCCACCTTGGAGCATCCAATGATGACAAGTCACATGCTGTCAATGCTGAGGCCATTGAAACAAAGGATTAAAATGTTTGGACCTCTCATTAGTGACTGATGCAATGTATGAAGCACAGCACAGACTTTTGTTGGGTTTAAGCCAGGAGATGAGCTGGCTCTTCACTCCCTCTCTTCCCTGCCTCACTGATCGCTGCCCTCCTTTCTCCACCCAGGAAGAGGAATACGAATTCTGGACATTTTGAAAGATGGGGAGACCCTTACTTCCTTCTTGCTGGACGATGTTGGCCTCCCAGATGTTGTTGTTTTCCAGCTTGTTAACGCCCAAGTGCGTCCTGAGCAGGTGGGTGAAGGCCGCTGCAGTCTCTGAGTCGCATATGTGAAGCAGCCTCAGTGAGGATCCTGTGCCCAGAATGCCAGCTGCCTGGGAGGCTGTTTGTGCAGCTGCCTCTTGTGAGTCTCAGGGAAATGTTTGCTGTGCTTTTAAAGAGCATTTTGAATATGCCTCAAATGCAGCTGTTTGGTCTGATGCTGTGGTTGCCACCCAATGACAAGTTGTGGCAGTATTAGTGTGTGCCTTTGAAGAGTTTTCACAGACCTTGGACAGAAAGTAGTAAAATGTAAATAAATCACTGTTGGACACGAAAAGGACAATAATGGTAGGTCTAAACAATCCCATTGGAGAGATAACTGACTTAAGCTAGTTGTGTAACTTAAGCTAGTCATGTAACTTAAGCTAGTCATGTAAACAATTTCTCTCTGCTTGCTTCTTCTCTCTGGGAGATACTGACCAGCTTTATTGACCTTGGCTGCATTGCTTCTGTTATGACTGGTATTAACTTCTCTGCTCTGTCTCTTCTTGTCCCTTATGTACAGGGGTGCAAGGGGGAGCAGGGAGGAAGAAGCTATTAGCTTCTCCTGGTCTTTGACCAGGGGGGGTCTTTGTGCTGTTCATTCATTGTAAATACCTGTAAACATTGTAAACACTGTACATGGTGCCATGGTTTAGTTGATTTAGATGGTGTTGGATGATGGGTTGGACATGATGAGCTCAAAGGTCCCTTCCCTTCCCTTCCCTTCCCTTCCCTTCCCTTCCCTTCCCTTCCCTTCCCTTCCCTTCCCTTCCCTTCCCTTCCCTTCCCTTCCCTTCCCTTCCCTTCCCTTCCCTTCCCTTCCCTTCCCTTCCCTTCCCTTCCCTTCCCTTCCCTTCCCTTCCCTTCCCTTCCCTTCCCTTCCCTTCCCTTCCCTTCCCTTCCCTTCCCTTCCCTTCCCTTCCCTTCCCTTCCCTTCCCTTCCCTTCCCTTCCCTTCCCTTCCCTTCCCTTCCCTTCCCTTCCCTTCCCTTCCCTTCCCTTCCCTTCCCTTCCCTTCCCTTCCCTTCCCTTCCCTTCCCTTCCCTTCCCTTCCCTTCCCTTCCCTTCCCTTCCCTTCCCTTCCCTTCCCTTCCCTTCCCTTCCCTTCCCTTCCCTTCCCTTCCCTTCCCTTCCCTTCCCTTCCCTTCCCTTCCCTTCCCTTCCCTTCCCTTCCCTTCCCTTCCCTTCCCTTCCCTTCCCTTCCCTTCCCTTCCCTTCCCTTCCCTTCCCTTCCCTTCCCTTCCCTTCCCTTCCCTTCCCTTCCCTTCCCTTCTTTTGCTTTCATTTGCTTCCAACTGAGCTGATCTGGCAAATTTAATTGGAGGGGTGGGGTGGGGTGTGATTTTCAACCCACCACACAAGCATAAAAACCTGTTGCTGCCAAGCAATGTATTCGTCCTCGTGATCACAAACATTTGGATCAAAAGCGTAAGGCAGCTGTGTGACCTTTGGAGACAGCAGTCCTGATGAGCAGCAGCAAAGAACTGTTTGAGGTTCTTGATGGTCTCTTCCAACCTGGTCTGATCTGGTCTATTCTATTCTATTTTATTCTAATTAATTTGACATTCAACTTCCCTGGTGTTGGCAGGTTAGTGTGGTGACTTTATGGCATTGCCTCACATGACTAGGTGGGATTGGAGAAACAGACAACCTTTCTTAGATTCTGATTGAATAAAAGATCTGAAACTGCAGGTCAAAGCCCTCCTGAGGCAGCTGGGCAGGGGACTGCATCTGACCAAGTCCAGGCTCTCTGCCTCTGCATGTACTGGCAGCTGGGAGCTCTGTGAGGAATGCTGTGTTAGTGAATGGATGTTGCTGAATCAGAACTCTGGAACAATTTCCACACTGCATTAGTTTGTGGGTGAAAGCAAGTGAATAACTGAGGCTGAAAGGCAGAATTCCTCTTTGTCACTGCCACATGAAACACAGCTGCTGGAGCTGCGTGTGGCCAGAAAGAGGGAGGGCATTAATGAGCTCGCATGCGGTTCCTTCTGTGCGCCACAGGCTCCAGCTGGTGCAGCAGGCAGATTACTTACCTGCTGCATTCTTGGCTGTGCCCAGGGGAAGCCTCCCTTTCTCATCACTTTGTCTTGAAGCAATAGCACAAGATCATACTGAAGCAAGTAAGAGCTGATGCGTCTTACTTATTTTCACATCTCCCTATCGGCTGAGATGGTGAAAATTTCCTTCCTTGATGCTCCTGACAAGAAGAATATGCACAGATGTCCTGCTGGCCTTCTCTTTCCCTTTTCATCCCTAACCTCTTCTTCACCAGAGGTCTGCTGTGCGTGAGCTGTGTGCTGCTGTGTCAGTCTCTGTTATCTTCCCAGTAGCATTCATTCATCTATTAAAAACTCTGCCTGGCAATGTATGCAGGACCGAGGTGCTGGTTTAAACCTGCTGGAATTTGATATCTTTCTGCTGTATTTTCTGTGCTGAGCTGGGAGGAGGAAGAGATGTAGTTTGCTTTATGTTGCATATTAAAGAAATATGAACATCAGAGGCGAAGCTGGAGGGAGACCTGGTGTTGAGTACACCTTATCACAGTATCACTAAGGTTGGAAGAGACCTCAAAGATCACCAGGTCCAACCTGTCACCACAGACCTCATGACTAGACCCTGGCACCAAGTGCCACATCCAATCCCCTCTTGAACACCTCCAGGGATGGGGACTCCACCACCTCCCTGGGCAGCACATTCCAATGACCAATGACTCAATGTCTCAGTGAAGAACTTTCTCCTCACCTCCAGCCTAAACCTCCCGTGGTGCAGCTTGAGTCTGTGTCCTCTTGTTCGGGTGCTGGTTGTCTGGGAGAAGAGACCAACCCCTTCCTGGCTACAACTACCTTTCAGGTAGTTGTAGAGAGCAAGGAGGTCTCCCCTGAGCCTCCTCCTCTCCAGGCTAAACAACCCCAGCTCCCTCAGCCTCTCCTCACAGAGCTGTGCGCAAGGCCTCTCCCCAGCCTTGTTGCCCTTCTCTGGACACATTCAAGTGTCTCTTATGCTCTCCTCCATGTAGTTGTCTTGTTAGGAATAATCACAGGGATACAAAATCACATCACAAAGTCTGATTTACACCTATGAGGAAAGAAGGAGAAGTTGCTCCAAGAGCAACTGAGGCAGAAAAACTAGTCTGACAATTTTCAGAGCAACCCAAGGTAGTTCTTTTCAATAGGAAGTGAACATCTGATCTCCTATGGGAGGTGAAGCACTTAATCCCTACAGACTTTCTTGATAAGCAAGTTACTTGTGCTGAACTTGTGGTGGTTGAGGTAGAAGTTGCAGAGCCATGACTGGAACCTAGATCTGTGGTCATCTAAAGGCTCAACCATGACAGTTTATCTCTAGCTCTTCATGTTTCCCTACCCTCTGTTTGCTGGCATATTGCTGTATCATAGTATCAGTCAGGGCTGGAAGGGACCACAAGGATCATCTAGTTCCAACCCCCCTGCCATGGGCAGGGACACCCCACACTAGATCAGCCTGGCCAGAGCCTCATCCAGCCTGGGCTTAAACACCTTCAGGGATGGGGCCTGAACCACCTCCCTGAACAACCCATTCCAGGGCTTCACCACTCTCATGGGGAAGAACTTTCTCCTCACCTCCAGCCTGTACACCACCTCCTGGCAGTTCATCTCTAGCTCTTCATATTGCCCTACCCTCTGTTTGCTGGCATATCGCTGTACACTGCCTCCTCCTGGCTGTAATGAGCAGATCAGCCTGAAAGCTGCTTGTTTAGAAGAGCCTGACCTGTTGCCAGTAGCTGGCTGCAGATCTAGGTCTGAGCTGCCTGGGAGAGCAGGAAATGACACAGAGTGCTGAAAGCTAAACCTGATCAAACAGCCAACTAGCTGAAAAAATAATTTGCCAGCTTTGGCCAAATAGTGACACACTGATTATAAAAAGGAAAGTATTGAAGTTTTCCTCTGAGGGCCTGGGGTTCTTGGGTTTGAGCCATTCTTAGATAAGGCATAGAGGCTAAAGTTTAAAGCCAGTAAGGTCAAGAAAGATTGGCGAGAGCCCACCCTGCCAGAAAAATTGGAAGGGCGGAAGTTCGACGTTTTTCAACTCCCATCTGGTCATGAACATACTTGAGGTGCAGATACAGTTTGTAAATAACCTCTCTTCTCCTGCTTCTGCACTTTTGGGTTGTTGTGGTGGTGTTTGGGTTTTCGTAGTGTGTTTAATCCTTCTCCATCTTGATAGTGTCCCAGTTTCCTCCCGTCGCAGCGAGGCGCTCAGGCGGCCTCCCTGTGCGGCTCAGTGGCAGTTTAGGTCACGCTGTGTGACGGTGAGGGTATCAGGCTGGGCATACACAGTTCAAAAGTGTCTGAATAAATAAGCACATTCTTGCACTGACAGATAAGGGTCTGTTAAATGCAGTTCAAATGCCCCAGTCTGAGGGAGGGAGTGATGGAGGGAGGGCCAGGGGGGGTTGGGTTTGTAGGTTTTTGGCGAGCCAGGCTGTAGGAGTCAGTTGCATTCCTTTTGCGTTCTGCCTTTCCACACAGTGCCCAGTCTGTGTTAAGAAGCTTTTGCGTGACCACAGCCCTACTGATGACAGCTCTCTCAGATACTTCTAGAAATGCCAATGCACAATCTGTGTGTAATTCCTGTGCTCTTGTTGCCAGCTGAAACTCAGGGCAGTCGTGGTAGATAAAACACAGTGTTGTCCTGGGCCTTTATTCCTCTGCCTTTCATGTTGTGGTTGCTTTCCACAGCCACAATTGCAGCTGGATTGATCACTTCTGACATCTGAAGCACCTAATGAGTAACTCCTCAGGCTTGAGTCCACTCTCCAAAGCAACTGGATTAAGTTTGTCTTCTTTCTTTGGGTTTCTTTTGAGTACTGTGTCCAGTTCTGAGCCCCTCAGTTTAGGAAGGACATTGAGATACTTGAACGTGTCCAGAGAAGGGCAACAAAGTTGGTGAGGGGTCTGGAGCACAAGCCCTATGAGGAGAGGCTGAGGGAGCTGGGGTGGCTTAGCCTGGAGAAGAGGCTCAGGGGAGACCACCTTCTTCTCTCCAACTCCCTGAAGGGGGGTTGTAGCCAGGAGGGGGTTGTTCTCTTCTCCCAGGCAACCAGCACCAGAACAAGAGGACACAGTCTCAAGCTGCACCAGGGGAAGTTTAGGCTGGAGGTGAGGAGAAAGTTCTTCCCAGAGAGAGTCATTAGTCATTGGAATGTGCTGCCCAGGGAGGTGATGGAGTCCCCATCCCTGGAGGTGTTCAAGAGGGGATTGGATGTGGCACTTGGTGCCATGGTCTAGTCATGAGGTCTGTAGTGACAGGTTGGACTTGATGATCCTCAAGGTCTCTTCCAACCTTAGTGAGACTGTGTCCTCTTGTTCTGGTGCCGGTTGCCTGGGAGAAGAGAACAACCCCCACCTGGCTACAGCCTCCTTTCAGGGAGTTGTAGAGAGCAATGAGGTCACCCCTGAGCCTCCTCCTCTCCAGGCTAAGCAACCCCAGCTCCCTCAGCCTCTCCTCACAGGGCTGTGCTCCAAACCCCTCCCCAGCTTTGTTGCCTTTCTCTGGACACCTTCCAGCATCTCAACATCTTTCCTAAACTGAGGAGCCCAGAACTGGACACAGGACTCAAGGTGTGGCCTAACCAGTACTGGGCACAGGGGCAGAATGACCTCCCTGCTCTCTGCTGGCCATACTGTTCCTGATGCAGGCCAGGATGCCATTGGCCTTCTTGGTTGCCTGGGCACACTGCTGGCTCTTGTTCAGCCTACTATCAACCAGTAGCCCCAGGTCCCTTTCTGCCTGGCCACCCTTCAGCCACTCTGACCCCAGCACGGCATGGGGTTGTTGTGGCCAATGTGTAGAAATTAGATGTGTTAAATCCCATCCCATTGGCCTCTGCCCATCTGTCCAGCCTAGCAAGGTCCCTCTGCAGAGCTCTCCTACCCTCTAACAGATCAACTCCTGCCCCCAGCTTGGTGTCACCTGCAAATTTACTGATGACTGACTCAATCCCCTCATCCAGGTAATCAATGAAGATATTAAAGAACATGGGGCCCAGCACTGATCCCTGGGGCACACCACTGGTGCCTGGCTGCCAGCTGGATGTGGCACCATTCACCACCACTCTCTGGGCTCAGCCTCCAGCCAGTTTCTAACCCTCACAGAGTGCTGCTGTCCAAGCCAGGGGTTGACAGCTTGTCCAGGAGTTTGCTGTGGGGGACGGTGTCAAAGGCCTTGCTGAGGTGCAGGTAGACTACATCCTCAGCCTGCCCCACATCTGCCAGGCAGTCACCTGATCATAGAAGGAGATCAAGTTGGTGAGGCAGGACCTGCCCTTCCTAAATCCATGCTGGCCGGGCAACTGTTTCTGTGCCATGCTTACATTCAAAGTGGTACTCGGTAGATGGGTGTGGTTTAATGTGAAATGGCTTTCTAAAGCCTGGCTTTATGCCTGTGCACAGGGACAATGAATAATGGCTGTGGGGAAGAACTGGAGTGGAATGATCATAGCTGAAATGATGTTCACTGAGGGAAATCAAGCTTGCCAATCAGTGGGATTAGACTTTCTTTGTTTTCTTGAGCAACTGACAGTACAAAGCATAAGTAGCCTAAATACGAGAGGTAGAGTGGTGTGGTACAGCTGCTTGGTCCTGGGGAAATACCTTCATGCAAGCTGTAGCTATCCCTCCTTAACCACGAGGGTGGGTGGCATGGCATTAGCTGTGCTTAGATGACAAAGAAAGAAGAACTTCTGTAATGAAATGAAGAATTGCTGAGGGGAAGAAGAAAAATGTGACTTGCACTGAGCTCTGGGGAGGCCACACCTCGAGTGTTGTGTCCAGTTTGGGGCACCCCAATAGAAGAGAGATGTGGGGGTGCTGGAGCCAGTGCAGAGGAGGGCAAGGAAGCCCAATAGAAGAGAGATGTGGGGGTGCTGGAGCCAGTGCAGAGGAGGGCAAGGAAGCTGGGAAGGGCCTGGAGAATAAATCTTGTGAGGAGCAACTGAAGGAGCTGGGGATGGTTAGTTTGGAAAAGAGGAGGCTGAGGGGAGACCTCATGGCTCTCTACAACTACCTGAAAGGAGGTTGTGGAGAGGCTGGTGCTGGTCTCTCCTCACAGCTAGTTAGTGACAGAAAAGAGGGAACAGCCTCAAGCGGCAGCAGGGCAGCTTTAGACTGGATAGTAGGAAAAATTTGTTCCCATCAAGAGTGGTCAGGGATTGGAATGTGCTGCCCAGGGAAGTGGTGGAGTCCCCAAGCCTGGATGTGTTTGAAGGTGGTTTGGATGTGGTGCTTGGGGCTATGGTTTAGGGGGGAACCTTGCAGAGTAGGGTCAAGGGTTGGACTTGGTGATCCTGAGGGCCTTTTCCAACCTGAATGTCTCTGTGGTTCTGTGACAGAAAGCAAGCTGATCAAGCATAGCATTAACTGAAAGTGGTTCCAAAGCTGAAGTGTTGGCAGGGGCTGACATCAAAGTGTCTACTTCTAGTAAATCTTTCATTTCCCCTGAGCAGTATGAAGGTTCCACGACAGTAACTGAAATATCTGTTCTGGTTGCAGTTTGCCTATGGTGTGCCTAACTTGACTCTGAAGGACATTGCTTGCAGTCAGATGCTCCTGGACCGCTTCATTATCTTCAGCAGCAGACGAGGTCTCCCTTCTGTGCACAAGGCCATGTGTGCCTTGTCCCAGGAAAGCCTACAGAGAGTAGAAGATGCCTTGTATGCAAATGTTGATTTCTTCAAGCTGTTTCAGCTGGTAAGTATTGACACAACCTTTCTGCCTCATTGCTGTCAGTTTCTGTCTGGTATTTCACTGCCCTTCCAGAGTTCTCTTTGTAATACATCACCGATGTTCCAAGTGGTCTCTGCTTATTTAAACCTGCAGATGTGAAGTTGTGGGTGTGGGGTTGTTAACCTACTGCCAGCAGGACACCAGACAGTTCTGGGTGTGCTTTTGGATGATGCAGATGAACAGCACAGCAGAACTGAAAGATTCAAATGCAGTCTCGAAATCAGAGTCGTGTGTGGAGCTACCACCTGGCCATTCCAGGCAGTGCAGCAAAATATTGTGTGGCAAGATCCACAGGGGCCCTGCTGAGGCTTCTGAAAATACTCCATACAACCTCTCCTGTCTTTGCTGTGCTCAGCAAGACTGACTTTTGTGCTGAAGTCAAAGCAGCTTGAGGCAGGATAACCACCTGAGCCTCCTAACAAACCAGCCAACCAACCAACTTGCAATAGCTTGCAATACTCTGTGAAAGCTTTTCCTTACCTCTGTAAATTTTCATTGCCCTTCTCTGTGCTGTTTCTGCTTCTTTGTGCTGTTCCTGCTTCTGCTGTGGCCTTCTTGCTATATGTTAACCACAGCTGTGTTCAGTATGAAATGATAGTGGCATCTCAGACATTTGTTTATTCATCACAGTGTCACCAAGGTTGGAAGAGACCTCGAGGATCATCGAGTCCAACCTGTCACCACAGACCTCATGACTAGACCATGGCACCAAGTGCCACATCCAATCCCCTCTTCAACACCTCCAGGGATGGTGACTCCACCACCTCCCTGGGCAGCACATTCCAATGGCTAACAACTCTCTCAGTGAAGAACTTTCTCCTCACCTTCAGCCTAAACCTCCCCTGGCACAGCCTGAGACTGTGTCTCCTTGTTCTGGTGCTGGTTGCTAGAGAGAAGAGCCCAACCTCCACCTGGCTACAACCTCCCTTCAGGTAGTTGTAGAGGGCAATGAGGACTCCCCTGAGCCTCCTCTTCTCCAGGCTAAGCAACTCCAGCTCCCTCAGCCTCTCCTCACAGGACTGTGCTCAAGGCCTCTCCCCACCCTTGTTGCCCTTCTCTGGACACCATCAAGTTTCTCAATATCCTTCTTAAACTGAGGGGCCCAGAACTGGACACAGGACTCAAGGTGTGGCCTAACCAATGCAGAGTACAGGGGCACAATTATTTCCCTGCTCCTGCTGGCCACACTATTCCTGATGCAGGCCAGGATGCCATTGGCCTTCTTGGCCACCTGGGCACACTGCTGGATCATATTCAGGCAGCTGTCAATCAGCACCCCCAGGTCCCTCTCTGTTTGACAGCTCTCAGCCACTCTGACCCCAGCCTGTAGCACTGCATGGGGTTGTTGTGGCCAAAGTGCATCACCTGGCACTTGGACTTGTTGAATACCATCCTGTTGGACTCTGCCCATCTGTCCAGCCAGTCGAGGTCTCTCTGCAGAGCCCTTCTGCCCTCTAACTGACCAGCATCTGCTCCCGACTTGGTGTCATCTGCAAATTTGCTGATGACTGACTCAATCTCCTCATCCAGATCATCAATGAAGATGTTAAAGAACATGGGGCCCAGCACTGATCCCTGGGGGACACTACTGGTGCCTGGCTGCCAGCTGGATGTGGCACCATTCACCACCACTCTCTGGGCTCAGCTCTCCAGCCAGTTCCTAACTCAGCACAGAGTGTTGCTGTCCCAGACAGGGGCTGACAGCTTAGCCAGCAGCTTGTGTAAGAGTAATAATATTGATTTATGTACGTGTATATATATGTCATAGTGGTGGGTTGTGGTTTTTCTTCTTTCATTCTCTATTCTTTTCCTCATGTTTTTTTTTTCTGCACTCCACTTGTCTTCCACACAATCAGTTTGTGCTTTCAGAGAATTATTCATAAAGGCTCAAAGGTGATCTCTTTCCTCCCAACAGCAAGTCTAGAGCCCATCACTGCATGTGTGTCTTTTGTGTTTGTTTCCCCTGTGCTCACCATTCTGCATTTTGCAGCAATGGATTCCATTTGCCTCTTTCCACCTTTCAAACTGAACGTCATGAAACCACTGTGCTGTCAGTTTGAGAGGCTGAGGGAGCTGGAGTAGCGTAGCCTGGAGAAGAGGAGGCTCAGGGGAGACCTCATTGCTCTCTACAACTACCTGAAGGGGGCTCGTAGCCAGGAGGGAGTTGGTCTCTTCTCCCAGGCAAGCAGCACCAGAACAAGAGGACACAGTCTCAAGCTGCACCAGGGGAAGGTGAGGAGAAAGTTCTTCACTGAGACAGTCATTGGTCATTGGAATGTGCTGCCCAGGGAGGTGTTGGAGTTACCATCCCTGGAGGTGTTCAAGAGGGGATTGGATGTGGCACTTGGTGCCATGGTCTAGTCATGAGGTCTGTGGTGACAGGTTGGACTCGATGATCTCTGAGGTCTCTTCCAACCTTAGTGAGACTGTGATGCTGTCATACTGTGACACTGTAGTGCTGTAGGAGTTATCGACCTGACTCTGGGGCCAGGACAGTGCAGTGCTGTCATTAACTTAACATGGATTGTATTCAGCTTTGGGCTGCTCAACACCAGCAGCAGGGGATGCCAGAAGCTTTAATCGACCCACCGGCCAAATTACTCTTTGATTGTTTGAGCACTGACAGTCACTCTGTGTGCCTGTGAGGTTTTGCCTGATTAGAGCCTGAGGTCAGCTTTTAAAAGCTGCCCTTTTCCATTTCTGAAAATAAACTCAGATAGTTGCATAGATTTGGTGATTGCTAGAAGTAGAAAGGGATTAATGCCACAGTTCTGGATGAGGGCATTGAGTCAATCATCAGTACTTTTGCAGACAACACCAAGCTGGGGGCAGGAGTTGATCTGCTGGAGGGTAGAGAGGCTCTGCAGAGGGACCTTAACAGGCTGGACAGGTGGGCAGAGTCCAAGGGCAGGAGATTGAACACATCCAAGTGCCAGGTTCTGCACATTGGCCACAACAACCCCAGGCAGTGCTACAGGCTGGGGTCAGAGTGGCTGAGAGCAGCCAGGCAGAGAGGGACCTGGGGGTGCTGGCTGATGGTAGGCTGAACATGAGCCAGCAGTGTGCCCAGGCAGCCAGGAGGGCCAATGGCATCCTGGCCTGCATCAGGAACAGTGTGGCCAGCAGGAGCAGGGAGGTCATTCTGCCCCTGTACACTGCACTGGTTAGGCCACACCTTGAGTCCTGTGTCCAGTTCTGGGCCCCTCAGCTTAGGAAAGATGTTGAGATGCTGGAATGAGTCCAGAGAAGGACAACAAAGCTGGGGAGGGGTCTGGAGCACAGCCCTGTGAGGAGAGGCTGAGGGAGCTGGGGTTGCTTAGCCTGGAGTAGAAGAGGCTCAGGGGTGACCTCATTGCTCTCTACAACTACCTGAAAGGTGGTTGTAGCCAGGAAAGGGGTTGGTCTCTTCTCCCAGGCAGCCAGCACCAGAACAAGAGGACACAGTCTCAGGCTGCACCAGGGGAAGTTCAGGCTGGAGGTGAGGAGAAAGTTCTTCACGGAGACAGTTGTTAGCCACTGGAATGTGCTGCCCAGGGAGGTGGTGGAGTCACCATCCCTGGAGGTGTTCAAGAGGGGATTGGATGTGGCACTTGGTGCCATGGTCTAGTCATGAGGTCTGTGGTGACAGGTTGGACCCGATGATCCTCAAGGTCTCTTCCAACCTTGGTGATTCTGTGTGTGATTCTGTGAAAAGGGCCACTTGCCCAGTCTGCAGGAGCTTGGAGAAGTCATGCTTTGTCAGACCTGACAGGCAGCTAGGATCAGGCTATCTCCAACATCAGGAATCATTGAAGTGTAGTGTGCTACCAGTTATTTGCTTTCATGGCAGATGGGGGGATGCTTCTGCACCACCACCTTTGCTCAGTTCAGAAGTTACTAAGAGTCTGCACATCTCACTGGAAGAGCAGCCTCTCAGCTCCTCAGAAATCCCCATCCCTGCATTCTTCCTGCATTTTTTCCATCTTTAGGCATGGTGGGCTTAGATCAGCAGGGCGAATCACACACTGTGTTTCCAATGGCCTGTGACATGCCAGGAAGAACACTTACACAGGCTGCTGTGTGAGCCTGCACACGGGTGCTGGATTTGTGGCCCCACAAGCCAAGCCATCTGGGTGTCCTTCTCTCACTGTAACAGCTGTTTGCACATAGAAACCGTAAGAGACTCATCTGTATTTCTGATCTATGCACAGCTTCCCACTGTGTTGGACAGGAACTCGCCAGGGGCTGACCTGAGAGCCTGGGGCCGGGTGCTGTCTAACGTCTCCCGAGCAGTGCAAAAAGTAAGTGGTCCAATAACAGATGGCATCACTTCTCTGGGTGGCACAGAGTCCTCTTTTTGCTTAGCTCTCTTTGTAGTTGTTACCTGCGGTATCAGGAAGCAAGCAGACTTGTCTGGGCAGAGTTTATTCCTTAGCAATCCATTCTTCTCTCGTTACAAACCATATGTAAACCTAAGCCTCAGCAGCCGTGAAGCATATTGCTGACTCCAGGAGAGACTTGAGAGAACAGGAACTGCAAATGGTGCCTGTGACCCAGACAGAGATAAAAGGCTGAGGTTTCATAGTTTCATAGTATCAGTCAGGGTTGGAAGGGACCACACGGATCATCTAGTTCCAACCCCCCTGCCATGGGCAGGGACACCCCACACTAGATCAGGCTGGACAGAGCCTCATCCAGCCTGCTCTTAAACACCTCCAGGGATGGGGCCTCTGACTGCATCCATGCTTTACCAGTCTGGCTGCAGCTGCCACCTCACCAGGCACTTGCCTCCTTTGAGGGCTGCCATTAACAGCCTTGTCTTGCCGCAGCTCGTCGGGAAGCCGAGCGTTCAGGACCTGTTGGCAGTTCTGCAGCCACTTGTGCAAGATGGAAGGCCAGAATCCCTGAGCCATTTGGTGAGCTCCCTGTCTGATCTTTTCTGTGGCTACCCAGAAGGAGGAGGATCCAGAGTGCTTTCCTTCAACTGGTATGAAGACAATAACTACAAAGCTTTCCTGGGAATTGACTCAACAAGAAAGCAATCCACTTATGTTTATGATAACACAACCAGTAAGTTTTTCTACCCACTCCTAGAGAGACTCTAGATAGATGAAAGTTATGTTGGAGTGCCACTGCTGCCTTTATAAAGCATTCTTAAGAAATGGATTCTGATAACTTTAGATAGGTGAAATAATTTGTCTTCACACTTGGCTCACAGCTGGAAGCAGAGAAGAGCAGGGGTTGAAAACTGACAGAAGCACACGTTTACTTTCAACATGAAGGCCTAAGTGTTGTCATCATCACCACTGAGACAGTTCCTCTGTCTTCTAATATATGCTTCTGATATCAGGAGGAAATAGCAGCTCCTGAAGAAGGTTCAGGGAGGCACAGGGCTGCGTTCTGCTGGAATTCATTTTCTCCAAGATAATTGCCTTGATGGATGGCCTGGAGTGCAGGGACTTCAAAATGTCTCTTTTGAAGTAATACTCCAATTGACACATGGCAGCTGTCCCCTTTCCTGCACAGAAGCACAGCACAGTAAAGTTCTGGGGTGGCCAGTCACCAGTGGTGTGCCCCAGGGATCAGTGCTGGGCCCTGTGCTCTTTAACATCTTTATTGATGATCTGGAGGAGGGCATTGAGTCCATCAGCAGTAAATTTGCAGATGACACCAAGCTGGGGGCAGGAGTTGATCTGCTGGAGGGTAGAGAGGCTCTGCAGAGGGACCTCGACAGGCTGGACAGATGGGCAGAGTCCAAGGGCAGGAGACTGAACACATCCAAGTGCCAGGTTCTGCACATTGGCCACAACAACCCCATGCAGTGCTACAGGCTGGGGTCAGAGTGGCTGGAGAACAGCCAGGCAGAGAGGGACCTGGGGGTGCTGGTTGATGGTAGGCTGAACATGAGCCAGCAGTGTGCCCAGGCAGCCAAGAGGAACAACGGCATCCTGGCCTGCATGAGGAACAGTGTGGCCAGCAGGAGCAGGGAGGTCATTCTGCCCCTGTGCTCAGCACTGTTTATGCCACACCTTGAGTCCTGTGTCCAGTTCTGGGCCCCTCAGTTTAGGAAGGATGATGAGCTGCTGGAATGAGTCCAGAGAAGGGCAAGAAAGCTGGGGAGAGGCCTTGAGCACAGCCCTGTGAGGAGAGGCTGAGGGAGCTGGGGTTGCTTAGCCTGGAGAGGAGGAGACTCAGGGGTGACCTTATTGTTCTCTACAGCTACCTGAAGGGAGGTTGTAGACAGGCAGAGGTTGTTCTCTTCTCCCAGGCAGCCAGCACCAGTACAAGAGGACACAATCTCAGGCTGTGCCAGGGGAGGTTTAGGCTGGATGTTAGGAAGAAGTTCTACACAGAGGGAGAGATTGGCCATTGGAATGGGCTGCCTGGGGAGGTGGTGGAGTCCCCATCATTGGAGGTGTTCAGGAGGAGATTTGATGGGGTGCTTGGTGCCATGGGTTAGTTGTTTAAGTGGTGTTGGATTGGTTGATGGGTTGGACACGATGATTTTGAAGGTCTCTTCCAACCTGGTTTATTCTATTCTATATTCTATTCTATTCTTCAATCCCACATAGGAAGTATGTCGGGGCACCAGCTTTTGTTGCTTTGGTTTCTTCACTCTCCTTCCTGCTCTAGTCATGGGAGAGAATGCAGAGTTCATCCCATGTTATCTTTTCCACCATTCATTATTTTGTCTCTTGATTATGCCTCCCTTCTGTTCACTCTCCAGTTTTTCTCTGCATTGAGACCACCAGCAAGCGTTTTTCTGCACTAACAGCCATGTTGCAGACAGCAGTACATGTCTGTGTCCCTCCTGCTATGATAGATACCACACTATCACTAAGGTTGGAAGAGACCATGAGGATCATCGAGTCCAACCTGTTACCACAGACCTCATGACTAGACCATGGCACCAAGTGCCACATCCAATCCTCTCTTGAATACCTCCAGGGATGGTTCCATGGTTAAAAGTACAGATGAGTATTACACTTCTAGAGAGATGCCTACCTTTCACTGTGGTGTGGATGCTTGGCTCTGCTTCTCTCCAAACCCTTAGCAGACCTGTAAAAGGCCGGGTACTTCATTTCTTCAGCCAAGGAAGGAAATACTTGGAAGCTATCCAAGCAAACTTAATTACTTCATTGTGTAAGAGTGAGACAGAAAGGTTTGTGTTTAAATGTGTAGTTCCAAATTGTTGTAGGATCCAGCTGTGAAGGGCTCTGGAGTTCCACATGGAAACCTTCTTGGATCTCCAGTCGGCTACTTTATACTGTGTGAGAGTTAACCACTTTGTCACTCAAACCACAATGCAATGGAGCTCAGCCATCAGGAGAAAAGCAATCAGAGCTCACAACTGTCCAGTGAGATCTGAGCTCTCTGGTTCCCTTCCATTTGCAATACCTTACAAACAGCAGCAGCTTTCCACACACTTACCTTTATTTCTGTTTAGTCTTCCAGTTTCCACCGTGTTTACTTTACAGCTCTGCTCTCTGCTTGGCAGTCTTTTCCATCTGTTTAGAGGTTGTGCTCCTGAATTGCTGAATGTGCTTAACCTACACATATGAAACACTGTCCATATTGCCAGAAATAAGCCCTGCAGGACATTAGGTGTGCTAGGATTTGGGTAAGGTCACATAAAGACTGTCTCTCTTTCTGTCTCTAGCACCCTTTTGTAATGCATTGATCCAGAGCTTGGAATCCGATCCTTTAACCAAAATAGCCTGGAGTGCTGTGAAGCCCCTGCTGATGGGAAAAGTTCTCTTTGCTCCTGATTCACCTGCTGTACAGCAAATCCTCAAAAATGTAAGAAGTCCTGAAGTACAAAAATGTGTGTTTCTAAAAGCCTGAATTCTGCCCCTGGACTCAGCACTGCTTAGGCCACACCTTGAGTCCTGTGTCCAGTTCTGGGCCCCTCAGTTTAGGAGGGAGGTTATGCTGCTGGAAGGTGTCCAGAGAAGGGCAACAAAGGTGGGGAGGGGTTTGGAACACAGCCCTGTGAGGAGAGGCTGAGGGAGCTGGGGTTGCTTAGCCTGGAGAAGAGGAGGCTCAGCGGAGACCTTCCTGCTCTCTACAACTCCCTGAAGGGAGGTCGTAGCCAGGTGGGGGTTGTTCTCTTCTCCCAGGCAACCAGCACCAGAACAAGAGGACACAGTCTCAAGCTGTGCCAGGGGAGGGTCAGGCTGTATGTTAGGAAGAAGTTCTTCACAGAAAGAGAGATTGGCCCTTGGGATGTGCTGCCCAGGGAGGTGGTGGAGTCACCATGGCTGGAGGTGTTTAAGAAGAGGCTGTGTCCTCTTGTTCTGGTTAGACTCACTGAGACCTAACACTGCAAGATTCCAAACCAATGCCAACAGCATGCTGAAACCATAACTAATTTGAATTTCATGGAAATAGGATTGAGCCTGGACTCAGGCTGAGTGCCTGGATTTGCATGAAACACATCTGAGCAGTTAAATCGAGGTCACACATGACCTAGGTGACCACATAAGCAGCAATTCGTTTGCTCCCGACACCCGAGTAAAGCACAGGACTGCTGCTTGTACTTCACCCAGGAAATCACAAGATTTACAGCAGCCCAACGTTGCCAATCTTAACTAATATCCTAACTGTGAGATTCAGTCTGTCTTAGCATCACAGAATCAACCAGGTTGGAAAAGCCCTCACAGATCATCAAGTCCAACCTATTACCTAATACCTAACACCTCCTGACTAACTAAACCACAGCTCCAAGTGCCACATCCAAGCCTTTTATGAGCACCTCCAGAGATGGTGACTCCACCACCTCCCTAGGCAGCACATTCCAATGGCAAATCACTCTTCCTCTGGAGAACTTCTTGCTAAGATCAAGCCTAAACTTCCCCCTGCACAGCTTGAGACTGTGTCTTCTTGTTCAGTTGCTGTTTACCTGGGAGAAGAGGCCAACCTCCACCTGGCTACAACCTCCTTCCAGGTAGCTGTAAAGAGGTCTCCCCTGAGCCTTCTTCATTCTTCAACTGCCTCACATTTATTCATCTATCCACATCATCATCTTTCTTTTGAGTTCCTAAGGGAGAGAAATAGTCGGGGGGGAAGGGGGTAGAAGAGGGGGGAAAAATCATTCTACCTAAACCCTTGGTATTTAAAGGGATTGTAATTAACTGGGACTGATGTTCACCTTTCTTTTTTCCCCCCATTGCATATACAACTGAAATTGATCCTCTGTGACCTTGATCCCATTTGATGAATTCTCTTTTGCTGAGGATCATTAACATCTATGCTATCTCTTTGTAAGAGTTCATGAAGTGGTGTGGTGGTTTGAGCCTTAACTGGGGCTTAAAAGCTCTGATGGGGGCAAGGCTGAGAATCCCTCCCCTGTTTCCCCCCCTCCTCTTCCCCAGTAGAGAGAGGGGTGGGAAAAAAGGGAGGGGAGCAAATCCGCCATGAAATAATTTAGGTTTGGCTTGGAAGTAGAGAGGCAAAGCATTTTTCTTTGAACAGTGTCTATGTGTGTGTGTGTGTGAGTGTGCAAAACAATGACAGGAAGAGTTCACAAGGGTCAGGAAGAAGGATGGATGGGAAAAGGAAAAGAAAAATATGAGATACTGAACCAGTCCTTTGCAAAGTGGGGAAGCAGCAAGGAGGACCACGTGGCAGGGGAGCAGCAAGCCAGCAGCAACTCTCTTTGGTCCCCACAAAGCAGAAGGAAGAGAGAGAGCAGTGGCTGCAACGTCCTCCCTTTTATACCCCTGCTGGACAACGGCGGGGAGGGAGGGAGGGAAGTGGAACAGACCAGTTTCCCAGGGGGGAAAACACCCTCCAGGGAGGGCAAAAACTCTCACAAGCCCTCCCCTCCCCTGCCGTTTTCAGCCCACCACAAGGGTGAAGGTAAAACCGATGACGTTTGTAACGCCACTGAGTGGCTGCCTCATAAATTCTTAGCCATCTAACGCTCCTTTCCCCTCTTCTATTCCTCAGGCAAACTCCACTTTTGAGGAACTTGAGCGCCTCAGAGTGTTGACCAAAGCTTGGGAAGAATTAGGACCTCAGCTGTGGTACTTCTTCCAAAACAGCCTGCAGATGAACATGATCCGTGTACGGACCTCGGCAGGGCTCCTCAGCAAGAGCAGCCTTTCACCAGCCTCTGCTTTGAAGGGAGAAGAGAATTAACTTGCAGTGTTTGGCTGGAAGCACAGCCTTGGCAGCAAGGAATTTGCAGTCTTTAAGGCTGTTGGATTGGTCACTGGGCTTACTTTGAACACCAGTCCTAGATATA
This sequence comes from Melanerpes formicivorus, assembly GCF_026170545.1. Classification (NCBI taxonomy): domain Eukaryota; kingdom Metazoa; phylum Chordata; class Aves; order Piciformes; family Picidae; genus Melanerpes; species Melanerpes formicivorus. The sequence goes on from NW_027142451.1 coordinate 2,229,209, forward strand.
TTACCTCATCCCTGGGACAAAACCTCAGATCTGGACACTCTCTAGGATCTGACAAACAGCTTCTTAGTAAAGGCAGCAATCACAGCTTTCCTCTCTCCACAAAATGCCTTTCAAGAGCAGACAATTCTATATTATCAATTTAATTATTATTGGGCTCTGTACAGGCAAAGAACACAGCAGGGCCATGGGTTTGATAGGCCCAGATAATTCCTTGTATCCACGTCCTTTACAACTGACTGTGATCAGCTGCAAGTAATGTCTGTAGTTAAAGTTTATAAAGCAGTTCATGCTAGGGAAAATACTGGGGGGTTTCTGCTCTGTTCTGTAACAGATTAGACATCTATCACATTTATTCTCTTGCTTATATGGAAACAATGCAATAAATAGTCAAGGAGGGATTTCTTTTCACCCGCTCTTCAGGTCCCACCTCTGGTTCAGCTGTGTAATTACCCATTGATACAATCAAATCCTGAGCATATCTTAGGGCAACTGAAGAGCATCCTTGCAGTGAAGTTGTCAAGCTGTCAGCCCCTGGCTTGGACAGCAGCACTCTGAGCTGGGTTAGGAACTGGCTGGAGGGCTGAGCCCAGAGAGTGGTGGTGAATGGTGCCACAGCCAGCTGGGAGCCAGGCACTAGTGGTGTCCCCCAGGGATCAGTGCTGGGCCCCATCCTGTTCAATATCTTTGTTGATGATCTGGATGAGGGCATTGAGTCTATCAGCAGTAAGTTTGCAGATGACACCACACTGGGGGCAGGATTTGATCTGATAGAGGGTGGGAGAGCTCTGCAGAGGACCTTGACAGGCTGGACAGATGGGCAGAGTCCAAGGGTATGAGATTGAACACATTCAAGTGCCAGGTTCTACACTACGGCCACAACAACCCCATGCAGTGCTACAGGCTGGGGTCAGAGTGGCTGGAGAGCAGCCAGGCAGAGAGGGACCTGGGGGTACTGATGAACAGCTGGCTGAACATGAGCCTGCAGTGTGCCCAGGTGGCCAAGAAGGAACAGTGTGGCCAGCAGGAGCAGGGAGGTCATTCTGCCCCTGTACACTGCACTGGTTAGGCCACACCTTGAGTCCTGTGTCCAGTTCTGGGCCCCTCAGTTTAAGAAGGACATTGAGACACTTGAACCTGTCCAGAGAAGGGCAACAAAGTTGGTGAGGGGTCTGGAGCACAGCCCTATGAGGAGAGGCTGAGGGAGCTGGAGTTGCTTAGCCTGGAGAAGAGGAGGCTCAGGGGAGATCATCTTGCTCTCTACAACCACCTGAAGGGAGATTGTAGCCAGGTGGGGATTGGCCTCATCTCCCAGAAAACCAGCATCAGAAGGAGAGAACACAGTCTCAGGCTGCACCAGAGGAGGTTTAGGCTGGATGTTAGGAAGAAATTCTTCATAGGGAGAGTGATTTGTTATTGGAATGTGCTGCCCAGGGAGGTGGTGGAGTCACCATCCCTGGAGATGTTTAGGAGGAGACCTGATGGGTGCTTGGTGCCATGGTTGAGTTGATCAGATGGTGTTGGGTGATGGGTTAGACTTGATGATCTCTGAGGTCTCTTCCATCCTGGTTAATGCTATTCTATTCTCTTTTATCCTATTCTTAGGACTCTCTGAAGCACCCTACAGTGAGGAATTTCTTGAACAGCCAGCTGGGTGCTGAAGGCTTAACTGCTGAACACATAATCAACTTCCTCCACAATGGGCCTGCAGGAAGTCGTGAGAAGGGAATGGCAGACTTCGACTGGCGGAATGTCTTCAGAGCTGCAGACCAAGCTCTGCGTTTGCTCAGCCAGTACCTGGAGGTAAGCTTCAGCCCTCCTCCTGCTGGGAATACTTGTAGCAGGTTGGGAAGTACCTGGGATCTGTGCCAACAGACAATAAGGTTATATTCAGAAGACTTCTTCATTTGTTCCCATTTTAACCTCAGCCCTGAAAGCATGCTTTTAAATAAGGCAGTGTTGTGAGGGCATGGCTGCTTATTGTTGTGGGGGAAAAAAACAGACCCTTCAGATTCATGATCCCCAAAGACTCCATTTGAAATGTTGGTGGAATGTCTGGACACACTTTGCTGCCAAGAGGTAGGAAGTGATTAAAAAATCTCAATGGGCTTTTCTCTGTAAGTACTAATTACTGGCAGGCCACTAATTTCAGCAAGAGCAGGACCAGAGAAGCTAAGTCAGTCCTCCTTCAAGTTCTTAAACCCCTGATCAAATTGTCATTGAACCCAGGATGGGGAGTTTCTGCTGGTTCTGTAGCCCCTTCAAGCTGCACCAGGGGAAGTTTAGGCTGGAGGTGAGGAGAAAATTCTTCACAGAGAGAGCTGCTATCCATTGGAATGTGCTGCCCAGGGAGGTGGTGGAGTCTCCATCCCTGGAGGTGTTCAGGAGGGGATTGGATGTGGCACTTGGTGCCATGGTCTAGTAGCCATGAGGTGTTGGGTGACAGGTTGGACTTGATGATCCTTGAGGTCTTTTCCAACCTTGTTGATTCTATGATTCTGACAAGATGCCTGGAAGATGTACCACTCTCCTCTAGGGTGTTGTGGTTCAAGTGGGCTCTCTGAGGCTTTTTGAGACCCACAACGTAGAAGATGAGCTGGAGTCACTGTATAGATTAAAAAAAATACTAAAAGTGTAGATTAAAATCTCAAGGCATTGTGAAAGGAGTTTGGGAGATACTTTGAGTAAGGAGTTACTTTCCTATGGGCAACCAAACTTACTGATGAATTAGTCAGACTCAGTCTGAATCCAGTGCAAAAAAGTTTTGTGGGTTGGGTTTGCTTTGCTTTGGTTTGGCTTGATAGTAGGATGAACACGAGCCAGCAGTGTACCCAGATGGCCAAGAAGGCCAATGGCATCCTGGCCTGTATCAGGAACAATGTGGCCAGCAGGAGCAGGGAAGTCATTGTGCCCTGTAGTCAGCACTGGTTAGGCCACACCTTGAGTCCTGTGTCCAGTTCTGGACCCTCAGTTTAGGAAGGAGGTTGAGTTGTTAGAAGGTGTCCAGAGAAGGGCAACAAAGCTGGAGAGGGGTCTGGAGCACAGCCCTGTGAGGAGAGGCTGAGGGAGCTGGGGTTGCTTAGCCTGGAGAAGAGAAGGCTCAGGGGAGACCTTCTTGCTCTCTACAACTCCCTGAAGGGAGAGGTTGTAGCCAGGTGGGGGTTGGTCTCTTCTCCCAGGCAGCCAGCACCAGAACAAGAGGACACAGTCTCAAGCTGTGCCAGGGTAAGTTTAGGCTGGATGTGAAGAGAAAGTTCTTCATGGAGAGAGTCATTTGCCATTGGAATGTGCTGCCCAGGGAGGTGGTGGAGTCACCATCCCTGGAGGTGTTTAGGAAGAGCCTGGATGGGGTGCTTGGTGCCATGGTTTAGTTGATTAGATGGTGTTGGGTGATATGTTGGACTCGATGATCTCAAAGGTCTCTGGTTCATTCTATTCTAACTGCTGCATCCATTCCTTCCCACACCAGGAGGTTTCTGTGTGTGTAACTGGGTCTGAGATGGAGTGGGTTGCTCAATTAGATGGAAGAAATGCCAACTCTTCTCTGTAAGCTCATGTGCCCAGGAGCCTGCAGTGCTGCACATTAACTGTGAGAGTTTAAAAACCTGTTTCTGTTGGCAGTAACATTAACACAGCAGCTGCCATGTGAGAGTCAAGGTCTTCATAGAGATCAGCTGTGTCTCATAAGCACACCTGAAGAGAAAGCAAACAGTGAATGGGTAAATAACCTAAGCCTCAAGCTCTCAGTGAACATTTAAACTGGTAGGCAACTGAACATTTATTTCTCCTTGTTCCGATTCCTCCTCCGGACCGAGGCAGAAACTGTGAGTTTGTGAGGAAACAATGAGGGCAGGGCCGGAACAATCGCAGTATCAGGGCAGTTGTGTACCCCGCAATAGTTCTTTGTGTCCTGAAGTGTTCCTTGTAGCTATCTCATTCTGTTAAGTTCGCTGTTTACACTTCGTTAGCATTTTAGAACCTTTTCAGGCAGCCTCAAGCACAATGGGAACAAAGAGCTCCCTTCCAGGGACACCCCAGTCCTTACCACAGCCGGCAATGAGGAGAGGTGTGCTGCCAGCCACAACCTTTGGAGGCTGGTGCAGGTGAAAAGCTCACACATTGTGCAGTGGCCGCTCATCCTCACTACCTCAAGAGTTTCCTGGCCTTCTCTTTAGAATAGACTAGGCTAGGCTAGGCTAGGCCAGACTAGACTAGAATAAACCAAGTTGGAAGAGACCTTCAAGATCATTGTGTCCAACCCAGCAACCAATCCAACACCACCTAAACAACTAACCCATGGCATCAAGCACCCCATCAAGTCTCCTCCTGAACATCTCCAATGATGGGGACTCCACCACCTCCCCAGGCAGCCCATTCCAATGGGCAATCACTCTCTCTGTGTAGAACTTCTTCCTAACACCCAGCCTAAACCTCCCCTGGCACAGCCTGAGATTGTGTCCTCTTGTTCTGGTGCTGGCTGCCTGGGAGAAGAGAACAACCTCTGCCTGTCTACAACCTCCCTTCAGGGAGTTGTACAGAGCAATAAGGTCACCCCTGAGCCTCCTCTTCTCCAGGCTAAGCAACCCCAGCTCCCTCAGCCTCTCCTCATAGGGCTGTGTTCCAAACCCCTCCCCCACCTTTGTTGCCCTTCTCTAGACAACTTCCAGCAGCATAACCTCCTTCCTAAACTGAGGGGCCCAGAACTGGACACAGGATTCGAGGTGTGGCCTAACCAGTGCAGTGTACAGGGGCAGAATGACCTCCCTGCTCCTGCTGGCCACACTGTTCCTGACGCGGGCCAGGATGCCATTGGCCTTCTTGGCTGCCTGGGCACACTGCAGGCTCCTGTTCAGCCTACCATCAACCAGCACCCCCAGGTCCCTCTCTGCCTGGCCACTCTCCAGCCACTCTGACCCCAGCCTGTAGCACTGGATATTTCTTGAGCTTGGAGGAGACCGTCATTAAGCACCAGGAATAAGCTGCTGTCAGGACTGTTCCATCCACTCACACTGACCACAGCAATGCTAAATCTGTTTACAGTTCTTCTCAGGGAGAATGATGTTTCTGAGCTTGCCTTGATACTGCTGTGTGTTTTCAGTTTGCCATGACAATTAGTCTAAGATGAGGAAGCTTTCAGGAAGGATAAGAAGGTCATTTTTTTCATAGAATCAACAAGGTTGGAAAAGGCCTCAAAGATCATCAAGTCCAACCTGTCACCCAACACCTCATGACTATTAAACCCTGGCACCGACTGCCACATCCAATCTCCCGTTGAACACCTTCAGGGATGGTGACTCCACCACCTCCCTGGGCAGCACATTCCAATGCCTAACATATCTCTCGGTGAAGAACTTTCTCCTCACCTCCAGCCTAATCTTCCCCTGGCACAGCTTGAGACTGTGTCCTCTTGTTCTGGTACTGGTTGCCTGGGAGGAGAGACCAACCCCTGCCTGGCTACAACCTCCCTTCAGGCAGTTGTTATTAATTTTCAGCCTAAGCTCTTAAAGCTGAAAACAGCAACTATTTCAAATGAAGCTGCTTCCCTTTGGTGTTTGCACCCAGTGATGTTTTTGCCCCAGTGGGTGCCTCTTGCTAGTTTGTCCCCATGAAATGTTTCCCTTTTTGCTTATTTGTAGTGCTTGAACTTGAATAAATTCGAAGGGTATCTCGATGAAGCTCAGCTGACTCACCAAGCCCTTCATCTGCTGGAGGAAAACAAGTTTTGGGCTGGTGTGGTTTTTCCAGACATAGAGCCCACAACCAGCAGCCTTCCACCACATGTGACATACAAGATCCGGATGGACATCGATGCAGTGGAGAAAACAAACAAAATCAAAGACAGGTGAGCGATGGTTCTTCCTCACTTCTGGCCTCTCAGGTTGGACTCGATGGTCTTTGAGGTCTCTTCCAACCTTAGTGATACTGAACTAATACTGAAGGGGAAGTTTAGGCTCGAGGTGAGGAGAAAGTTCCTCACTGAGAGAGTTGTTCACCATTGGAATGGGCTGCCCAGGGAGGTGGTGGAGTCACCATCCCTGGAGGTGTCTCTTCCAACCTTGGTGATACTGTATGATATTGTCTGTGATACTGTGTTTATTTGGGGGGGGGAACCACATGGCTCAGTTGGTAGAGCATAAGACTCCTACTTGCGAGGTCGTGGGTTCAAGCCTGCAGCAGTGTCTTCCTTTTTTGATGTGCAGATGTGGCTCATTTGGTAGTGCATAAGACCCTCAATGGGAAGGTCGTGAGTTCAAGCCTGCAGTGGGCAGTAGTGTCCTCCCTGCTCTAGTCATGAGGTCTGTGGTGACAGGTTGGATTCGATGATCTTTAAGGTCTCTTCCAACCTTAGTGATACTGAACTACTGAACTAATACTGAACTCTCATCCTATGAATGTGAGAGACATAAGGATATTAAGACCTGTGTTTGTGATGGTTTAAGCCTTAACTGGGAGTTAAGAGCTCAGATGGGGGCAAGGCTGAGAACCTCTCCCCCCCAACAGAGAGGGGGGAAAGGGAAATAAAAGGAAAGGAGCAAATCCACCAAATAGTAATTTGGAGTCAGCTTGGGAGTAGAGAGGTAAAGAGTTGTCTTTAAACAGTATATATATATATAGCAATACCAGGTAAGGTTCACAAGGACAAGGAACAAGGATGGGTGGGAGGGGGACAAAGAGGAAGAATACAAAACCAGTCTCTCTCTGAAGAGGCACAGAGGCAGCAGGGAGAAGGATCAGGCCCAACCATGTGGCAGAGGAGCAGGAGGACAGCTACAGTAGCTCTCATCCAGGAGAGGCAGGAGCCAAAAGGAGGCCTAATGACTGCAATGTCCTGCTTTTTACACCCTAGCTGGGCAGGGAGCGGGGAGTGGAACAGATTCCATTTCCCAGGGGGGAAAACGCCCTGTAGGGAGGGCAAAGCAGCCGCAAGCCCTCCCCCCTGCTTTGTTTCTTTTCAGCATGGGCATTAACCCACCCCAGTGTTGCAGACATTGTGACAGGTTTAGGCTATGCCTTTAAAGCTAGCTGTAGGTTTTATTCAGGCAGGAGAGTGAACAAGTACAAACAACTCCACAGTTGGGTGTAAGAGGAAAAACAAGAGATTATTCCAAACCAGTTTCCTTGGTCAGATGAGGGGGATGCATTTTTCTACCAATCTCACACTCCACTTTCATTCCATCTTTCTCTGCTGGTGTCTCTGCTTCGCTGGAGAGACCCTCCCTTATCAGCAAGCTTTGAGATAAGCAATACTGCCTTCCTAACAATGCTTTTGAGCTAACTAAAAATCTCTCTAACATTCTCTTTTTCCCTTCCCCTCCCTTCCCCAAACCTCTCCTCTCCTCATTAACCAGAGGAAAAAGGGGAGGGAGAGGTTGGGGGGAGCGAGGCAGTGTCCTCCTGTGCAAGGAGGATTTCTGTGCTGTTTTCTCTCAGTAAATACCTGTATGGTATTGTACATGCTGTATATTTGTACATATTCAATGCATTCCGTTGTAGCTTTGTAATTACAGCTTCCATTTGCTGCCCTGACTGAGCTTAGCCGAGTTTTTGTTAATGTGGGTGGGTTAAACCATCACATACATGCATGACAATCAGCTTCACTCTCCAGTAGTTCATGTGCAGTGTGCCTCAGAATCCATCTCCAGTTATCAGATGCTGACACAAGTGGTATCTCTCCTGCTGACAGCTAGGCCAAGCAGTGGGTAGGTGCATGGATACATGGCAAAGGGAATAGCTGTGCTCAGAATCCTGCTCAAGTCCCTAGGTGACTTCATCACTAGGAGAGGCAGACAAAGGACATCCTACGTGGATTGTGACTCAGCTTTCCTCCACCTGAGCAGCAGAACCTCTCTGCTGTTCTTCCTCAAGTCCCATTCACTTAAAGGGATAGTAGAAATGTCTCCCCTGACCATTCCCTAAAGCCACTCCATACCCAAATGATGTTCATGTGGGTTTTCTTTTCAGGTACTGGGATCCTGGTCCAAGAGCTGATCCCGTGGATGATTTACGTTATATCTGGGGAGGCTTTGCATATCTCCAAGACATGATTGAGCATGGGATCATAAAGACTCAGACCAGCACTGAAGTCCCAATGGGAATTTATCTGCAGCAAATGCCATATCCATGTTTTGTGGATGATGTGTGAGTAAAAGAAGTTTGTCTTAATTCTCATGAATACTTGGGTTGCTGACTGCTTTAAGACTCTCAGGCACCTAAATTTACTCTAGCCTAGGGTTTTTGTGCAAGATCAGGGGCTGAGACATAACCCAGACTTCAGAAGCCATCTTTGCCAAGATTCTACCCCTAATCCTGATCCTTGCAACCAGGCCTTGGTTGCAATCAGTGTCCAGCCCTAAAATGAACACAAGACACTGCCTCCTTAAGTGCCAGCCCTGTTCTTCTAGTGTTGTATATCACAATTTAAAGAAAGAGTCTGTTTTGCCTTACTTTTCCAGGCAATGATAATAACCTGACCTATACCTTCACACTGATTGCAGACAACAATTCATTGTCAGCAGGGCACCTCAGCTGTAGTGCTTTGATCCCTAACAATGTCAACCCTAGAACTACTCCAGTAATTACTAAGGACCCATAAAAACTGTGGTCTTTTAAAAAATTTATCCAACTAAAACTAAGCCTTGTGCTGGAAGGTGTCCAGAGAAGGGCAACAAAGCTGGGGAGGGGTCTGGAGCACAGCCCTGTGAGGAGAGGCTGAGGGAGCTGGGGTTGCTTAGCCTGGAGAAATGGAGGCTCAAGGCAGGCCTCATTGCTGTCTACAACTACCTGAAGGGAGGTTGTAGCCAGGTGGGGATTGGTCTCTTCTCCCAGGCAACCAGCACCAGAACAAGAGGACACAGTGTCAAGCTGTGCCAGGGGAGGTTTAGGCTGAATGTTAGGATGAAATTCTTCCCAGAAAGAGAGATTGGCCACTGGAATGTGCTGCCCAGGGAGGTGATGGAATCACCATCACTGGAGGTGTTCAAGAGAAGCCTGGATGAGGCACTCGGTGCCATGGTTGAGTTGATCAGATGGTGTTGGGTGATAGGTTGGACTCGGTGATCTCAAAGGTCTTTTCTAACCTGGTTAATGCTATTCTAAAAAGAGTGCTCTGGGTTGGAAGGTACCTCCAAAGCTCATCCAGTCCAACCCCCCTGCAGGCAGCATGGACATCCTCAACTAGATCAGGCTGCCCAGAGCCCTGTCCAGCTTCACCTTGAATATCTCCAGGGATGGGGCCCCAACCCTGGGCAACCTGTTCCAGTGTTCCACCACCCTCATGGTGCAGAACCTGTTCCTAACATCCAATCTCAATCTGCTCTGCTCTGGTTTGAAGCCATTGCCCCTGGTCCTGTCCCTGCAGGCCTTTGCAAACAGTCTCTCTGCAGCCTTCTTGTAGCCCCCTTCCAGGTACTGGAAGGTTGCTATTAGGTCTCCCCAGAGCCTTCCCATCTCCAGGCTGAACACCTCCAGCTCCCTCAGCCTGTCCCCAGAGCAGAGCTGCTCCAACCCCCTGATCATTTTCATGGCCCTCCTCTGGACCCTCTCTGTCAGGTCCATGTCCTTCCTGTGTTAAGGGCTCCAGAGCTGTACAGAGCACACCAGGTGAGGTCTCAGCATAGCAGAGCAGAGGGGCAGGATCCCCTCTCTTCATCTCTGGCCATGCTGCTTTGGATGCAGCCCAGGCTGCCATTTCATCCCCAAAAAAGCTCTGTCTCATCCTGACATCACACCTGGGGCAGTGCTCCACCCAGGAGCATCTGGCAGGACTGAGCAGCCTTACAGTCTGAGGGGAAGTACAGAGAAAGGGAGCAGCACGTTCATCACAGCAGCTGGTCCCTGCACTGCTGGTTTGGAAGTGGTACTGTGTGGGACATTCCCCCAGCTCATGGCTTGGATGAAAATCAGAAGCCTTGGTGGCAGCACCTGAAGCTTTTAGTACTTCATTTACTTAGTTCTTTTGCCAGTGACTCTTGGGAGCATGAAAGCATAGTTGATGCTCTGAGACTGTTAAAATCAGCATGTGTCTTAAAATGCTCCTTCTGCATCACTGCATTATGGCAGTTCCTGGTGATGAGAGATGCATTTTCATGAGCCATCTTGGATGACCCTTAGAATCTCTCTTCAAAATAGAAATCACATTTATCTGCTTGAGGAGAGTGCAGCAACTGTTGGTTCATTAACATTTGTCTTGCTTGTGAAGTTCACTAGCAACATGTTGTTGATGTTTGGATGGAGAATGTTCAGTTCCATGTGTAATAGATGTGTTCTTCCCCACCCTTTTCATCCTTGCTTTTCATCTCAGCATTTCTCTGTTTCACCTGAATCTAATAATTTCTTCCTTCTTGCTTTGGCAGCTTCATGATCACTTTAAATCGCTCCTTTCCCATCTTCATGGTGCTTGCCTGGGTGTATTCGGTCTCCATGGTTGTGAAGAGCATAGTGCTGGAGAAGGAAATGCGCCTGAAAGAGGCCATGAAGAACAGGGGGATAACTAATGGGGTGATTTGGTGCTCTTGGTTCCTAGACAGCTTCATCATGATGGCTGTGAGCACGTTCCTCCTCACAGCGCTGGTTATGGTAAGGATTGCTAGCCCCAAAGTCACTCCTGATAGCTTCAATGTTTGGTTATATAAACCCTAAGCACTTGGATAAGGAGGAATGCCCTTACATCTTTTCTGATGGGGGGCACTGCTGGTGGTATAAATGCACAGTAGGAGTGGAGGGGGGCTGGGCCTGGCTGTGGGCCAAATGCCCACGGACGCTGCTCTCACTCCCCTTGTAAGATCGACAGGGCAGAGGGGAAAATCCACAATAGGCCTGGAATAAGCTAGAAGCAATCTAATAATGCAAAGCCAAGGCAAAGAGAGTGTTATCACAGTATCACTGAGGTTGGAAGAGACCTCGAGGATCATCGAGTCCTACCTGTCACCACAGACCTCATGACTAGACCATGGCACCAAGTGCCACATCCAATCCCCTCTTGAACACTCCAGGGATGGTGACTCCACCACCTCCCTGGGCAGCACATTCCAATGGCAAAAGACTCTCTCAGTGAAGAACTTTCTCCTCACCTTCAGCCTAAACTTCCCCTGGCGCAGCCTGAGACTGTGTCCTCTTGTTCTGGTGCTGGTTGCTACCCTGTAGCTCTGCATGGGGTTGCTGTGGCCAAAGTGCAGCACCTGGCACTTGGGACTTGTTGAATGCCATCCCATTGGACTCCACCCATTTGTCCAGTCGGTCGAGGTCCCTCTGCAGAGCCCTTCTGCCTTCTAACTGACCAACATCTGCTCCTAACTTGGTGTCATCTGCAAGTTTTCTGATGACTGACTCAATCCCCTCATCCAGATCATCAACGAAGATATTAAAGAGCACAGGGCCCAGCACTGATCCCTGGGGCACACCACTGGTGCCTGGCTGCTAGCTGGATGTGGCACCATTCACCACCACTCTCTGGGCTCAGCCTCCAGCCAGTTCCTAACCCAGCTCAGAGTGCTGTTGTCCAAGCCATGAGCTGACAGCTTAGCCAGCAGTTTGCTGTGGGGGACAGTGTCAAAGACCTTGCTGAAGTCCAGGTAGACCACATCCACAGGCCTAGTCCCCATCAGCAGACAGGGTTTGGGTCACTCCCAGGAAGCAGGGCTCTGCTTGTAGTGGTTGCTGCGGAGGACAAATGCCATGGACAAAGATCCTACACTTCCTTCTTTCACTTAGCTTATATATCTGAGCTGATGTCATGTGGCATGGAATACCCCTTTGGTCAGTGTGGGTCAGCTGTCCTGGTTGTGTCTCCTCCCAAGATCTTGCCCCTCCTCAGCATACTCTTGGGGCAGGGCAATGTTGGCAAAGCACAGCTCGGGTGCTCATTCAGCAGTAGCAAAAGCACTGCTGTGTTATCCACGCCCAGCTACAGCCCTGCAGAGATGCTCTGAGGAGAATTAACTCCAGCTCAGCCAAACCCAGTATGAGGAGTTCAATCCACTCCATCTGTGAGCCTCTGCTGATGAGCTGTTCTAGTTCCTTGTGGTTGTGTCACAGCTTGGGGGGACAGAGAAAGCCTGCTATTTTGGCTGCACTCATTTAATTGACACAGTCTCAAGCTACACCAGGGGAAGTTTAGGCTCGAGGTAAGGAGAAAGTTCGTCACTGAGAGAGTCATTCGCCATTGGAATGTGCTGCCCAGGGAGGTGGTGGAGTCACTGTCCCTGGAGGTGTTCAAGAGGGGATTGGATGTGGCACTTGGTGCCATGATTTAGTCATGAGGTTTGGGTGACAGGTTGGATTTGATGATCTTTGAGGTCTCTTCCAACCTTGGTGATACTGTGATTAAAAACCAGGAGGCGATAATACCCAAGAGGAATGTGCTGACACCTGTAATTGGCTTCCCTCTCTGGATGTCACTGTGCCAGTGTGAGGCACTTTGTAAATACAGTCTTATGAGAGAGTGTATCACTTGATAGAGCAGTCTCAGAGGCCCAGCAGCATGTTGCAATAATGTTGAGACCTATTTATAGCCTTGTAGTCTTGTTTAAGCCTTGTGTATGCCCCAGCACACAGTTGAGCCTGGTAAGTAGGTCTCAACACTGGGGCTTCTTAGGACTAAATGGATAATCAGCAGTAGTACATGCTCCTCTTGAGAGGGAGTATTTGCCAGAAAAACCCTCTAGGCAAGAAAGGTCAATAAAGGTTTGTTCAGCAGCTTAGTTAGCGCACAAGGATCACTGAGAAACTGCACTTGGGCTCCTCAGCTGTGAGACTCTGCTGGAGTTTGAACATAGTTTCTGTGCAGAATCACAGAATCACCAAGGTTGGAAGAGACCTCAAAGATCATCGAGTCCAACCTGTCACCACAGACCTCATGACTAGACCATGGCACCAAGTGCCACATCCAATCCCCTCTTGAACACCTCCAGGGATGGTGACTCCACCACCTCCCTGGGCAGCACATTCCAATGACAAATGACTCTCTCTGTGAAGAACTTTCTCCTCACCTCCAGCCTAAACTTCCCCTGGCACAGCTTGAGACTGTGTCCTCTTGTTCTGGTGCTGGTTGCCTGGGAGAAGAGACCAACCCCTTCCTGGCTACAACCTCCCTTCCAATGAATGCAGGCATATTTCTCTTGGAATCATTTGCTTCTTAAATGGTGCTGTAGAATGGTTGTCTTCAGTCTGTTACCATCTTAATTCAGTCATCAAAGATGAATATGAACTCCACAGCCTGATTTGTTACCCTGAAGTCACAATCCCGGAGCAGGGATAAAGTCAGATGAAGGATTTGTTGTCGCAAGGAGCGCAGGTGTTGAAATATTACTGTCTGGGAGAGTCAGAGGTCATCCTAGGTAAGACAGACTGGTTTGTTGCTCACTGCACAGCAGATGGCAGTGGTAATTCTGGCACAGGAGCTGGTGGGGCTTTTTGGAAGGGCTTTAACCTAGGCTTGAAGGGGGAGGGTGTTAAACACAGCAGTACTATAGATCAACCGATGGAGGCTGGGGGTGGTAAGCTGGAGTCAGGGGTGAAACCAGCAGCCCAGCTGAAGTGCATGCACACTAATGCACACAGTATGAGTAACAAAAGATCTGGAAGCCTTGTTGCAGCAGGAAAGTTATGATGTAGTTGCCATCACAGAAACATGGTGGGATGACTCACATGACTGGAGTGCTGTAATTGATGGCTGCAGTTTCTTCAGGAGAGACAGGCGAGGGAGGAGGGGTGGAGGGGTGGCCCTGTACATGAGGGAGGCTCTAGGCACCATGGAACTAGAGATTAAGGATGATCAGGTTGAGTCCCTATGGATAAGGATTAGGGGGAAGGCCAACAAGGCTGACATCCTGGTTGGAGTCTGTTATTGTAACTAAATTTTAAAGGCATAGCCTAAAACCACCACAGTTATAGACCACCCAACCAGGGAGAAGAGGTTGATTCATTGTTCTTTAAGCAGCTGGAGCCTGCCTCAAGATCACTTGCCCTTGTTCTTGTGGGTGACTTCAACCTGACAGACATCTGCTGGGAATTAAACACTGCAGAGAAGAGGCAGTCTAGAAGGTTCCTACAGTGTGTGGAGGACAGCTTCCTATCCCAGCTGCTGCGTGAGCCTGCCAGGGGTGCAGCCCTGCTCGACCTGCTCTTTACAAACAGAGAAGGGCTGGTGGGGGATGTGGTGGCTGGAGGCTGTCTGGAGTCCAGTGACCAGGAGATAACTGAGTGTTCAATATAGGGTGAAACCAGGAGGGGCAGCAACAAAAACCTCCACTCTGGACTTCCAAAGGGCAGACTGCAGCTTGTTTAAGGAACTAACTCGGAAAGTTCCTCAGGAAACAGCCCTTAAAAACAAAGGGGTCCAGGTGCCATGGGTTAGTTGTTTAGGTGGGTTGGATTGGTTGATGGGTTGGACTTGATGATCTTGAAGGTCTCTTCCAACCTGGTCTGGTCTGGTCTATTCTATTCTATTCTATTCTATTCTATTCTATTCTATTCTATTCTATTCTATTCTATTCTATTCTATTCTATTCTATTCTATTCTATTCTATTCTATTCTGGAGGGCTGGACCTGCTTCAAGAAAGAACTCTTGAGGGCACAGGAAGAGCTGTGCCAAGGTGCCAGAAGATGAGCCAGCGAGGGTGACAGCCAGATGGGATGGGCAAAGAGCTTCTAAAGGAATTAAGGGGGGAAAAGAGGCTATAACCCCCCTGGGAAAAAAGGGGAGATATCCCAGGAAGAGTTTAAGGACATTGCATTGATGATCTGGATGAGGGGGTCAAGTCAGTCATCAGCGGGTTTGCAGATGACACAAAGTTAGGAGCAGATGTTGGTCAGTTAGAGGGCAGAAGGGCTCTGCAGAGGGACCTTGACCAACTGGACAGATGGGCAGAATCCAATGGGATGGCATTCAACAAGTCCAAGTGCCAGGTGCTGCACTTTGTCTATGGCAATCCCATGCAGAGCTACAGGCTGGGGTCAGAGTGGCTGGAGAGCTCCCAAACAGAGAGGCACCTGGGGGTGCTGATTGACAGCCACCTGAACATGAGCCAGCAGTGTGCCCAGGTGGCCAAGAAGGCCAATGGCATCCTGGCCTGCATCAAGAATAGTGTGGGCAGCAGGAGCAGGGAAGTCATTGCGCCCCTGTACTCTGCACTGGTTAGGTCACACCTTGAGTCCTGTGTCCAGTTCTGGGCCCCTGAATTTAAGAAGGTCATCGAGACACTTGAAGGTGTCCAGAGAAGAGCAACAAGGCTGGCGAGAGGCCTTGAACACAGCCCTGTGAGGAGAGGCTGAGAGAGCTGGGATTGTTTAGCCTGGAGAAGAGGAGGCTCAGGGGTGACCTCATTGCCCTCGACAACTACCTGAAAGGTGGTTGTAGCCAGGAAGGGGTTGGTCTCTTCTCCCAGGCAACCAGCACCAGAAGGAGAGAGCACAGTCTCACTCAGGCTGTGCGAGGGGAGGTTTAGGCTGGAGGTGAGGAGAAGTCCCTCGTAGAGACAGAGCTTTGCCATTGGAATGGGCTGCCCGGGGAGGTGGTGCTGTCCCTGGAGATCTTCAAGGAAAGCCTGGATGAGGCATTTAGTGCCATGGTCTAGTTGATTGGATAGGGCTGGGTGATAGGTTGGACTGGATGATCTTGGAGGTGTCTTCCAACCTGGCTGATTCTGTGATTCTGTGACCTTTGCTGCTAGTTCAGCAAGCTGCCAGGCTGCTAAGTTGTGCCATCTTCCTTTTGCTTTTCAGTGTGGAGGAGTACTGCATTACAGCAGCCCACTGCTCTTCTTTCTGTTCCTAATGACGTTCACCACAGCCAGCATAATGCAGTGTTTCCTCTTCAGCACCTTCTTTTCCAAAGCAAATCTGGCAGCTGCCTGCAGTGGAGTCATCTACTTCTCCTTGTACCTGCCCCACATTGTCTGCTTTGTCTGGCAAGACCGCATGACGGTTAACCTGAAGAGCCTGCTGGTGAGTCTGTCACTGAGGCGGTAGGACACACCTGGGTTTGAATTTCAGCATCCTTTCCCACTGTTTGTGCATGAATGCCTCTTCCTCCCTGCTTTCTTCGCTCAGAGGAGACCTCTGAGCCTCTCTGCAAGTGACTTAAGCCTTCAGCAGGCCTGGTGAGCCAGAGAGATTTTGATGTCTGTTGGAAAACTCAGCAAAAGTTATTTCACTTTTTGCATGCCAGGAAATGAGCTTCCCCTGGGAAAATGTTTTGAGCACTTCCTTACAAGGCAAAGCAAATTTGACTTCTGTTATGTTTGATAAGCACAAAGGCAAGGCACAAAATTAAGGTAGCTGTCTTTCTCATGCACTGCAGTCCAGTTAAGAAGGTCATATAGAGGGATGAGAGTGCCTCAGGTTCCCATTCCTTCTTTACCTAAACACAGTGTCAGGAGCCCACCGTGCCCTCATGCAGCCCAGAATGCCAATCGTATCCTGGGGTGCATCAGGAAGAGTGTGGCCAGCAGATCAACCCCATGCAGAGCTACAGGCTGGGGTTGGAGTCCCAGGTCCCTCTCTGCCTGGCTGCTCTCCAGCCTCTCTGACCCCAGCCTGCAGCACTGCATGGGGTTGCTGTGGCCAATGTGCAGAACCCGGCACTTGGATGTGTTCAATCTCCTGCCCTTGGACTCTGCCCATCTGTCCAGCCTGGCAAGGTCCCTCTGCAGAGCTCTCCTACCCTCTAACAGATCAACTCCTGCCCCCAGCTTGGTATCATCTGCAAATTTACTGACGGTGGACTCAATCCCCTCATCCAGATCATCAGTGAAGATGTTAAAGAGCACAGGGCCCAGCACTGATCACTGGAGGACACCACTGGTGCCTGGCTGTCAGCTGGCTGTGGCACCATTCACCACCACTCTCTGGGCTCAGCCTCCAGCCAGTGGACAGCAGAGCCATGTCTAAGCCATGAGCTGACAGCTTGGCCAGGTGGTTTATACTTAGCAGGGTATGATAATGCCTCTCTGAGCTGCTGCTGGGATCCCTCTTGTGCCCTTATTTTCCTCCAGCCTGACACTCTGGGCTGAACTGCCTATCCCGTGGAGCAGCACTGTGGCACTTCTTGCGCTGGTTTTGCAAAGCAGCATTGAAGAGGATGCTTGGGCACTACATTGGTTTGTTAGTTGTCTGAGAATCAGGTAGCAGATGCAGCAGGGGAGCAGATGGTTGTGGTTTTCCTTATCCTGAGCTCTCTGTCTCGTTATCCATAAGGGCCCTGCCCCAGAGTCAGGGAACGTTTTGTTTCTCAAAACCAGGTAAAGGTGCACACTGTCAGCCTCTGGATGACTGTATAGTATCTTCTGAGTAGAGACATGGATGTTAAAACAAGGAGGTGTTGCTTAGTCGCTAAAGCACGCTGAGTGAAGATCGGATTCAGCCTATTGCAGCTTAGAGTTGCTGCCATTCGGAGGCATTGAACATCCCAGCACAAGATAAAAGTGAAAGCACTTTCCCCCAGAACATTCATTAGGCATTGCTAAGTTTTGCACTCCAGCTCCTGAAGGCTGTGCAGAATGTCCCCATGGCTGAGCTGAATGTCCTTTTCCCTTTATTCCAGAGCCTGATTCCTCAAGTAGCTTTTGGGTTTGGTACAGAGTATTTGTCACGCTACGAAGAACAAGGTCTTGGCCTGCAGTGGGATAACATCAGAACCAGTCCCTTGGAAGGAGATCAATATAGCTTCCTTTTTGCCATTAAAATGATGCTTTTTGATGCTTCCCTCTATGGAATACTTGCTTGGTATCTTGACAACGTGTTTCCAGGTAAGAACATTTCTTATTCATGGTAGGTAGTGGTAGATGTTGTAAACTCTGTTATTCTGAGCAGTTCCTGAGTAATTCTCTGTCAGAAGGAAAGGTGTTTGACAGTGCAGACAGTGAGCCTTAGCCAGTACAGAACTTCTCTCTCTCTCTCTTTTTTGCTTTCCCCTATTTTAGTCCTGAAAATAATGAGAAAGGAGAATGGAATGGAATGGACCAGAATAGAATAGAATAGAATAGACCAGACGAGACCAGGTTGGAAGAGACCTTTGGAATCATTGAGTCCAACCTATCACTCAGCACCATCTAATCAACTAAACCATGGCACCAAGTGCCTCATCCAGGCTCATCTTAAAAGCCTCCAGGGATGGTGACTCCACCACCTCCCTGGGCAGCACATCCCAAGGGCCAGTCTCTCTTTCTGTGTAGAACTTCTTCCTAACATCCAGTCTGACCCTTCCCTGGCACAGCTTGAGACTGTGTCCTCTTGTTCTGGTGCTGGTTGCCTGGGAGAAGAGACCAACCTCTCCCTGTCTACAACCTCCCTTCAGGTAGTTGTAGGGAGCAATGAGGTCTCCCCTGAGCCTCTTCTTCTCCAGGCTAAGCAACCCCAGCTCCCTCAGCCTCTCCTCACAGGGCTGTGCTCCAAACCCCTCCCCAGCTTTCTTGCCCTTCTCTGGACTCGTTCCAGCAACTCAACATCTTTCCTAAACTGAGGAGCCCAGAACTGGACACAGGACTCAAGGTATGGCCTAACCAGTGCAGTGTACAGGGGCACAATGACCTCCCTGCTCCTGCTGGCCACACTGTTCCTGATGCAGGCCAGGATGCCATTGGCCTTCTTGGCCACCTGGGCACACTGCTGGCTCATGTTCAGCCTACCATCGACCAGTACCCCCAGGTCCCTTTCTGCCTGGCTGCTCTCAGCCACTCTGACCCCAGCCTGTAGCACTGCATAGGGTTGTTGTGCTCAATGTGCAGAAGCTGACACTTACATGTGTGACCCTTAAAGACTGAGTGAGGCTGGGATCCATTCTGAAGCAGTCAGGGTGCTCCCTTGTTCCTCACCTGGCTCATGAGGATCAGATTGTCTTTGTGCAGGGAGGGACTTCATTCTGTAATGAAACATTCTGCTTCAGCACAGGTGAGGCCAGACAGATCCTGTGTGCTTGGAAGGTTCTACTCCTGCCCAAAAGAGGGAGGTGGGGGGGAGTTGTGTGAGGTACTTGGTGGATAGTCTGACCTTCTGATAAGCAACACTGGGACTGAAGGTGTTTATAGTTATGCCTCAGACCTTGCCTAGGTGAATTTGTGCCCGCTGAGGAACGTGCTTATCGCATGCTCTTCTCCTCCTTATCTTTGGTCTAGGGGACTACGGGCTCCCACAGCCTTGGTATTTCCCTGTGCAGGAATCTTACTGGCTTGGCTCAAGACACTCAGAAGCTGAGAAAACAGCCACTGCTGATGGTGAGTTCTGTCAAAGCTTTGGTGTTCAGAATTAGCTTCAAGACCACTGACCTGCTTAAAGGGCACTGTGTAACATTGCCGTTACCTGGGCTGCTGCAAAGGCTCCAGACGGCCACGCGGTGGGAATCTAAGCAGCTGCCACTAAGCTGGGAGCGGTGTCTGCTGTGATTAGAGTTATTAGAGGTGAGTCACTCCTCCACCTGAGAGCCTTTAGAGCAAGGGTAATATGCAACACCAAATTGCTGCTCTCTAACCTGCATCTTTTGACACATTCAGGGAGTTCTTACTGCTCAGTGCAAGGTTTGTGAAAGGAGTCAAGAACTGAGCGCATTGCTGATGCTACTTACACTCAGGCTCCCCTGTCTGTCCAAACCTGACTCTTTTCTGTCTGCTCTGATGCCAGTTCAAGTACATTTACTTTGGATTTAGGGGTAAGATCAACATTTATGCCACCCTTGGGCCAACTTGAATGAGAGCAAAAGTCCTGCTTTCATGATTGGTTCTCTGTGCACCAATAGTGGAGCAGTTCAGAACAATATGTGGGTGGTTGTATTTACATTTGAATTGATGGAGAGTGATTCTTGGGTAGGATAGAGATGTGCTGAGGGTGATGTTTTGAACTTGTGGACCACAGAAGGATAAGGAACTGGCTTGATGGCCCCACCCAAAGAGTGGCTGTCAATGGGTCCATGCCCCAGTGGAGGCCAGTGACAAGCGGAGTCCCTCAGGGATCAGTCCTGGGACCTGTCTTGTTCAACATCTTTGTGGGTGCCATGGACAGTGGCATTGAGTGCACCCTCAGCAAGTTTGCTGATGACACCAAGCTGTGTGGTGCAGCAGACAGCTGGAGGGAAGGGAGGCCATCCAGAGGGACCTGGACAGGCTGGAGAGGTGGGCACAAGCCAACCTCATGAGGTTCAACAAGACCAAGGGCAGGGTTGGTCTGGGTCAAGGCAATCCCAGGCACAAATCCAGGCTGGGCAGGGACTGGCTGGAAAGCAGCCCTGAGAAGAGACACTTGGGGGTGCTGGTGGAGGAGAAGCTCAACATGAGCTCTAAGTATGCACTTGCAGCCCGGAAAGCCAATCAGATCCTAGGCTGCATCAGGAGAAGTGTGGCCAGCAGGGCAAGGGAGGTGATTCTCCCGCTCTACTCAGCTCTGGGGGGACCTCACCTGGAGTACTGCCTCCAGTTCTGGAGCCCCTATTACAAGAGGGATCTGGAGGGGCTGGAAGGTGTCCAGAGAAGGGCCACGAGGATGAGCAGAGGGCTGGAGCACCTCTCCTATGAGGACAGACTGAAGGAGTTGGGGCTGTTCAGTCTGGAGAAAAGAAGGCTCCAAGGTGACCTCATTGTGGCCTTCCAGTATCTGAAGGGGGCTACAAGAGGGCTGGGGAGGGACTGCTCAGGATCTCAGGTGGTGCTAGGAGTAGGGGGAATGGAATGAAGCTGGAGGTGGGGAGATTCAGGCTGGAGGTGAGGAGGAAGTTCTTCCCCATGAGAGTGGTGAAGCCCTAGAATGGGTTGTCCAGGGAGGTGGTTGGGGCCCCGTCCCTGGAGGCGTTTAAGCCCAGGCTGGATGAGGCTCTGGCCAGGCTGATCTAGTGTGGGGTGTCCCTGCCCATGGCAGGGGGGTTGGGACTAGCTGATCCTTGTGGTCCCTTCCAACCCTGAATGATACTATGATACTATGAAGAATTAACATCTTCAGCCTTATCACCATCTTTAACCTTCTCACTGCTGACAAGGCAGGCTCACAGCAGGGTGATACTGTATATCAGAAGGCAGTTACTCCTTCTGTTAACATGCTGATAATATGTCCATGCTTTGATCCAAAAAGAGAAGGTTATAACATAGAATAGAATAGACCAGACCAGGTTGGAAAAGACCTTTGAGATCAAGTCCAACCTATCATCCAACACCATCTAATCAACTAAACCATGGCACCAAGCACCCCATCAAGTCTCTTCCTAAACACCTCCAGTGATGGTGACTCCACCACCTCCCCAGGCAGCACATTCCAATGGCCAATCTCTCTCTCTATGAAGAATTTCTTCCTAACATCCAGTCTGACCCTCCCCTGGTGCATCCTGAGAGTGTGTCCTCTTGTTCTGGTGCTGGTTGCCTGCAAGAAGAGACCAACCTCCTCCGGGCTACAACCTCCCTTCAGGTAGTTGTAGCAAGCAAGAAGGTCTCCCCTGAGCCTCCTCTTCTCCAGGCTAAGCAACCCCAGCTCCCTCAGCCTCTCTTCACAGGGCTGTGCTCCAAACCCCTCCCCAGCTTTGTTGCCCTTCTCTGGACACCTTCCAACAACTCAACATCTTTCCTAAACTTTGGGGCCCAGAACTGGACATGGGACTCAAGGTGTGGCCTAACCAGTGCTGAGTACAGGGCAGAATGACCTCCCTGCTCCTGCTGGCCACACTGTTCCTGATGCAGGCCAGGATGCCATTGGCCCTCCTGGCTGCCTGGGCACACTGCTGGCTCATGTTCAGCCTACCATCGACCAGCACCCCCAGGTCCCTCTCTACCTGGCCACTCTCCAGCCACTCTGACCCCAGCCTGTAGCACTGCATGGGGTTGCTGTGGCCAATGTGCAGAACCTGGCACTTGGATGTGTTCAGTCTCCTGCCCTTGGACTCTGCCCATCTGTCCAGCCTGTCGAGGTCCCTCTGCAAAGCCTTTCTACCCTCGTACAGATCAACTCCTGCCCCCAGCTTGCTGTCATCAGCAAATTTACTGCTGATGGACTCAATGCCCTCATCCAGATCATCAATGAAGATACTAAAGAGCATGGGGCCCAGCACTGATCCCTGGAGGACACCCATAGTGACTGGCTGCCAGCTGGCTGTGGCACCATTCCCCACCACTCTCTGGGCTCGGCCCTCCAGCCAGTTCCTAACCCAGTGCAGAGTGCTGCTGTCCAAGCCGTGAGCTGAGAGCTTGGCCAGCAGTTTGTTGGGCAACATAGGACAACATAGCCTGGCCACCACCTGTCTGGCAGGCAGCTTTGCAGAAAACTCGTCTGACAGCATAGGGAAAGCTTTTGTTCCTCAGTAGTAGTCAGAGACCAGATGCATCCTGAACATCATTAGCAAGAGTAAGTATAGCCATCAGTTCAGGTGAAGTGATTCTTCTCTTCTAGTCAGCACCAGTGAGACTGCATCTGGAGTACTGTGGTATCTGGCTTGGGTATCCTCACTGAACAGGCAAATGGAGCTCACCTGAGAGCCAGCAAGTTCATTAGGATCTGGAGGAGATAACACGTGAGGAAATGCTGGCAGAGCTACATCTGCTTAGCCTGAAGACACTAAATTAAGAGAAACTTCTCAAATGTGTCTCAATATAAGGAAAAAAAACCTGTATGTATTATGGAGGCAGTTAGGACACTGGAACAGGCTGCTTAGAAAGCTGGTGAAATCTTCCTTCTGAGATAGCCACCGGGACCTGCATTTGCCTTATTCTTTGAGGGTGGACTTTGGAAGTCCCTTCTGACCTCAATTAATCCCTGGTTACCTTAGCTAGCCTGTGCTGATCCTTACCTAATCCTCTCTACCAAACACTGCCTTGGGTTTTCTCAAGCGGGGACAGTTGGAAAGGTAATTTCTGATTGATTAATTAATTGGTAGGAGTGTCACAACCCAGTTATCCTGCACCCAGCCCTGGTCAGCAGGAGATGGTGCAGGGGTAGGATGCTAAGTTACAAATAATTCCCTTGGAGTAAATGAAGGCAAAGGGCTGCTGAACTGGGCTAGATAGATTGGACTGGAGCAGGGGGGAAATGGGAGGGGAAAGCAGTGTGAAAAATAGAGAAGGGATATCACCATTCTCTGGCTTCAACTAGGGCAGTTGTTGCACGAGCAGGGCCAAGTTTCTTGGCAGCAGGGGCAAACACTGTGAGGAGCGAGGGCAGGGGAAGCAGGGCCGTGCCGTGCGGGCTGCTCTGGGCTGCAAGCAGCGGGCAGCGGGGCCGTGCCATGCGGGCTGCTGCGGGCAGCGGGGCCGTGCCGTGCGGGCTGCTCCGGGCTGCAGACAGCGGGGCCGTGCCGTGCGGGCTGCTCCGGGCTGCGGGCAGCGGGGCCGTGCCGTGCGGGTTGCTGCGGGCTGCGGGCAGCGGGGCCGTGCCGTGAGGGCTGCTCTGGGCTGCGGACAGCGGGGCCGTGCCGTGCGGGCTGCTGCGGGCTGCGGGGCCGTGCCGTGCGGGCTGCTGCGGGCTGCTGCGGGCAGCGGGGCCGTGCCGTGCGGGCTGCTGCGGGCTGCTGCGGGCAGCGGGGCCGTGCCGTGCGGGCTGCTGCGGGCTGCTGCGGGCAGCGGGGCCGTGCCGTGCGGGCTGCTGCGGGCAGCGGGGCCGTGCCGTGCGGGCTGCAGGCTGCGGGCAGCGGGGCCGTGCCGTGCGGGCTGCTCCGGGCAGCGGGCAGCGGGGCCGTGCCGTGCGGGCTGCTCCGGGCAGCGGGCAGCGGGGCCGTGCCGTGCGGGCTGCTGCGGGCAGCGGGGCCGTGCCGTGCGGGCTGCGGGCAGCGGGGCCGTGCCGTGCGGGCTGCTGCGGGCTGCAGACAGCGGGGCCGTACCGTGCGGGCTGCTGCGGGCAGCGGGGCCGTGCCATGCCGTGTGGGCTGCACACAGCCCTGGGGTGGCGCTGAGACAAGCAGACCTCTCATGGTCGCAAGGAGGCGTCTGTTTCTTACTTGTTTGAAGAGCTAAGGCTCTTCAGTGCCTTGTCTTACATGAACAGCTCTAGAACTTCCCTCAGTTTCTATCTTTCTCCGAGGGTAATAAGAAATGTTTTCCTTGTTTATGGTAACTGCTGAAGGTGTTGGGAAGAAAACTGGCTAAGAAAATACCCTCATATAAATGCAGTGCTGAAAAGGAAGGTCAACTGGTAAATCATCTTGGTACTTGTAATATTTATGCCTGTGACCGTTTTAGGCTGCTCACTGCACATTAGGCTGCCAGTCTGAATGTGTCACACAGACCTTGCAGGGGCTCCCTCTTCTTGCATCATTCTTCTTCCTGTTTCAAGGCTGTTCCCATTAGTGATTTAATGTGACTGTTTCCTTTTGCAGCAGCAAGGTCTAAGACCAAATTGGAAAGCCAGGAATTCTTGTCTAAAAATTAACCCCAGCTTATTTGTTCCACCCTGGAGCTACTCTCTCAATCTGAGTGGCAGTTTAGCAATTTCTTTTTCATTTGCTCTCTTAATTTTGTTTTTCCTCCTCTCATTCCCAGTAAGTCTGGGAAATGTTTGCGTGGTCCTTCTCTTGGTGAGGTGACGGATTTGATCTAAGAGCTGCATGGACAAAGTAAGTTAGGGGCAGATGTTAGTCAGTTAGAGGGTAGAAAGGCTCTGCAGAGGGACCTCGACCGACTGGACAGATGGGCAGAGTCCAATGGGAGGGCATTCAACAAGTCCAAGTGCCGAGTGCTGCACTTTGGCTATGGCAACCCCATGCAGAGCTATAGGCTGGGGTCGGAGTGGCTGGAGAGCTCCCAAACAGAGAGGGACCTGGGGGTGCTGATCGACAGCCACCTGAATATGAGCCAGCAGTGTGCCCAGGTGGCCAGAGGGCCAATAGCATCCTGGCCTGCATTAGGAATAGTGTGGCCAGCAGGAGCAGGGAGGTCATAGTGCCCCTGTACTCTGCTCTGGTTAGGCCACACCTTGAGTCCTGTGTCCAGTTCTGGGCCCCTCAGTTTAAGAAGGACATCGAAACACTTGAGCGTGTCCAGAGAAGGGCAACAAGGCTGGGGAGAGGCCTTGAGCACAGCCCTGTGAGGAGAGGCTGAGGGAGCTGGGATTGTATAGCCTGGAGAAGAGGAGGCTCAGGGGTGACCTCATTGCCCTCTACAACTACCTGAAGGGAGGTTGTAGCCAGGAAGGGGTTGGCCTCTTCTCCCAGGCAACCAGCACCAGAACAAGGGGACACAGTCTCAAGCTGCGCCAGGGGAGGTTTAGACTTGAGGTGAGGAGGAAGTTCTTCACCGAGCGAGTCATTCGGCATTGGAATGTGCTGCCCAGGGAGGTGGTTGAGTCATCGACCCTGGAGGCGTTCAAGGGGAGATTGGACGTGGCACTTGGTGCCATGGTCTAGTCATGGGGTCTGTGTTGATAGGTTGGACTTGATGATCCCCGAGGTCCTTTCCAACCTAAGTGATACTGTGATACTGTGATACTGTGATGTGCCTAATATCAGCCAGGATCTTCTAGTCTGTAATTGTCACTCATCTTCCTGAAGCATCCGTTCCTGGCACTGGGAAGCAGATTTTGAAGTGAGAATTTTAAATGTGAAGGAGGTGGTGTGTTCCTAACCTGAGTAAAGTCCAGGCCAATGCTCCTGGAGAGCTCAAGGACTACCTCCTGCTCCTCAAAGCACCTCTAGAGAGGAGAGGAAAGTGAATCTTTATTAACGGTTGGTTCCTTTTGGTTTATACAGACAAAACACCAGAGGCAGAAGGCTGCGTGGATCAGAAGGCCGTGGAAGGGGGGGAAAATGGAACAAAGAAATCTGAAGAACCTGAAAAGTCAGAAGAAAAGAAAGACAAGCAGGGGGAGAAGGATGGTAAAAACAAACAATGTAAACACAAACGAGACAAAGAACCCGGCGAGCAGGGGAAGCCTAAGACAGATGTCCAGGACAAAGATGAAATTAGTAAGGAGAGAAAGCAACCTGAGTAGCTCTGAGTTACTGTACTCCACTGTACTTCATAACAGATTAGACTCAGCAACAGCTTGAACTCAAACTGTGAGAACCCAGTAGGTTACGGAGGAGAGCGCGCAGCTGCCAGAGCTGAACTCGTGAGAGGCACTGACTCTCCCAGCCACCCTCTCACTGGCTCCTGCTGTGACAATCCTTTACACTGTACACTGCATTGGTTAGGCCACACCTTGAGTCCTGTGTCCAGTTCTGGGCCCCTCAGTTTAGGAAGGAGATTGACTTGCTGGAAGGTGTCCAGAGAAGGGCAACGAAGTTGGTGAGGGGTTTGGAACACAGCCCTGTGAGGAGAGGCTGAGGGAGCTGGGGTTGCTTAGCCTGGAGAAGAGGAGGCTCAGGGGTGACCTTATTTCTCTCTGTAACTACCTGAAGGGGGGTTGTAGGCAGGCAGAGGTTGGTCTCTTCTCCCAGGCAGCCAGTACCAGAACAAGAGAACACAGTCTCAGACTGCGCCAGGGGAGGTTTAGGCTGGAGGTTGGGAGGAAGTTTTACACAGAGAGAGTGATTGCCCATTGGAATGGGCTGCCTGGGGAGGTGGTGGAGTCACCATCATTGGAGGTGCTCAGGAGGAGACTTGATGGGGTGCTTGGTTGAATGGTTTAGTTGATTAGGTGGTGTTGGATGATGGGTTGGACACGATGATCTTGAAGGTCTCTTCCAACCTGGTCTGGTCTATTCTATTCTATTTTTTAGACTATTTCATCTGCCATGCATAAGGGCTGCCTTCCAGAAGAGCTCTGTAACTCGTTGTTTGCGGTGCAGAGGCAGGCATAGCAAGGCAGTGTTTGTGCTGAGGGAAGTCTCAGAGGCACAGACATGGATTTCTCAGAGTTAAACAGAGCCATAATCTCAATAAAAGTGCTTAGAAGAAGGCCCTTCTCTCCTAGCCCTCTTGTCCCTCCCCCCTCCCTTTTTTCCCCCATCTCTAGTGTGCCTTGCATCTGCAGAGAAAGACTAATTTCAAATGGATTTATCTGAAGTGTTCAGTGATGCTGGCTGCAGCCTGTTCTGATGCTGCCTAAGAATGTCCTGCCTGATTTGGCAGTCACACTGTTGTCTTTTGTGGGGAGCCAGAGAAGTTTCCTGCATGTGATGCTCAGAGGAATTTGTGTGGATTCTGTGGCCAAAAGCCACTGCTACAGAGAGCTGTGAGCCCACTCTGACTCACTTGCAAACTAAAGATAAAAGTGGGGTAATCAGAACCCCTCAGGCAGGCACTGGAAGCATGCATCTGTGTGAATGGAAGCAGGACAGGACTTCAAAAGGACAAAGACAGGCAGAGGGCAAAGGTTATTTCAGTCACCTTCTCCTGCTGCTGCCTTATCTTTGAGGCGCTGTGTTCCTCAGCTCCCAGGGTCCAGCTGCTCTGTGGCCACAGAGGAAGGCCTTTGCCTGTCACTGCACAAAAAAACCTTGCCTTTCCTTTCAGCCAGCCACACAGGAACTGCTGAGCATGTGGGTAAGCCAAGAGAAGGTTTGGGATGGTTCAAGGGTAGTTTCCAAATGGCTTCATGTAAGAGCTAGGGCTGCATCTGAGAGCACTGAGATGTGAAACTGACCTAATGACCTAGCTCTAGTGCTGCCCAATACTAGCACAGGAGAGTAGAAGAGGGCAGGCACTACAAACCTGTCCTAACTGCTTGGTGTGTTTTAAGTAGTTTTCACCAACCCCCCAGCCCCACCCCTTCAAAATGCTGCAGTCTCTGGGAAGAAAAAAGTTTACTCCCTGCAACCTTCTGTAAGTACAGAGAGATTTGTGTGTCAGAATGTTAGAGGCTGGAAGGCACCTCCAGAGATCATTGAGTCCAACCCCCAAAGGTGAGGTAAGGTACAATGAATCTGAGACTCCTTTTCAAAGCAAAGGAAAAGGTTGTCACAAATGCAGTTTTCATAGTATCATAGAATCAGTCAGGGTTGGAAGGGACCACAAGGATCATCCAGTTCCAACCCCCCTGCCATGGGCAGGGACACCCCACACTAGATCAGCCTGGCCAGAGCCTCATCCAGCCTGGCCTTAAACACCTCCAGGGACAGGGCCCCAACCACCTCCCTGCACAACCCATTCCAGGGCTTCACCACTCTCATGGGGAAGAACTTCCTCCTCACCTCCAGCCTGAATCTCCCCACCTCCAGCTTCATTCCATTCCCCCTACTCGTAGCACCACCTGAGATCATGAGCAGTCCCTCCCCAGCCTTCTTGTAGCCCCCTTCAGATCCTGGAAGGCCACAATGAGGTCACCTGGGAGCCTTCTCTTCTCCAGACTGAACAGCCCCAACTCCTTCAGTCTGTCCTCACAGGAGAGGTACTCCAGCCCTCTGCTCATCCTCGTGGCCCTTCTCTGGACACCTTCCAGCCCCTCCAGATCCCTCTTGTCATAGGGGCTCCAGAACTGGAGGCAGTACTCCAGGTGGGGTCTCCCCAGAGCTGAGCAGAGGGGGAGAATCACCTCCCTTGACCTTCTAGACTCATTATTTCAGCTCTCACGTATGGCATATCTGGGACTTTTGTCTGAGTGTTGCTCTATAGTGACAGTCATAGAAGCCCCTGGGGGAGGTGGGGCTGGTCTCACCCTCATGACATTGGCTGCTCTCCACCTCGGCCTGCTGAACAATTTAAGTAAACCTCAGTTGCAAAACAAGCCTCCCCTCCAAGCCTTGAGTACTCTGTGTCAACAGAAGGGGACAGGGTCTTCAGTTTAAGTGTCTCAGCTCCCATAATCCACATTGCCCAAGGGCTAAATCTACTTCAAAGGAAGTTTGTTTTCTCTAGAAGCTGATGCAATAAAATATCCTGGTGGTGCTATTTACAGTAATGCATTTTTAATCCTGAGACAAAGCCATCCCCGGCAGTGTTGGAGCTAGGTCCTGCCTGAGTCTTGAGCTGGCTTCAGCCAGGGGGTGAATTTCACCTACCAGGATAAAGGCAAATATACACATTTCTTTAAAGCATCATGGCCAAAGAATGCACAGCTGGGCAAATGATTTGAAAGGCAGACGTCACCCTGACTAGAAAGGCAACCTGCTGCTCATCTCATGTAATCTCTCAGCCTATCTAGGTATCCACAGACAATGAGCCCAGATAATCTTCTGGCTGCACAATGAGAACAGAAAGCATGTGCAGCTTCACCTGATCCAGTGAATTGCCTCTCCATTGACAGCTCTGGGCTGCACTTCTGTCTCTGGGCTGGGGGTAAATCCAAATCATTTTCACTGCTGTGAGAAGTTTTGCCTTGGTTTGGTGCTGACACCGATGGAGACCCTGCCCCCGGCACACGGCGCTGGGGGTTACTTGGGGCAGGTTCCTACTGCTGCACTTGCTGATGTGTTACCATTCAGGACTGGGATTAAAATGGGCCTTTTCCCTTCTTCTTTTCTTCTTCTCCTTTTTTTTGCCTTTCAAGGAAATACCTTCTTTGAGCCTGAGCCAACAGGATTGATCCCAGGAGTATGCCTCCAGAACCTGGTGAAGGTTTTTGCAAACAGGCCCAAGCCAGCAGTGGATGGGGTGAATATTACCTTTTATGAGGGCCAGATCACAGCCTTCCTTGGTCAGAATGGAGCAGGAAAGACAACTACCATGTAAGTTTATTTTATAAGGATCAGATCCAGGGCAGTGCTCTGTTGGTCTGTCCTGAGCAGTACTCATTTCACTCTTCCCTTTTCTCTGTGCTGGCCCCTGCAGCTTGATGCACAGCGTCACACTGTTTTTTATCACATAGGGGAATGATGCCCCTAGGCAAAGGGAAGATATCCTGGATTAGCTAAAACCCTGGGAAGGAGGCAAGGCATGGTACAGACAAGTGAAAGTCTTGCCAGGCTGAACAGATGGGCAGAGTCCAAGGGCAGGAGATTGAACACATCCAAGTGCCGGGTTCTGCACATTGGCCACAGCAACCCCAGGCAGTGCTACAGGCTGGGGTCAGAGTGGCTGAGAGCAGCCAGGCAGAGGGGGACCTGGGGGTGCTGATTGAGGGTAGGCTGAACATGACCCTGCAGTGTGCCCAGGTGGCCAAGAAGCCAATGGCATCCTGGCCTGTATCAGGAATAGTGTGGCCAGCAGGAGTAGGGAGGTCATTGTGCCCCTGTACACTGCACTGATTAGGCCACACCTTGAGTCCTGTGTCCAGTTCTGGGCCTCTCAGTTTAGGAAAGATGTTGAGATGCTGGAAAGTGTCCAGAGAAGGGCAACAAAGCTGGGGAGGGGTCTGGAGTCACCATCCCTGGAGGTGTTCAAGAGGGGATTGGATGTGGCACTTGGTGCCATGGTTTAGTCATGAGGTCTTGGGTGGCAGGTTGGACTTGATGATCTTTGAGGTCTTTTCCAACCTTGGTGATTCTGTGATTCTCTGGAGCACAGCCCTGTGAGGAGAGGCTGAGGGAGCTGGGGTTGCTTAGCCTGGAGAAGAGGAGGCTCAGGGGTGGCCTTATTGCTCTCTACAACTACCTGAAGGGAGGTTGTAGCCAGGAGGGGGTTAGTCTCTTCTCCCAGGCAACCAGCACCAGAACAAGAGGACACAGTCTCAAGCTGTGCCAGGGGAGGTTTAGGCTGGAAGTGAGGAAGAAATTCTTCATAGAGAGAGAGATTGCACATTGGAATGTGCTACCTAGGGAGGTGGTAGAGTCACCATCACTGGAGGTGTTTAGGAAGAGCCTGGATGGGGTGCTTGGTGCCATGGTTTGGTTGATTAGGTGGTGTTGGGTGATAGGTCCCTGATCCCCAGATCCCTTCAGGTGTTCAAGAGGGGGTTGGACGTGGCACTTGGTGCCATGGTCTAGTCATGAGGTCTTGGGTGACAGGTTGGACTTTGATGATCGTTGAGGTCTCTTCCAACCTTAGTTATACTGTGATAGGTTGGACTCGATGATCTCAAAGGTCTCGTCCGTATTTCATCACGGCCCGCAGTAAGAAGTCTTTGTGGTGTGTCTGGTGGACTCATGGCAAGCATCTTCCCTGGGAAGGCAGGAATGTGGCACTTCCTCGTTTTATTTTCCCAGGTCAATCGTGACAGGCCTCTTTCCACCCACATCTGGAACTGTGCTGATTGGCGGCCTGGATATTCAGACTCATATGGATTCTGTTCGACACAGACTAGGCATGTGCCCTCAGTACAACATCTTGTTCAACCAGTAAGTATCATGCTGTGCCAGCTTCCAGGATCCCACTCTGCATGCTTGACCCTCCCCAAAGCCTGTCTGGTTTCTCTCACTGGGGTGGCAGCAGGTACATCTCGGGGATGCTTCTCCAGTCCTCAACACTCACCTGGTGTAAGTGGTGTCCTTCTCCTGCAGAAATCTCCTGCATTGTTTAGCTGGGAACGAAGAAGCTTCCAAGGAAGATGGCAGTGGCCTTAGTGTGTCTGTGTTTCCTGTTGCAGTGTGGGTTAACAGGAGTTCAGCCTGGGGATTCATGAAGCATAATGTAGGTCTCCTAAAGGCAGTGGCATCTGGGCCAGCACCCAGCCTGAACCACCACACCCTATGAGGGGAGGCGAGGCTGAGGGAGCTGGGGTTGCTTAGGCTGGAGAGGAGTAGGCTCAGGGGAGACCTTACTGCTGTCTGCAACTACCTGAGGGAAGGTTGTGGCCAGGAGGGGGGTGGTCTCTTCTCCTAGGCAACCAGCAGCAGAACAGAAGGACACAGCCTCGGGCTGTGCCAGGGGAGGTTTGGGCTCGAGGTGAGGAGAAAGTTCTTCCCAGAGAGAGTTTTTGGCCATTGGAATGTGCTGCCCAGGGAGGTGGTGGAGTCCCCATCCCTGGAGGTGTTCAAGAGGGGATTGGACGTGGCACTTGGTGCCATGGTTTGGTAGTCATGAGGTGTTGGGTGACAGGTTGGACTTGATGATCTTTGAGGCCTTTTCCAGCCTTGTTGATTCTATGATTCTAAAGGGGAAGAAAACCCAAGTAACTCTGAGCTGGCAGTGCAGCTTCAGAGTGTTTCTGCAGCTATTTTGCATTCCCAGCCAACCTTTTGTTACCTACTCAGGTGAATTCCAGTGTCACTGCTCTCAGCTGGTGTTCCTCTCAGCAGCAGACTCTCTCCCTTAAACCAGCTGCTCACATTAGCTTCCTGTCACTCCCATAAATGGAGAGCTTGATGCCTGCTCCACCTGTCCTTTAATAATAGGTTTGGCTTTGAAAGTGCATTGATCCCAAAGGAGATCTATGATCTAGGTTTAAGGTCAAGCAGCCTCTCTTCCTTTAGCAAGGTAAAGCCAGAGTGAATTCTTTGCTACTTCTTTTAAACTGCCCTGGTGCTTTTCTGTCTGATTTCACAGGCTCACTGTGTCAGAGCACATCTTGTTCTACTCTCAGCTGAAAGGGAGATCCAAGGATGAAGCTGAGCAAGAGCTGGAAACAATGCTGGAAGACATGGGCCTCACACACAAAAGGAATGAAGAGGCTCAGAATTTGTCAGGTGCCCACAGGATCGTTCTGTGACCTTTCCCTTTGATTTGGGGCAATTACTGTTTGAATTTCATGTCTGAGGCCACACATCACTATGCACTGGGGAGGTCTTCAATGTCTAACAGTAAATGGGGCTGTACAAATGCTAAAGCTGCCACAACCTGTCCCTAAATGGCATCCTGACCTGCGTCAGGAACAGTGTGGCCAGCAGGATCAGGGAGGTCATTCTGCCCTTGTACACTGCACTGGTTAGGCCACACCTTGAGTCCTGTGTCCAGTTCTGGGCCCCTCAGTTTAGGAAGGATGTTGACTTGCTGGAATGAGTCCAGAGAAGGGCAACAAAGCTGGTGAGGGGCTTGGAGCACAGCCCTGTGAGGAGAGGCTGAGGGAGCTGGGGTTGCCTAGCCTGGAGAAGAGGAGGCTCAGGGGAGACCTCATTGCTCTCTACAACTCCCTGAAGGGGGGGTTGTAGCCAGGAGGGGGGTTGGTCTCTTCTCTGAGGCAACCAGAACAAGAGGACACAGTCTCAAGCTGTGCCAGGGGAAGTTTAGGCTGGAGGTGAGGAGAAAGTTCTTGCCAGAAAGAAAGATTGGCCCTTGGAATGTGCTGCCCAGGGAGGTGGTGGAGTCCCCATCCCTGGAGGTGTTCAAGAAGGGATTGGATGTGGCACTTGGTGCCATGGTTTAGTTGTCAGGAGGTGTTGGGTGACAGGTTGGACTCCATGATCTCTGAGGTCTCTTCCAACCTCATTGATCCTATGAGTCTACATATTTCAGACAAAACCATAATCATCTGGAACAAGCTGTTCTGAAATTTGACAGGAAAAAAAGGAATATGTGCTTGATAAAATTTTGCAGAAACATTTGAGAGAGGTTCTGCCTTGGGTCAGGTTGTTCCTACCCTGGAAAGCCACGTTGGTCACATCCCTGCCACTGACACGCCTCCTGCATGTGTCTGTCCTCTGGTAGGCGGAATGCAGAGGAAGCTGTCCGTGGCCATCGCTTTTGTGGGGGAAGCAAAAGTGGTTGTCCTGGATGAGCCCACGTCTGGAGTTGATCCCTATTCCAGGAGATCCATCTGGGATCTGCTGCTGAAGTATCGCTCAGGTACTGGGGTGGAGTCACCATCACTGGAGGCGCTTAGGAAGAGCCTGGATGGGGTGCTTGGTGCCATGGTTTAGTTGATTAGGTGGTGTTGGGTGACAGGTTGGACTTGATGATCTCAAAGGTCTCTTTCAACCTGGTTAGTTCTGTTCTATTCTATTCTAGTCCCCTCCCCTCCCCTCCCCTCCCCTCCCCTCCCCTCCCCTCCCCTCCCCTCCCCTCCCCTCCCCCTCCCCTCCCCTCCCCTCCCCTCCCCTCCCCTCCCCTCCCCTCCCCTCCCCTCCCCCTCCCCCTCCCCTCCCCTCCCCTCCCCCTCCCCTCCCCTCCCCTCTCCCTCTCTCCTCTCCTCTCCTCTCCTCTCCTCTCCTCTCCTCTCCTCTCCTCCTCTCCTCTCCTCTCCTCTCCTCTCCTCTCCTCTCCTCTCCTCTCCTCTCCTCTCCTCTCCTCTCCTCTCCCCTCCCCTCCCCCTCCCCTCCCCTCCCCTCCCCTCCCCTCCCCTCCCCTCCCCTCCTCTCCCCCTCCCCTCCCCTCCCCTCCCCTCCTCTTCCAAACCTCTCCTCTCCAAACCTCTCCTCTCCAACTGATGTTTTTTAAACCTGTCAGAGTTGCAGTGGTTTCCCTGCTGTGTAAACTGTTGTGAGTAGTTGGATGTGAATAGAAACAAGTGGGTTTTTTTTAACAGAATCTCTCTCTGGTGCAGGGAAGGCGCTGCACTAATTGCCAGAAAACTAAGCAGGTTTGAGTTCCAGAGAGAGTCCATGCCTTGAGCATTGCTCTGTGTTTCTCTTAGGCAGAACCATCATCCTTTCAACTCATCACATGGATGAGGCAGACATCCTTGGAGACAGAGTGGCCATCATATCCCAAGGCAAACTCTTCTGCTCAGGCTCTCCTGTGTTCCTGAAGAGCTGCTTTGGGTCTGGCTTTTATCTCACTCTTGTTCGCAAGATGAAGAACACCAGAACTGGAAGGGCTGCGGTAAGTATGCAGCTCTCTGTCTCTGCAGCTCTCTGTCTCAGTCTGAAAAGCAGGTATTCATCCACTACACTGTGGTGGTTTGAGCCTTAACTGGGATTTAAGGGCTCAGATGGGGGCCAGGCTGAGAATCCCTCCCCTGCGTCCCCCCTCCTCTTTCCCAATAGAGAGGAAAAAAAAAAGAAAGGGAAGGAGCAAATCCACCAAGAAATATCTTGGAGTCGGCTTGGAAGTAGAGAGGTAAAGAATTTCCTTTAAACAATATAGATATATATGTAACAATAACAGGAAGGGTTCACAAGGGTAAGGAACAAGGATGGATGGGGGGAAAAAACAAGAATACCAAACCAGTCTCTTTGAAGAGGTGTGGAGGAAGCAGGGAGGAGGATCAGGCCTGACCACGTGGCAGAGAAGCAGGGAGCCAGCAGCAGTCCTTGTCCAGGCAAAGGCAGGGCCCAAGAGAACTAATGGCTGCAGTGTTCTCCTTGTTATAGGCTTGCTGGGCAGGGAGGGGGAGTGGAACAGACTGACTCAGTTTCCCAGGGGGAAAACCCCCTGCAGGGAGGGCAATGCTCTCACAAGCCCTCCCCCCACCCCTGCTTCCAGGATGGGTGTAACCCATCACATACACTAAAGTAGAAAGGGATTCAGTGCTGCTTCAGGCTGTGCACAAAACTGATTCCAAAATGAACAAAGCAATGAGAAAAGCCAACAACACCTCGTGAAAGGATGCAGCCAGACAGGTGGATGTGAAGCCCTTGGTGGTCTGTGAAGAGTTAAGTATGTCTGAACCCTTACCAATGCAGCTCCCTTTGTCCGTATACTAGTCTTTCTGATACTTGTTTTTGGAGTAGACTTCTGGTAGACCTGGTCTGGTAACTAGCTCAAGTGCCAGCAGAGTCTAGATTGATCCATAGCTAAACCAGCCTTGCTTGAGAAGTGGGGATTGGGATTCTTCTGCTGTTGGTAGTGCTTCCAGTCTTGATGGCAACACAATTGGCATGCTCTTAGCCAATGCTGGTAGCATTTCTGGGGTTATTTTGCATGCAGTTTGGAAGTGACAGGTGCTTTGTGCAGGTGGATTGCTTAACCCAGTCCTCAGGTAAGGTTCAGTCTTCAAGATGCTCCAGATAGGATATTTCCCCCAACTCCTCTCCTACTTTTCTGGTTTGCATGTATCTGAAACACTGTCATCTTCCTATCTGTTTTTTTGTCCTTCTAGTCACTTTGTAGCTGTGGGTCCCAATGCTCCTGCTCCTGCTCCAGCTGTGCACAGAGGGACAAAGCAGCAGCTCCAGAGCAGGAACTGGATGGTAAGAAGTGGGAGGGTTCAGCATTCCAGCACATAGCTTTGTCTCTGTGATGCTACAATCTCATCTCACAGATCAATGCCACTGAGGCCCACTTCTTCAGTACCTGTACCTAGCTTCTCTAGTGTGTTTGGGTTGGTAAGGTTTCTTTGTGGCTCTCCTTACCATTGCCCCTTTTTGATGTATATTTGGTCTTGGGCACAGATGATGAACTGGAAGTTTGTATAGAATCAATAAGGCTGGAAAAGACCTCAGAGATCATCAAGTCCAACCTATCACCCAACACCTTATGACTAGCTAAACCATGCCTTCAAGTGCCACATCCAATCCTTCTCTGAACAGCTTTTTTAAACAGCAATCTCATTGGGTAGGACAGCATGAAAAAGGCAGAGTTAGGCACAGAGGAAAGCAAGAGAAGCTGAAGCAAGGTGAAAGCTATGTAAGAGAACGCAGAATGTAGTCAGGGGGGTTGCTAGGTGGATCACAGAGCAAAGGACACCAAAGGAACAGGGACCAGTTCCAACCTCTTCCAGTAGCAACCATGAGCCAGCTGGGATTGTCACCATGGACATTTCCCCAGTGCCACTGACAATGCCCAGGAATGCTCAGGAGTCCCTTTCTCCAATCTCCAGCACTTTTTGTTCTGCCTCTACAGAAGTGACTCTCCCAGAAGGTTCACCCTCAGCATCCTCACTCCACATCCCATGCCACCATGCAGGACACCCTCCAGGCTCTCCAGGGATGTGCCTCCATGATCACTTCCCACCCCTAATCCTCAGCTGAAGGTCTGCTTGTCTTTGCTAAGCAGATTAACTGTTTCCCAGGGGGAAAATGCCCTGCAGGGAGGGCAATGCTCTTACAAGCCCTCCCCCCTGCTTCCAGGATGGGCGTTAACCCATCACACTCAGCCATCTGTGAGTTCTGTAACAGCAGCCCCCTTCTGTACAGTGCAACCAGAGGCTTTGGAAGCCATGCTTGCTTAACATTCATTCTTGGGACTCTGTTTTGACTTTTCACAGGAGATCTGAACGAGTTAGCAGAAGTAATTCATCATCATGTTCCAGAAGCAAAATTAATTGAAAGCATTGGCCAGGAGCTTGTTTACCTTTTGCCCAACAAGCACTTCAAACAACGATCTTATGCCAGTCTCTTCAGAGAGCTGGAGGAGACACTGGATGACCTGGGGCTCAGCAGTTTTGGAGTTTCAGACACACCACTTGAAGAGGTAACACTTGAAGATAGAATAGACTAGACTATACTAGACCAGACCAGACCAGGTTGGAAGAGACCTTCAAGATCATCATGTCCAACCCATCAAGCAATCCAACCCACCTAAACAAGTAAACCATGGCACCATGCACCCCATCAAGTCTCCTCCTGAACACCTCCAATGATGGTGACTCCACCACCTCCCCAGGCAGCCCATTCCAATGGGCAATCACTCTCTCTGTATAGAACTTCCTCCTAAGCTCCAGCCTAAACTTCCCCTGGTGCAGCCTGAGGCTGTGTCCTCTTGTCTTGGTGCTGGCTGCCTGGGAGAAGAGACCAATCTCCGCCTGTCTACAACCTCCCTTCAGGAAGTTCTAGAGAGTAATAAGTTCTACCCTGATCCTCCTCCTCTCCAGGCTAAGCAACCCCAGCTCCCTCAGCCTCTCCTCACAGGGCTTGTGTTCCAAACCCTTCACCAACTTTGTTGCCCTTCTCTGGACTCATTCCAGCAAGTCAACCTCCTTCCTAAACTGAGGGGCCCAGAACTGGAGAATGACCTCCCTGCTCCTGCTGGCCACACTGTTCCTGATGCAGCCCAGGATGCCATTGGCCTTCTTGGCTGCCTGGGCACACTGCTGGCTCATGTTCAGCCTACCATCGGCCAGCACCCCCAGGTCCCTTTCTGCCTGGCTGCTCTCAGCCACTCTGACCCCAGCCTGTAGCACTGCCTGGGGTTGTTGTGGCCAATGTGCAGCACCTGGCACTTGGATGTGTTCAATCTCCTGCTGATCCTACACTGAGTCCCCAGAATGCTTTCTGAGGTCATTCCTGTTCTTGAATATGTAATCTTACTACTACCTAATATCCTCCCTTCAAAACATAGTCATGCATGCTGCACCACACTCAGAAGGTCTTTGGGAGTGGTGTAGAGAAAGGATCCAGGCCTTACTTCATGCTAAGATTATGGAGCATGACTTTGTGGTAGCATTATGGAGCCCGAAATCTGCCCCCCTTGGTACCTTCGTTTGTTCCTTTATTGCCTGAGATATTTCAGAAGAGGCCTCCAATTGTTCAGTGAGGAGGAGTACTGGGATGACATCTAATCTGCTTTCTGTTCCAGTAAAGGATGGTGTGTAGTACTCCAGAGGTCAGGTTACTGTACCTGTTCTATTCCTAACTGGGACATGTATTTGTCTATGGCAGGTTTTCCTAAGAGTCACAGCAGAAACTGACCCTGGGATTCAAGGAGCAGGTACAGATCCACAAACCAGTATCTGATAAACCTTCCTTGGGACTGTTCTGTATTCTGAATATCAAGTAAAGAAGACCCTCAGAACTTTCTGTGTGGTGTTCTGGACAAAATGAATTTGGTCAGCAAACATCTGCTTTCAGAGTCTGGCAAGATGACTTTTGTTTGACTTGGATGAGGTTGTTAGCTAACTAAATGTAATGGGTTGGGGCAGACCCCCTCCCCACCATGGGCAGAAATAACAACTCAGACAAACAGATTGCAAAACTGAGGGAAAGTTTAAATGGAAAGCAGTGAGTGTGTACAGAAAACCCCAGAAGCACAGTGACAAGAGAAACCCCAAAACAGACCCAGAAACATCCCATCCCCACCTGAGGGTGCACCCAAGATGACTCCCAGGGCTCCCTCCTTCCCCCCCCGCCTTACTGCTTGGCTAGACTCAGCTGGCCAGATCTGAGACTGCCCACCCCCCCCCCGTGGCCTTGGGCCTAGCCAGGCCCTTGGCTGGGAGACATCTCCCCCAGTTACCGGGTGGCGGAGAGGAAGGAAAGAGGAAGTGCCAGACCCCACCGTGGATTTTATAGTGGTGCAGGAATTATGGGAATGGAATACCTGGTTTCCTGTGACCACCCCCTGGGTTGGGCCCGCCCCTTGGGACCTCCCAGGTGTGGTCTGTGCAGTGGCATCCGGGCCAGCACCCACCACACTAAATGAAAGTGGAGTGTCATAGAATCAATAAGATTGGCAAAGACCTCAAAGATCATCAAGTCCAACCTGTCACCACAGACCTCATGGCTGCTATAGAATCATAGAACCAATAAGGTTGGAAAAGACCTGTGTCAAGCCCACAGGTGCCAATGGTTCTAGCAGTATTGTAAAGAGTACTTTGCTGACCATTACTCCATGAACTACACACAAGATTAACTTCCTGACAAGATGAACCCCCTGAGGAGTAAAAGCAGTGCTCCCGCCAGACGCAGCCGCAGTACAGCGGCTGCAATGAAAGCAATCTAGCCATGTGATGTGTACAGTTGGTGAAACCTGGAGCTCATTGAAATGCTTATGCTGCCTCCATGTATGAAGGATAAAGTGTCTTCTCTACCTCCTTTCATCTTCATCTAGGAGACACTCAAGAAAATGGTTCTACTCCTGGCAAAGCTTCTGCTGAGAGCCAGCCAGCTGACCAAAACACAAAACTGAGAGCTGATGACATGTCCCAAATGCCAGTGGGTACAGCAGGAGATCAAAATGAAGGCAAAGGGTCTCGACAGTATAAAGGTTTTGAGCTTGTACACCAGCAGATCAAAGCACTGCTGATTAAACGGTTCCACCACGCCTCCCGGAGCCACAAGGACTTCCTAGCCCAGGTATCCACTGACTTTTGTTCCCTTGACTCTTTCCTGCCTTCCCAGCCGCTGTCTTTTCCCAGTCACAGTATCACAGTATCACCAAAGTTGGAAGAGACCTCGAGGATCATCGAGTCCAACCTGTCACCACAGACCTCATGACTAGACCATGGCACCAAGTGCCACATCCAATCCCCTCTTGAACACCTCCAGGGATGGTGACTCCACCACCTCCCTGGGCAGCACATTCCAATGGCTAATGACTCTCTTGGTGAAGAATTTTCTCCTCACCTCCAGCCTAAACCTCCCCTGGCACACCTTGAGACTGTGTCCCCTTGTTCTGGTGCTGGTTACCTTGGAAAAGAGACCAACCCCCTCCTGGCTACAACCTCCCTTCAGGTAGTTGTAGAGGGCAATGAGGTCTCCCCTGAGCCTCCTCTTCTCCAGGCTAAACAACCCCAGCTCCCTCAGCCTCTCCTCACAGGGCTGTGCTCAAGGCCTCTCGCCAGCCTCTCACCAGTCATGTCTGGGGAAAGCAAGAGAGGTGCTGCAAATGAGTAACAGTGTCCCTGTCTGCTCCAATCATGATCCCAGCTCTGCTGTCTTTGATTGCATTTCTCCCTGCCTAGAGCCTGTCACCTGCACAGAGCTCATGGCTTGATCACTCCCAGTCCAGCCTTGTGTTCTTAACCTCATACAGTCCTGTGACAAACACAATCCTAACAGAAAGCACTGGGAATTCAATTGTTAGTGTTCAGGAGCTAAACCAGGTCTGATCTGCGTGCTTCTGCTCTCTCTCCTTTCTTTAGATATAGATATATATAACATTTCTTTTTGAGGTGTGTAGAGTGCCCCTCTGTAACAGACACTTAATAACCAAGAGTGATGTTTTCATGTTCCCTGCAGATTGTTCTCCCTGCTAGTTTTGTGTTGCTGTCTTTAATAATTACAGTCATTATTCCTCCATTTGGAGAGTATCCTGCCTTAAGCTTGCACCCCTGGATCTATGGACAACAGTTTACTTTCTTCAGGTAAGAGGAATCACATCTGTCACATATCAGAGTATCATAGTATCAGTATCATAGTATCAGTCAGGGTTGGAAGGGACCACAAGGATCATCTAGTTCCAACCCCCCTGCCATGGGCAGGGACACCCCACACTAGATGGTAGGCTTAACATGAGCCTGCAGTGTGCCCAGGCAGCCAAGAGGGCCAATGGCATCCTGGCCTGCATCAAGAACAGTGTGGCCAGCAGGAGCAGGGAGGTCATTCTGCCCCTGTACTCTGCACTGGTTAGGCCACACCTTGAGTCCTGTGCCCAGTTCTGGGCCCCTCAGTTTAGGAAGGATGTTGACTTGCTGGAACGAGTCCAGAGAAGAGCAACAAAGTTGGTGAGGGGTTTGGAACACAAGCCCTGTGAGGAGAGGCTGAGGGAGCTGGGGCTGCCTAGCCTGGAGAAGAGGAGACTCAGGGGTGACCTTATCACTCTCCACAACTACCTGAAGGGAGGTTGTAGACAGGCTAATGATGGTCTCTTCTCCCAGGCACCCAGTACCAGAACAAGAGGACACAGTCTCAGGCTGCGCCAGGGGAGGTTCAGGTTGGATGTTAGGAAGAAGTTCTATACAGAAAGAGTGATTGCCCATTGGAATGGGTTGCCCAGGGAGGTGGTGGAGTCGCCGTCATTGAAGGTGTTCAGAAGGAGACTTGATGGGGTGCTTGGTGCCATGGGTTAGCTGTTTAGGTGGGTTGGATTGGTTGATGGGTTGGACACGATGATCTTGAAGGTCTCTTCCAACCTGGTTTGGTTTTTTCTAATAAAGGTTTATTTAAAGGTTATTCTAAAGGCTGCCCAGAGCCTCATCCAGCCTGGGCTTAAACACCTCCAGGGACAGGGCCCCAACCACCTCCCTGCACAACCCATTCCAGGGCTTCACCACTCTCATGGGGAAGAACTTCCTCCTCACCTCCAGCCTCAATCTCCCCACCTCCAGCTTCATTCCATTCCCCCTACTCCTAGCACTACCTGAGATCCTGAGCAGTCCCTCCCCAGCCTTCTTGTAGCCCCCTTCAGATACTGGAAGGCCACAATGAGGTCACCTGGGAGTCTTCTCTTCTCCAGACTGAACAGCCCCAACTCCTTGAGTTTGTCCTCATAGGAGAGGTGCTCCAGCCCTCCGATCATCCTTCTGG
This sequence comes from Melanerpes formicivorus, assembly GCF_026170545.1. Lineage (NCBI taxonomy): Eukaryota > Metazoa > Chordata > Aves > Piciformes > Picidae > Melanerpes > Melanerpes formicivorus. Next base: position 2,270,914 of record NW_027142451.1, read on the forward strand.
CCCTTCTCTGGACACCTTCCAGCACCTCCACATCCCTCTTGCAATAGGAGCTCCAGAACTGGAGGCAGTACCTCAGGTGGGGTCTCCCTAGAGCTGAGCAGAGGGGGAGAATCACCTCCCTTGACAATCAGCCAGCCTCTTTTCGCTGGCGGGATCATGGGGTCCTGTTTCACTGGGTTTTTCATGCTCTATGTAGTATAGAAAAGGATTAACTCCTTTGGGGTGAAAAGAAGGAAAAAAACACCCCACCCACCCCAAAAAATCCCCCAACCAAAGCAAAACAAAAAATTAGATCCATCAGATTTAAGCCAGCATGAAACTGGTGCAAGGGGGGAACACAGCTGCTGCTGCCTCTCACCAATAAGTCTTCAACTATCTTCCTGTCTTTTGTACCTCCTCTTACCTGAATTCATGGCCCAAACGCTTGTAAAGTTGCATCTCCTGCCCAACAGGAGATCCAGGACAGTGAGAAATCAGTTTCTGATATGTCATGAGATGCCTCCTGTGTTTAGAGCCTAGGGAGAATCTCTGCCTGCTGAAGTGTGTTTGATTCGTTGATAGGCAGTTCAGTATTTGGGCAAAATCACAGTAAAAAAGATGAAAGCAGAGACTCAGGTTCTGTGAGTAGAATAGAATAGAATAGAATAGAATAGAATAGAATAGAATAGAATAGAATAGAATAGAATAGAATAGAATAGAATAGAATAGAATAGAATTAACAGGTTGGAAGAGACCTTTGAGATCATCGAGTCCAACCTGTCACCCAGCACCACCTGATCAACTAAACCATGGCACCAAGCACCCCATCAAGTCTCTTCCTAAACACCTCCAGGGATGGTGACTCCACTCCCTCCCTGGGCAGCACATTCCAATGGCCAATCTCTCTTTCTATTAAGAGCTTCTTCCTAACTTCCAGCCTAAACCTCCCCTGGCACAGCCTGAGACTGTGTCCTCTTGTTCTGGTGCTGGTTGGCTGGGAGAAGAGACCAACCCCCACCTGGCTACAACCTCCCTTCAGGTAGTTGTAGAGAGCAAGAAGGTCTCCCCTGAGCCTCCTCTTCTCCAGGCTAAGCAACCCCAGCTCCCTCAGCCTCTCCTCACAGGGCTGTGCTTCAGACCCCTCCCCAGTTTTGTTGCCCTTCTCTGGACACCTTCCAGCATCTCGACATCTTTCCTAAACTGAGGGGCCCAGAACTGGACACAGGACTCAAGGTGTGGCCTAACCAGTGCAGTGTACAGGGGCAGAATGACCTCCCTGCTCCTGCTGGCCACACTGTTCCTGATGCAGGCCAGGATGCCATTGGCCCTCTTGGCCACCTGGGCAGAACCATCGCTTTAAGCTGTTAAGCATCTTAGAAAGTTCTGGGGTGTCACATAAATGAAGTCACTGAAGTATCAGTAATTGGCGGGGGCAGTGGATTCTCCTCATGGCTGCCCTTCACCAGCTGCTGTGTGTGTTCCAGTACAATAGTCTAAGAGAAAAAAAAGAGTAAGAAGTTCAGTGAAAGCCTTCTCTTCTTCTCCTTGTAGCAACGAGCTCCCTGGCGCCGAGCGGACGGTCTCGCTCACCCATGCTCTCTTGAATAAACCGGGGTTTGGGAATCGCTGCATGAAGGATCAGCCTCTGGCGTAAGTTGCTGCCTGCTCTGTCTGGAATGGCATTCTAGCAGCACTGCTCCACCTGAGCAGTGAAACAGGAACGAGCTGGACTCACTTCTCACTAGAGCAAGGGCCTCAGGTATAATGTTGGCAGGAATAGAGTCATAGAATCAGAGAATCAACCAGGTGGGAAAAGGCCTCAGAGATCATGAAGTCCAACCTGTCACCCAACACCTCAGGATGTGGGACAGTGTCAAAGGCTTTGCTCAGGTCCAGGTCAATGACCTCAGTTGCTTGGCCTTCATCTATTGATGTTGTGACCTTGTCATAGAAGGCCACCAGAAGTGGCCTCCTCACTCTGAAGTAAGGACAACATTAGTAGAGCTCTTATTTAACGTTGTTCTACCCACATACCCTGCCTGTGAGTCCTGCTTTGGAGGAATTTGTCACTGGCTATGCTTTGCATCTGTTCCTTTCCCCCTGCCTCTCTCCCAGGCCATGGCATCCAGCAGCTTGATTCTTCTGGCTGTCCTCTCCTTTCTCTTGCTCTTCATCTCCTCTGCCTGGTACAGCAGGAACATAGAAGAGATATCAAAAACTACAGCAAAGATAGTGCATGAGCAAGGAAGAGGACAGCTTCTTCACAAAGAGATGTGCCCACTGCAGACTTTGTGTGTATCAATGTGTCTCAGGTCAACTCCTTGTCCCTTCAGTGTTCCATCTGCAAGCTGGAGACAGTAAGCCTGGCAGAGATGTGTGGAGAGATTGTTTTTGTTTACATTTACCAAGGTACTCTAATTATCCACAACTCACAGGATAAGAGCTGAGAGCATCATGTTTACTTGTGGTGTTGTGGAGGTGTGAGCTCCCATGAGCTTAGAGTCTGTTCCTCTGCACAGGGGCTACCCATGCAGTAACGTGACAACTGCCTGGAGCACACCTGCTGTTCCTCCTGACCTAAGCAGCTTCCTGCTGAGCCAAACGTGGAGCCCGGAGAACCCTTCACCTCCCTGCAAGTGCAGCTCTCACAAGAAACTCACCATGCTGCCAGAATGCCCAGCAGGGGCAGGAGGCCTCCCACCACCACAGGTTGTAAAATCTTTAACAGTTTTTATGTTGGGTTTTTTTTTTCCCTGTCAAAGAACAATGCTACCTTCTTTAAAGAAGAGGAAGGGAAGGAGAGAGAGGAAGAAAGAGAGGAAGAAGGAGGGAGCGAAAGAGAGGGAGGGAGAAAGAGGGAGCGAGGGAGAGGGAGGGAGAAGGAGGGAGAGAGGGAGAGGGAGAGGGAGGGAGCAAAAGAAGGAGAGGGAGAGGGAGGGAGCGGAAGAAGGAGAGGGAAAGGGAGAGGGAGGGGGAGGGAGTGAAAGACAGAAAGGGGGAAAGACCCCTTCCCTGCTTTGTTGCCCTTCTCTGGACACATTCAAGTCTCTCAGTGTCCTTCTTAAACTGAGGAGCCCAGAACTGGACACAGGACTCAAGGTGTGGCCTAACCAGTGCTGAGCACAGGGCACAGTGACTTCCCTGCTCCTGCTGGCCACACTGTTGCTGGTGCAGGCCAGGATGCCATTGGCATCCCAGTAATCCCTGCCCAACAGGCAGCCAAAGCTGAGTTTTCCTAAGTGCATGTTAGTGTATTTGAGAGGGAAATCCTTCTAAAACTTTAAATCCAAGTAGGATGCAAAGCTCTGGGGTTCTTCCTTTGCCTGTGGGGATCCTAGACCTCGAAGAGCAAGCTGTTTATCCCACTGTTCTCCTGATGTGATTCTTTTGTGTAACTTGTCAGAAAGATATAGCTCCAACTGGAGTCTCCAGGACAGCAAGAGTATGGCAATAATTGTGAAGTGTGTCTGAGCATGGACAGGCTGTGTGATGAAACAGGATGGCATTCAACAAGTCCAAGTGCCGGGTGCTGCACATTGGCCACAACAACCCCATGCAGAGCTACAGGCTGGGGTCAGAGTGGCTGAGAGCTGCCAAACAGAGAGGGACCTGGGGATGCTGATTGACAGCCACCTAAACATGAGCCAGCAGTGTGCCCAGGTGGCCAAGAAGGCCAATGGCATCCTGGCCTGCATCAGGAATAGTGTGGCCAGCAGGAGCAGGGAGGTCATTCTGCCCCTGTACTCTGCTTTGGTTAGGCCACACCTTGAGTCCTGTGTCCAGTTCTGGGCCCCTCAGTTTAGGAAGGACATTGAGAGACTTGAACATGTCCAGAGAAGGGCAACAAGGCTGGGGAGAGGCCTTGAGCACAGCCCTGTGAGGAGAGGCTGAGGGAGCTGGGGTTGCTTAGCCTGGAGAAGAGGAGGCTCAGGGGTGACCTCATTGCTCTCTACAACTCCCTGAAAGGTGGTTGTAGCTAGGAAGGGGTTGGTCTCTTCTGCCAGGCAACCAACACCAGAACAAGAGGACACAGTCTCAAGCTGTGCCAGGGGAAGTTTAGGCTCAAGGTGAGGAGAAAGTTCTTCCCAGAGAGAGTTGTTAGCCATTGGAACGTGATGCCCAGGGAGGTGGTGGAGTCACCACCACTGGAGGTGTTCAAGAGGGGATTGGATGTGGCACTTGGTGCCATGGTCTAGTCATGAGGTCTGTGGTGACATGTTGGACTCGATGATCATCGAGGTCTCTTCCAACCTTGGTGATACTGTGATATATGAAAACCCTGTGAGGATGCTACCAGTCTTCCTGTGTGTTGCCTAGGGTCAGCTAGACGTTTGTAATCCATCTTCTGTGCCATCCAGCACTGCCTCTCTCTGGACAGATGGAGAAACTTCTGTCAAGTTGATTAGACTTCCTGTCTAGGTCACTCCTAGACTGTTTCAGGGTGCAGACTTTGCCCTTTTTGAGCATAATCTGCCTTGAAATAAACTCAGCAAGGCCGAGGCCTTGAGTTTCACAGCAATTGGTAGTTGCAGAACTCATGCAGCATGATTTTTACTACACCATCACTGTAGGTGTTCAGGAGGAGACTTGGTGCCATGGTTTAGTTGTTTAGGAGGTGTTGGATTGGTTGATGGGTTGGACACAATCTTGAAGGTCTCTTCCAACCTGGTTTATTCTATTCTGTTCTAAAACAAACACGCACACACACACACACCCCCAAACCCACTACCCCAAGAAAAACCATGACAATCAAATGATCTACTGTGAAAGTGAACTTATCATAGTCACTTTTACTTCATAGAATCATAGAATCAACCAGGTTGGAAAAGACCTGAGAGACCATCAAGTCCAACCTGTCACCCAACACCTCCTGACTGATTAAACCATGGCACCAAGTGCCACGTCCAATCCCCTCTTGAACACCTCCAGGGATGGTGACTCCACCAACCCCCTGGGCAGCACATCCCAATGGCTAACAACTCTCTCTGTGAAGTTCTCCTTGCCTCCAGCCTAAACCTCCCCTGGCACAGTTTGAGACTGTGTCCTCTTGCTCTGGTGCTGGTTGCTAAATCATGGAAGATGACCTTGTCTTCAGTGGGACCTCAGTTTATTGGAAATGCTTTCTTCTTTCACAGTGAAGAAAAATCCTGGGGCACCAACACTGGCCTTTGCCAACAACTTGGGCAAAGCTTGAGGGGGAGACCAAGCACAGCTGTGTTGGGGCAAGGTGCCACAAACTTGTGTGGTTTCATGACTCTTAGTGAAGTGAGGCTATTTGGGGCACTTTCCTTCCAGGGAGACTATGAAACTGAGCCCAGCTGCTTTTGCTGGGGCTGCTGTGGCTGTAGAGCTGGCTGGGGTTGATGAGGTGTTCTTTCCTTTACAGAGAGTGCAGCAAAGCACAGAAATTCTTCAAGACCTGACCCACAGAAACATTTCAGATTTTCTGGTGAAAACATATCCCAAGCTGATAAAAGGGAGGTGAGGATGGATCTCTCTGTTGCTCACCTGCAGCATTGTGTACCTGGCCCTGAAATGCTCATGGAACAATGCCACAGCACCTGAGTTCTCATGCTGCTGTGTGTGGACTTGAGCAGCATATCCACGTTGATAGTATCATAGTATCAGTCAGGGTTGGATGGGACCACAATGATCGATCAGAGGGCTGGAGCACCTCTCCTGTGAGGACAGACTGAAGGAGTTGGGGTTGTTCAGTCTGGAGAAGAGAAGGCTCCGAGGTGACCTCATTGTGGCCTTCCAGGATCTGAAGGGGGCTACAAGAAGGCTGGGGAGGGACTGCTCAGGATCTCAGGTAGTGCTAGGAGTAGGGGGAATGGAATGAAGCTGGAGGTGGGGAGATTCAGGCTGGAGGGGAGGAGGAAGTTCTTCCCCATGAGAGTGGTGAAGCCCTGGAATGGGTTGTGCAGGGAGGTGGTTGGGGCCCCAGCCCTGGAGGTGTTTAAGGCCAGGCTGGATGAGGCTCATGATGGAAAAGGAGAAGATGCTGATTTTAGAGGAGTTAAATTGCCTTAACTGCACCTAGTTGTATGGTCAGGCACTCCTTCCTGGGCAGAGCCAAGTTCCAGTGTTCATGGTAACCATGTCAAAGGTGAGCAAACTGGTGCCTCACGTGCTGAGTTTGTGTTCCAGAGGAGCTGCAGCCAACCCAACACGGCCATCTGCCCCAGCTAATTCTCACTTGCTTCCCAGAAGTGCTGAAGAGCCCAAGGACAATGCTGCATAGATACATCTCTCCTCCTGAGGGCTCCTTAGCTGGCCCAAGTGCTGTGCATGGTAGCTAGCTGCGCAGCGTCCCTGGCCCACGCTTTCTGCTTGCTACCTTTCCCATTCACAGCAGAGCTCCTGAAATCCCTGTTCTCTTAGCTAAGTGCTGGCCACTTCTGACACAGCCTAATAATTTTAGGTATATCTCTTCAAAACCAGTTCCTAGGAGAGCAGTGTGTGTCACTGAAGTAATCTTGCTTATCTATACGAGCTGGGGATGAATGGTGCCAGGAAACAAGAACATAACAAACCAAAACCCCCAGAACACACTGCAGGAAATATCAAAAGTCCTCACAGCAGCAGCAAAAAAAAGGAAGCAACCAAAAGGCAGAAACTCACCACCCACAAATAAACAAACCAAACTAACAGACAGCAACGAGAGAAGCCACCAAAACCCCCAGCAAGCCAAAGAAAAGCACAGGAATTCACCTGTTTCCATTTAAGCTTGGCAGTAGCATTGACTTTGGTTCACTGCAGTGAAACACAGGATTCTCTTTGTCTCTTTCAGCCTGAAGAGCAAATACTGGGTCAATGAGCAGAGGTAAGACACCAGCTCGCGGATTATGCTGGCAAATACAGGAACAATGAATTTCTGTTTAGCCTGGGAGCCTGGCAATGCTTCTCTGACAGGACGAGAGGAGTTGTGGCAGATAGGGCAAAACAAAGAGATGTCTTCAGCTGGGAACAGGCTGGGGGAGAGCAAGAGCCTTATGGAGACTTGGGGTTATATTTGTTTGGACTACTCCCACAAGGATCAAGGCCAGAGGCGCACAAAGGAACTGTCACAGTTCTGTTATCCACAAGAGTCAGACTAACGGGGCCTGAGGGATGGAAAGTTACAAACAATACTGCGCTGCAATGCCGTAGTGCTCTGACACAACTCCTTCAAAGCACAGCAGGAAAAGATGACAGCCCAACCCCTCCCCCCTGAAAAGAGGAGCAGGGTAAGGTGAAAACCAGATAGCAGCCTGTTCAAACACAGAAAGAAGAGCCACAGCTCCTCATCCCTGCTCTGAGCATGTGCAGGAGTTAAGGGACAGATTCCACCAGCACTCCACTCTTCTGCAGAGGCATCCCTTGAGCCCAGTGTGATGTCTACGCTGTAGATACTAAGCTTAGGAGAATAGAGATGGGATGGGATGGGATAGGATAGGATAGGATAGGATAGGATAGGATAGGATAGGATAGGATAGGATAGGATAGGATAGGATAGGATAGGATAGGATAGGATTAACCAAGTTGGAAAAGACCTTTGAGATCATCGAGTCCAACCTATCATCCAACACTATCTAACCAACTAAACCATGGCACCAAGCACCCCATCCAGTCTCTTCCTAAACACCTCCAGTGATGGTGACTGCACCACCTCCCTGGGCAGCACATTCCAAGGGCTAGCAACTCTCTCTGTGAAGAACTTTCTCCTCACCTCCAGCCTAAACTTCCCCTGGTGCAGCCTGAGACTGTGTCCTCTTGTTCTGGTGCTGTTTGCCTGGGAGAAGAGACCAACCCCCAGGCTGGATGACTGAAGAGCCTGGGAGAGGGACCAGCCCCCAGGAGGAGAACTGATTAGCCTGAAGAGCAAACTTCTTTAGTGTTTCATCAGCAGTAGGAATTGACCTCCAAGGCACCCGCTAGGTGAGTGCCTTCTTTCATGGGCAAGCTGTTTGTTCATGCACAAACATTGCTTTCAGTGGGATTAGACCTTGGTTCATCTTGTGCAGCAGTAATTTAATATTGTGGAGTGTTGGCTGCCACCAGCACTGGTGAATATCTGCTCCTTTTCTGGAGCACTAGAAATTTCAACTGAGCTCCATGCTGCCCAAACAATTACACCTCAGTTGCCTTAATTTGAAGGTTTGGGGTTTTTCTTTTCTGTAGAATTAACTTTTTTCCTCCAAGTCTTCTATCTAAGTAATGATTTTCTCAGGTTCCTGGCATTAACCCCTCCAAACCTGGTAGAAATTCTATGACTGTTAAACCCTACAAAGACTGAATAAGCACCAGAACAAGAGGACACCGAATCAAGGTGTGCCAGGGGAGGTTCACACTGGAAGTTGGGAAGAAATTCTTCACAGAGAGAGTGATTGGCCATTGGAATGGGCTGCCTGGGGAGGTGGTGGAGTCACCATCATTGGAGGTGTTCAGGAGGAGACTTGATGGGGTGCTTGGTGCCATGGGTTAGTTGTTTAGGTGGTGCTGGATGATAGGCTGGACTCGATGATCTTGATGGTCTCTTCCAACCTGGTTTATCTTTTCCTGTCCTGTCCTATTCTGTTCTGTCCTGTCCTATTCTGGCCTGTCCTGTTCTATTCTGGCCTGTCCTGGCCTGTCCTATTCTTCTATTCTCTCCTGGCCTGGCCTGGCCTGTTCTGTTCTGTTCTGTTCTATTCTATCCTATCCTATCCTACCCTATCCTACCCTATCCTATCCTACCCTACCCTACCCTATCCTATTAATACAACTGGTTAGGAAAAGAGTGGAGCTTGTTTTCCATTGGGTGTGTGAAGTATAGAAGGAAACTTCCAGTGAGTGCATTTTCAGTGCTTTCATCAACGGACAGAGTTTTGGGCATGCCTGGCCAATGATGGTGTTCTCCTTGTCAGATATGGAGGAATTTCTATAGGAGGAAGGCTCCCAGTGCTTCATGTTTCTGGAGACCAAGTTGTTGGGTTTTTAAGTGATCTTGGCCGAATGCTGAATGTTACAGGGGTAAGTAAGAGTTTGTTGTCCTTTTAACCCCCCACCCTTCTTTCCAAAGGGTTATTAGAGAGCAGAAAACCTGCAGTACCAGATTTTGCCCACACACATGATCTGTAGCCTCTTCATTTTCATTTTAGGGACAGAATTCACTGGCTGCTGCTAAAGAAATGTCTAATTTCCTGAAATACATGGAAACTGAAGACAATATTAAGGTATTTCATAGAATCATGGAATCAATAAGGTTGGAAAAGACCTCAGGGATTGTCAAGTCTGACCTATTACCCAAGACCTCATGACTAACTAAGCCATGGCTTTAAGTGCCACATCCAGTCCCCTCTTGAACACCTCCAGGGGTGGTGACTCCACCACCTCCCTGGGCAGCACATTCCAATGGGCAATCTTTCTTTCTGGGAAGAGCTTTCTCCTTACCCCCAGCCTAAGTCTCCCCTGGCGCAGCTTGAGACTGGAACTAAGGGAAAAAAAGAGGGTGTATCACCTTTGGAAGAAAGGTGAGGCAACCCGTGAAAAATTTAAGGATGTTGCTAGGTCTTGCAGGAAGAAAATTAGGGAGGCAAAAGCGCATTTGGAGCTTAGTCTGGCCTCTGCTGTGAAGGACAACAAAAAGTCCTTCTATAAATACATTAATAGTAAGAGGAAGGGCAGAGACAACCTCCACTCCTTGGTGGACACGGAGGGGAACGTTGTGATAAGGGATGAGGAAAAGGCAGAGATACTTAACACCTTCTTTGCCTCAATTTTTACCAGCAGGACAGAATGTCTTCCAGACAGCTGGCCTGCAGAGCTGGCAGAAGGAGCCAGGGAGCAGCATAGTTTTCCACTGTTCCAAAATGGGGTAGTTGGTGATCTGCTCAGCCGCCTGGATCCCCACAAGTCCATGGGACCAGATGGGATCCATCCTAGGGTGCTGAGGGAGCTGTCAGAGGAGCTGGCCAAGCCACTCTCCATCATTTTTCAGCAGTCCTGGCTCACTGGCGAGGTTCCAGAGGACTGGAAGCTGGCCAACGTGGTGCCCATCCATAAGAAGGGCCGGTTGGATGAGCCAGGGAATTACAGGCCTGTCAGCCTGACCTCAGTGCCAGGCAAGATCATGGAACAGGTCATCCTGAGTGCAATAACACAACACTTACAGGATGGCCAAGGGATCAGGCTCAGCCAACATGGATTTAGGAAGGGCAGGTCCTGCCTGACCAACCTGATCTCCTTCTATGATCAGGTGACCCGCCTGGTGGATGTGGGGAGGCCTGTGGATGTAGTTTGCCTGGACCTCAGCAAGGCCTTTGACACCGTCCCCCATAGCAAACTCCTGGCCAAGCTGTCAGCCCATGGCTTGGACAGCAGCACTCTGAGCTGGGTGAGGAACTGGCTGGATGGCCGAACCCAGAGAGTGGTGGTGAATGGTGTCACATCCAGCTGGCAGCCAGTCAGTAGCGGAGTCCCCCAGGGATCAGTGCTGGGCCCCATCCTCTTTAACATCTTTATTGATGATCTGGATGAGGGCATTGAGTCTATCATCAGTAAATTTGCTGATGACACCAAGCTGGGGGCAGGTGTTGATCTGCTAGAGGGTAGAGAGGCTCTGCAGAGAGACCTCGACAGGCTGGACAGATGGGCAGAGTCCAACGGCATGAGATTTAACGCATCCAAGTGCCGGGTTCTGCACATTGGCCACAACAACCCCATGCAGTGCTACAGGCTGGGGTCAGAGTGGCTGGAGAGCAGCCAGGCAGAGAGGGACCTGGGGGTGCTGGTTGATGGTAGGATGAACATGAGCCTGCAGTGTGCCCAGGCAGCCAAGAGGGCCAATGGCATCCTGGCCTGCATTAAGAACAGTGTGGCCAGCAGGAGCAGGGAGGTCATTCTGCCCCTGTACACTGCACTGGTTAGGCCACACCTCGAGTACTGTGTCCAGTTCTGGGCCCCTCAGTTTAGGAAGGATGTTGACTTGCTGGAGCGAGTCCAGAGAAGGGCAACAAAGTTGGTGAGGGGCTTGGAACACAAGCCCTATGAGGAGAGACTGAGGGAGCTGGGGCTGCTTAGCCTGGAGAGGAGGAGACTCAGGGGTGACCTTATTGCTCTCTACAACTACCTGAAGGGAGGTTGTAAACAGGCAGAGGTTGTTCTCTTCTCCCAGGCAGCCAGCACCAGAACAAGAGGACACAGTCTCAGGCTGCGCCAGAGGAAGTTCAGGCTGGAGGTCAGGAGGAAGTTTTACACGGAGAGAGTGATTGCCCATTGGAATGGGCTGCCTGGGGAGGTGGTGGAGTCACCGTCACTGGAGGTGTTCAGGAGGAGACTTGACAGGGTGCTTGGTTACATGGGTTAGTTGATTAGGTGGTGTTGGGTGATAGGTTGGACGCGATGATCTTGAAGGTCTCTTCCAACCTGGTTTATTCTATTCTATTCTATTCTATTCTATTCCTCTTGTTCTGGTGCTGGTTGCCTGGGAGAAGAGACCAACCCCCACCTGTCTACAACCTCCCTTCAGGGAGTTGTAGAGAGCAATAAGGGTCACCCCTGAGCCTCCTCTTCTCCAGGCTGACCACCCCCAGCTCCCTCAGCCTCTCTCTTTGAAGGCAGCAATCTAACAGACTCACTTGACATAGACTTCAGACTGTGGGGACACTGATGGTGTCTCTCAGATGCAAGAGGAGCTGAAGTGCTATATTTATTGTAAATAATAATCTGGGATGCAGAGATTTTCTTGAACCATGTTCTTAGTACTTGACATTCTAAACACTTCAGCGTAGGACACATTCTGCTGTCTTCTGTAAAAGCCTTTAGGCAGTGGTCGTCCTACCCTTTTAAAAGCACAGTATGGGAGCTCCTCCTGCTGGGCTGTACCTGTGAATTGCTGCTGCTGGATGCTTCCCGGCTCACCAGTGCCCACCACAGTAGATAAAAGGCAGCCAAGTTTTCTCCCGCGGCTCAGGACTGTTAGGGAAAGCTTCTCAAACGAATCTCTGCTTTCTGACTCTTTCAGGTGTGGTTCAACAATAAGGGCTGGCATGCTGTAGTCAGTTTCCTTAATGTGGCAAACAATGCAATCCTTAGAGCTAACCTGCGAACTGGCCAAGCTCCTGAGCAATATGGGATCACTGCTATAAACCATCCTCTTAACCTCACCAAGGAGCAACTCTCTGAAGTCACTGTGTGAGTCTGCCCGTGCTCTGTCTGGCTTTTACCCTTCCTGGTCCTGACAGTTTACCATCTCCAGTGTGCTTGCACACTGAGGAGAAACAGATGGAATGGAATGGAATGGAATGGAATGGAATGGAATGGAATGGAATGGAATGGAATGGAATGGAATGGAATGGAATGGAATGGAATGGAATGGAATGGACCAGGTTGGAAGAGACCTTCAAGATCATCGTGTCCAACCCATCAACCAATCCGACACCACCTAATCAACTAACCCATGGCACCAAGCACCCCATCAAGTCTCCTCCTGAACACCTCCAGGGATGGTGACTCCACCACCTCCCTGGGCAGCACATTCCAATGGGCAATCACTCTCTCTGTGTAGAACTTCTTCCTAACATCCAGCCTAAACCTCCCCTGGTGCAGCCTGAGACTGTGTCCTCTTGTTCTGGTGCTGGTTGCCTGGGAGAAGAGACCAACCTATGCCTGTCTACAACCTTCCTTTGAGTAGTTGTAGAGAGCAATGAGGTCTCCCCTGATCCTCCTCCTCTCCAGGCTAAGCAACCCCAGCTCCCTCAGTCTCTCCTCACAGGGCTGTGCTCCAGACCCCTCCCCAGCTTTGTTGCCCTTCTCTGGACACCTTCCAGCAACTCAACCTCCTTCCTAACCTGAAGGTTCAGAACTGGACACAGGACTCAAGGTGTGGCCTAACCAGTGCAGTGTACAGGGGTAGAATGACCTCCCTGCTCCTGCTGGCCACACTGTTCCTGATGCAGCCCAGGATGCCATTGGCCCTCCTGGCTGCCTGGGCACACTGCTGGCCCATGTTCAGCCTACCATCGACCAGCACCCCCAGGTCCCTCTCTACCTGGCTGCTCTCAGGCACTCTGACCCCAGCCTGTAGCACTGCCTGGGGTTGCTGTGGCCAATGTGCAGAACCTGGTACTTGGATGTGCTCAATCTCTTTGACAGAATGTGGATCTTTACTCTCATCAAGAGTTAGGAATCCAATACATCCCTTTCTGGTTTGCTATCTTTCCCTAAAAGTTCATTCCCATCGCATGGGAATGTGCCCTGGGACATGCTTGTGTGTTCCTGTTGATTCCCAAGCACAAAGGCTGGTAAGCTTTGCTTCACACCCCAAAGCCAGTGGACCTGTTTGTGAAGTTACACAGAGATCATAACCACGAAAGCAGTCAGAAATTGTCCTTAGCTGACTAGAGGTAGGCAGTAGCCAACGACCTCGCTCTTGATGCCAAGGACAGCACACAGGTAGATTTTCAGTGAGATGGAGTAGAGCTGGCATATCCCAGAGCTTAGAAGCCATAGTTTCTTGGCTAAGAAGCTGTGGCCTCCCATTTGTGTTCCCTGTTAAGTTTAGAATTCAGTGAAACTAAAACCACCTGCCTTGCCACAGAGGCAAGGTCTCGCTGCCTGCAGCTTGCCTCTTGTTCCCCAGGGCACTTCACCTGTGGTGCCTTCAGCTGCCCCATGCAGGAAAGGCTGTCAGACTGAGGAGCTGAGCTGCTCCAGAGCATGGAGATGAGTAACAGGGCCATCATCATCCATGGTTGTTAGCTGCAGCCCACAGTGCAGCCTGGAGACACACACTAGCACGTTGTGGTGGTTTGAGCCTTAACTGGGATTTAAGGGCTCAGATGGGGGCCAGGCTGAGAATCCCTCCCCTGCGTCCCCCCTCCTCTTTCCCAATAGAGAGAAAAAAAAAAGAAAGGGAAGGAGCAAATCCACCAAGAAATATCTTGGAGTCGGCTTGGAAGTAGAGAGGTAAAGAATTTCCTTTAAACAATATAGATATATATGTAACAATAACAGGAAAGGTTCACAAGGGTAAGGAACAAGGATGGATGGGGGGAAAAAACAAGAATACCAAACCAGTCTCTTTGAAGAGGTGTGGAGGAAGCAGGGAGGAGGATCAGGCCTGACCACGTGGCAGAGAAGCAGGGAGCCAGCAGCAGTCCTTGTCCAGGCAAAGGCAGGGCCCAAGAGAACTAATGGCTGCAGTGTTCTCCTTGTTATAGGCTTGCTGGGCAGGGAGGGGGAGTGGAACAGACTAATTTAGTTTCCCAGGGGGAAAACCCCCTGCAGGGAGGGCAATGCTCTCACAAGCCCTCCCCCCACCCCTGCTTCCTGGGTGGGTGTCACCCATCACACACATTTTGGAGCTGCAAGATTCTTCTGCTTACAAAATAAACTCTCTGCTTTTGGATCTTTCAGCTCCCTCCAGATTCCTCCAATGCCAGCAGTGTTGTGCTGCACCCAGTCCCTCGGTCACAGTCCCTTCCTGTGCTTTGTTTTAGGCTGAATACTTCAGTGGATGCTGTTGTTGCCATCTGTGTGGTTTTTGCCATGTCCTTCATCCCAGCCAGTTTTGTGTTGTACTTGATTCAAGAACGGGTGACAAAAGCCAAGCATCTGCAGATCGTCAGCGGTGTGAGCCCTGCAGTCTACTGGCTAACGAACTTCATGTGGGACATGGTGAGTAGCTGCTGGTCTAGTTGCACAGCTGCTGTTGGGATTCTATGAACCTGCTCTGATCAGTGAATTAAGTGATTGTGAGCATTGCCAAACATTCATTCCTTCTCAGTGAGCATGCTTAAGGCCTGGAGAAGAGGAGGCTCAGGGGAGACCTTATTGCTTTCTACAGCTACCTGAAGGGAGGTTGTAGCCAGGTGGGGGTTGATCTCTTCTCCCAGGCAACCAGCAGCAGAGCAAGAGGACAGTCTCAAGCTGTGCCAGGGGAGGTTTAGGCTGGAAGTGAGGAGAAAGTTCTTCACAGAGAGAGTTATTAGCCCTTGGAATGTGTTGCCCAGGGAGGTGGTGGAGTCCCCACCCCTGGAGGTGTTCAAGAGGGGATTGGATGTGGCACTTGATGCCATGGTCTAGTCATGAGGTGTTGGGTGACAGGTTGGACTTGATGATCTTTGAGGCCTTTTCCAACCTTGTTGAGTCTATGATTCTATTCTATGATACTATGACCTGACCTCCTAACTGATTACAGATGGAGAAGTGAAGTGCACAACTCATTGCTCAACTAATGAACTGCCTTTGTTGTGCTCTTAGGGTTTCCAGTTCTTACAACTGAATGTGTAATAAAGTACAACCTACCATAGCAGGTAAGGCCCACCCTCCTGGTGCTAGTCACTCCTGCCCTCTAGAAGAACCACAATATAGAATCATAAAATCAATGAGGTTGGAAAAGACCTCAGAGATCATCAAGTCCAACCTGTCACCCAACATCTCATGACTACTAAACCATGGCTCCAAGTGCCACATCCAATCCTTTTTTGAACACCTCCCTGGCCAGTACATTCCAATGGCAAATTACTGATTCTGGGAATAACTTTCTCCTCACCTCCAGCCTAATCCTCCCCTGGCACAGCTTGAGACTGTGTCCTCTTGTTCTGCTGCTGGTTGGCTGGTAGAAGAGACCAACCCCCATCTGGCTACAACCTCCCTTCAGGTAGTTGTAGAGAGCTGTAAGGTGTCCCCTGAGCCTCCTCTTCTCCAGGCTCCTCCAGGCTCTCCTTGTAGGGCCTGTGTTCGAGACCTCTCCCCAGCCTTATGCTCCAGACCCCTCCCCAGCCTCGATGCCCTTCTCTGGACACCTTCAAGTCTCTCAATGTCCTTCTTAAACTGAGGAGCCCAGAACTGGACACAGGACTAAAGGTGTGGCCTAACCAGTGCTGAGCACAGGGCACAATGACCTCCTGCTGGCCACACTATTCTTGATGCAGGCCAGGATGCCATTGGCCTTCTTGGCCACCTGGGCACACTGCTGGCTCCTGTTCAGCTGCTGTCCACCAGTACCCCCAGGTCCCTTTCTGCCTGATGTTGATCCTCAGCACAAAATCCCTTTGGAATAATGTGTAGGATCTGGCTATCTTTGCTGACCTTCTCACCTCTTGCACACTGCTCTTCACCTTTGTGATGTGGCAGGCCAGTTATGCCCTGAGTGCTGGGATGGTTGTGGCTATATTCATTGGATTCAACAAGAAGGCATATACTTCCCCAACCAACCTTCCTGTGCTTGTTGCCTTGCTGCTTCTGTATGGGTGAGTATTCAAATGATATTCTTGCATGTAGAAATTGTTCCATGTTATTGACCTTGGTACTTGGTGAAACCCAGCTTTAAATGCTAAAACTCAGTGGGTACCATGCAGGTTAGCAATGGATGTTTTCTCTCTGCTCCAGCATATTCACATGCTCTGCCTGGGGACATCTTTTGATTAGGTTGGGGTTTATGATTGTGTTTTGTTTGCTTCCTTTGTCCCTGCCTTTAAGCGTGTCACGTGGGGTTTTGTAGGCAAATATATTTGTTCAGTTTGCTGCTTTCAATTTGCTGCACTAGGTAAGAGTTTGGTGGTTTTCCATTTGCCTCATTGAAGCCAGGAATGAAATATTTTAACATCTTTATTGATGATCTGGATGAGGGCATTGAGTCCATCAGCAGTAAATTTGCTGATGACACCAAGCTGGGGGCAGGAGTTGATCTGCTGGAGGGTAGAGAGGCTCTGCAGAGGGACCTCGACAGGCTGGACAGATGGGCAGAGGCCAAGGGCAGGAGATTGAACACATCCAAGTGCCAGGTGCTGCACATTGGCCACAACAACCCCATGCAGTGCTACAGGCTGGGGTCAGAGTGGCTGGAGAGCAGCCAGGCAGAGAGGGACCTGGGGGTACTGGTTGATGGTAGGCTGAACATGAGCCAGCAGTGTGCCCAGGCAGCCAAGAGGGCCAATGGCATCCTGGGCTGCATCAGGAGCAGTGTGGCCAACAGGCGCAGGGAGGTCATTGTACCCCTGTGCTCAGCACTGGTTAGGCCACACCTTGACTCCTGTATCCAGTTCTGGACTCCTCAGTTTCTGGTTCAGCTGCTGTCAACCAGCACCCCCCAGGTCCCTCTCTGCCTGGCTGCTCTCAGCCACTCTGACCCCAGCCTGTAGCACTGCCTGGGGTTGCTGTGGCCAATGTGCAGAACCTGGCACTTGGATGTGTTCAATCTCCTGCCCTTGGACTCTGCCCATCTGTCCAGCCTGTCGAGGACCCTCTGCAGAGCTCTCCCACCCTCTAACAGATCAACTCCTGCCCCCAGCCTGGTGTCACCTGCAAATTTACTGCTGATGGACTCACTCCCCTGGTCCAGCTCCTCAGTCAAGATGTGGTGTTTCCAGCTGGTTACAGCTTTTCATCACACTTGAAATGCAAAGAAAGCTCAGCTCTGTGTTTTCATTAGGCCAACTGACATGAGACTAGTGACAGCTTTTCTCTCTTTTGCATGCAGATGGGCAGTAATTCCCATGATGTACCCTGCTGCTTCTTTCTTCAGTGTCCCTAGCACTGCTTATGTTGCACTGTCTTGTATTAACCTCTTTGTGGGGATCAACAGCACTGCCATTACCTTCATCCTGGAGCTGTTTGAACACAACCCGGTAAGGAACGTTGCTGACACCTAGCTATTTAGAATAGAATAGAATAGACCAGACCAGACCAGACCAGACCAGACCAGGTTGGAAGAGACCTTCAAGATCATCATGTCCAACCTATCATCCACCACCACCTAATCAACTAACCCATGTAACCAAGCACCCTGTCAAGTCTCCTCCTGAACACCTCCAGGGATGGCGACTCCACCACCTCCCCAGGCAGCCCATTCCAATGGGCAATCACTCTCTCTGTGTAAAACTTCCTCCTGACCTCCAGCCTGAACTTCCCCTGGCGCAGCCTGAGACTGTGTCTTCTTGTTCTGGTACTGGCTGCCTGGGAGAAGACACCAACCTCTGCCTGTTTACAACCCCCCTTCAGGTAGTTGTAGAGAGCAATAAGTTCACCCCTGAGTCTCCTCCTCTCCAGGCTAAGCAGCCCCAGCTCCCTCAGCCTCTCCTCATAGGGCTTGTGTTCCAAACCCCTCACCAACTTTGTTGCCCTTCTCTGGACTCGTTCCAGCAAGTCAACCTCCTTCCTAAACTGAGGGGCCCAGAACTGGACACAGGACTCAAGGTGTGGCCTAACCAGTGCAGCATACAGGGGCACAATGACCTCCCTGCTCCTGCTGGCCACACTGTTCTTAATGCAGGCCAGGATGCCATTGGCCCCCCTGGGTCTGCCCAAGCACAACCATCTCCAACAACCACTCTATCTACCTTGGGGGATTTATTTTCTGTCAGTGAATGAGTGGGGAACTTGTTGGGACAGATGAGCAGAATAACCCAGGGGAGGGACTCAGGGCTTTGGGTTCCACACATATGGAATGACGTGGAGGGTGGGGTATTTTTTCTGCTTGTCCTAAAAGCAAACTTATGTATGCTTTCACAGCTGGGGATGAGGAGACATGGCACTTTGTGCCTGACTCTGCAGCTTGGTTTCATAGAATGCCCTGGGTCGGAAGGGTCCTCCAGTTCAGTGGGTATGGGTGGCAGATAATTTTGGCTTGGACGGGAGCACACTGCATTGGGTTAGGAACTGGCTGGAGGCTGAGCCCAGAGAGTGGTGGTGAATGGTGCCACAGCCAGCTGGCAGCCAGGCACTAATGGTGCGCGCCAAGGATCAGTGCTGGGCCCTGTGCTCTTTAACATCTTCATTGATGATCTGGATGAGGGCATTGAGTCCATCAGCAGTAAATTTGCTGATGACACCAAGCTGGGGGCAGGAGTTGATCTGCTGGAGGGTAGAGAGGCTCTGCAGAGGGACCTTGACAGGCTGGACAGATGGGCAGAGTCCAAGGGCAGGAGATTGAACACATCCAAGTGCCAGGTGCTGCACATTGGCCACAGCAACCCCATGCAGTGCTACAGGCTGGGGTCAGAGTGGCTGGAGAGCAGCCAGGCAGAGAGGGACCTGGGGGTGATGGTTGATGGTTGATGCAGGCTCATGTTCAGCCTGCAGTGTGCCCAGGCAGCCAAGAGGGCCAACGGCATCCTGGCCTGCATCAAGAATAGTGTGGCCAGCAGGAGCAGGGAGGTCATTGTGCCCCTGTACACTGCACTGGTTAGGCCACACCTTGAGTCCTGTGTCCAGTTCTGGCCCCTCAGTTTAGGAAGGAGGTTGAGTTGCTGGAATGTGTCCCGAGAAGGGCAACACAGTTGGTGAGGGGCTTGGAACACAGCCCTGTGAAGAGAGGCTGAGGGAGCTGGGGTCGCTTAGCCTGGAGAAGAGGAGACTCAGGGGTGACCTCATTGCTCTCTACAACTCCCTGAAGGGAGGTTGTAGCCAGGTGGGGGTTGGTGTCTTCTCCCAGGCAGCCAGCACCAGAACAAGAGGACACAGTTTCAGGCTGCACCAGGGGAGGTTTAGGCTGGACGTTAGGAAGAAGTTCTTCACAGAAAGAGAGATTGCCCATTGGAATGTGCTGCCCAGGGAGGTGCTGGAGTCACCATCCTTGGAGGTGTTGAAGAGGGGATTGGATGTGCCACTTGGTGCCATGGTTTAGTCATGAGGTCTGTGGTGACAGGTTGGGCTCGATGATCTTTGAGGTCTCTTCCAACCTTAGCGTTACTGTGAGACTGTGATTGTTATGTTTGAGAATAGACCTCTGTGGTGGGCACGGTGTCTCTAAAGTGACACCAAAGACGTGTGACTAGAGTGACCATTGCCTCCCTCTGGGTTCAGTGCATGGCAGCACTCTGCCAGGCTGCAGTTTAGGTTGCAGATGCTCTGGGTGCAGCTTGGCAAATGCTCTGTTTTTCTGTTCTGAGAACACAGAGCATCCAACTTCTCTGATGTAACAAAGAACTTTTCTGTCGTGTTTTCCTCAGTTTGGTTCCAACTCCTTGTTATGTTTCTCTCTCTCTCACACAGTCTTTGCTGAAGTTTAACAGGACATTGAAAAATGTGCTAATTGTCTTCCCACACTTTTGCCTGGGCCGTGGACTCATTGATCTGGCCATGAACCAAGCTGTGACTGAAGTATATGCCAGGTTTGGTGAGTAAAGCCAATGAGCATCATGCTGCATCAGCAGCGTGTGTCCTGGCCTCGAATGGCGGGGCTGGAAGTATTACCTTGGAAAGCTAGTGGCTGATGCTGAAATCCTCCCCCAGTGCAGTGGTCTGCATTGGAAATGAACCCATTCAGTTCAGTGCCACCCACCCCTTCAGTGCCAGACTCTGGTGGGGTTCTCACAGTATCGCTAAGGTTGGAAGAGATCTCGAGGATCATTGAGTCCAACTTGTCACCACAGACCTCATGACTAGACCATGGCACCAAGTGCCACATCCAATCCCCCCTTGAACACCTCCAGGGATGGTGACTCCACCACCTCCCTGGGCATCACATTCCAATGACAAATGACTCTCTCAGTAAAGAACTTTCTCCTCACCTCGAGCCTAAACTTCCCCTGGTGCAGCCTGAGACTGTGTCTTCTTGTTTACCACTTGTTCTGAAGTCCTTGGGTCACTATAGGAAGAGGCATGATTTCATTTCCTTTGAATGCTTCCTCAGCTCTCAAATTAGTGCTGAATGTGGCTGCTGTTCTCCAGATGCATTCCTGTGGGATATGGCTGTCTGATATGGGACAGCTGGGGGCTGGACTAGATGACCTTTGGAGGTTCCTTCCAACCCCAAAGGTTCTATCATTGCTCATTACCATAATAATCATACATCTGAAGCCATCTGGCCTTAGTCAGAAACTGTCTTTCACACAGTCCACAAAGTTTTCATCTTCTGCATATCCAAACTGGTGCACAGTCAGGGAACTTACAGACATTTCAGCTCCCAAGCAGCAGCTGAGCTTTGACTGTGTTTGCTTAAGACTCTGCGGTGGGTTTAGGCTGTGCCTTTACAATTTGGTTACAGACTCTTTATACAGCATTGGAAAGCAAAGGCATTACTTGATGATGATGATGATGATGATGAAACACTGCACAGCCTTTAATTCCAAACCATTATGACTTCTGTTCTGAGGAGCAGTGATCTTTTCAGCAGTTAAGTAAACAAATCAATGAATAAAATAACAAAGCCTCAAACTTACACTCTGATGCTCTTTCCCCAAAGGTGAGGAGCATGTTTCCAATCCTTTCCAGTGGGACTTTGCTGGAAAGAACTTAGTTGCCATGGCTGTCCAAGGGGTGGCATACTTCATTCTGCACCTCCTCACGCAGCACCGCTTGTTCTCCACGCGATGGTACGTCCCAATGCTGGCGCTCAGGTCTCTTCACCAGCTGGGGTTTAAGTCTCTCTTCCACTTTGTGCTTCTTCCTTCCTTTCTTTTTCTCTGAATTGTCAGCTTGGTTTTGGTTTGGTTTTGTTTTCTGTGTGCTTACCATACTTCATCTTCATTTGTTGATATCCTGGTTCAAGAAAGCATTTGCAAATGTGTATGGTAGGATAGGATAGGATAGGATAGGATAGGATAGGATAGGATAGGATAGGATAGGATAGGATAGGATAGGATAGGATAGGATAGGATAGGATAGGATAGGATAGGATAGACCAGGTTGGAAAAGACCTTTGAGATCATTGTGTCCAACCTATCATCCCAACCCTACCTAATCAACTAAACCATGGCACCAAGTACCCCATCAAGTCTCTTCCTGAACACCTTCAGTGATGGTGACTCCACCACCTTCCTGGGCAGCACATTCCAATGGGCAATCTCTCTCTCTATGAAGAATTTCTTCCTCACTTCCAGCCTAAACCTCCCCTGGCACAGCTTGAGACTGTGTCCTCTTGTTCTGGTGCTGGTTGCCTGGGAGAAGAGACCAATACCCACCTGGCTACAACCTCCTATCAGGTAGCTGTAGACAGCAATAAGGTCTCACCTGAGCCTCCTCTTCTCCAGGCTAAGCAACCCCAGCTCCCTCAACCTCTCCTCACAGGGCTGTGCTCCAGACCCCTCCCCAGCTTTGTTGCCCTTCTCTGGATGCCTTCCAGCAACTCAACATCTTTCCTAAACTGAGGAGCCCAGAACTGGACACAGGACTCAAGGTGTGGCCTAACAAGTGCTGAGTACAGGGGCAGAATGACCTCCCTGCTCCTGCTGGTCATACTGTTCCTGATGCAGGCCAGGATGCCATTGGCCCTCTTGGCCACCTGGGCACACTGCTGGCTCCTGTTCAGCTGCTGTCAACCAGTACCTCCAGGTCCCTTTCTGTTTGGCAGCTCTCCAGCCACTCTGACCCCAGCCTGTAGCACTGCCTGGGGTTGCTGTGGCCAATGTGTAGAACCTATCACTTAGATGTGTTCAATCTCCCGCCCTTGGACTCTGAGTGTATTGCTGAAGGAATGAGGCAAGTCTTCACTGTGGGGTTTGGGTTGTTCACTTGGGTGGCTGGTTTGGCTTTTTAAATTGTTTTTTAGTTGTTATTATTATTGTTTCAGTGTTTGTCAGGGATTCTTCCAGCAGCAGGAATGCTCCAGCCAATGTCACATTGTGAATTTTCAGTCCCATTGCTCCCATCAGTCAAATTGTGGACAATGCACTGGCCGTTGTTCCACACTGCTGTTGTAATTCAAACTGGAGCCAGTCATTGGTTCTGTAGCCAGTTTCTTGGGCTTTTCCAGGTTTGCTGGGGCTCCCATGCCACCTATTCTTGATGAAGATGAGGACATTGCAGAAGAAAGGAAAAGAATTATGAGTGGTGGGAACAAAACAGATATCTTGGAATTACAAGAACTGACCAAGGTAAATGCTTTGAGGACGAAGCCATTTTAGTCAAGTGTGAATTCACTCTTTCAGAACATCTCTCACCTATGGGTGCAGATGGCATTGGTCTTAAAATGTGCCTCATGCCTTAGAAAACAGCAAGTATTTTGGAAGTGAAGGCTGCTTCCTTTGAGAAATCAAACTGCTGGGAAGCCCAGCAAGGATAATGCAACCTTCCCTGCTTAGGTTTCTTGCCTTGTCGCTTCAAGTGACCGTTAGCGATTCCCACCAGCATCCATCTCTGTGCTGGTTTATCTTCTTTCCAGACATGGCAGGCATCTGAATGCAGGCAAACCTGAGCTACACAAACACAGAGACTGCATGTGTTGCTGGGATCTTTAATGAGAATAGAATAGAATAGAATAGAATAGAATAGAATAGAATAGAATAGAATAGAATAGAATAGAATAGAATAGACCAGACCAGACCAGACCAGACCAGGTTGGAAGAGACCTTCAAGATCATCACGCCCAACCCATCAACCAATCCAACACCACCTAAACAACTAACCCATGGCACCAAGCACCCCATCAAGTCTTCTCCTGAACACCTCCAATGATGGTGATTCTACCACCTCCCCAGGCAGCCCATTCCAATGGGCAATCACTCTCTCTGTATAGAACTTCTTCCTAACCTCCAGCCTAAACCTCCCCTGGTGCAGCCTGAGACTGTGTCCTCTTGTTCTGGTGCTGGCTGCCTGGGAGAAGAGACCAACCTCTGCCTGTCTACAACCTCCCTTCAGGTAGTTGTAGAGAGCAAGAAGGTCACCCCCGAGTCTCCTCCTCTCCAGGCTAAGAGAGACCTATCATTCTTCAGACTACCCTGCTGTGTTGTTCCACTTTAGTTTCAGATGTCAGAGCTGCTCAGGTCTGTCTCCAGGTGCTAAAGAGGAGAAGTAAAAGGCTGCATGCAGAAAGGTTGTATTTTAGGGGTCATTACAAGCTTATTTAATGCAAATTAATATCTGACTCTCTAGAAAGCTTACTCTTGCTAATTTGTTTATTTAACTCCTGTGCTGGTTCTGAAGCTGCTTCAGGCCAATAACATTAAACTAAAGCTTCAGAAGATTTTCTTTGCTCAACAAGTCTTGACAGAGGATTTTTCTTCTTCATTTCATTTATTTGTTTGTCTATTTATTGTCTTCCCCCTGTCCATGTAGATTTATGCGGGTAGGCAGAAGCCTGCAGTGGACAGACTCTGTGTTGGCATCCGTCCCGGAGAGGTATGTTGTCCACCAACGCTAGATTGCGTCCTGGGGATCAGTTTGTGTTTCGTGCCAGTGGGATGGTCTGGCAGTGGTCTGCCAGTGGGAAACACTAAAGAATGTGACACGTGATTTTGTGATTTAGTGCTTTGGTCTTTTGGGAGTGAACGGCGCCGGCAAAACGACGACGTTCAAAATGCTGACTGGAGATACGGATGTGACATCTGGAGACGCTGTGGTGGCTGGCAATAGGCAAGTACCTCAAAACAAATATGCCTGGGACGGTCTATTTACCAGGCTAGAAGTGTCCAGATCGTAGTCTCAGTGACCTAGCAGCTCTTTTCCAGTTTCATGGCACTGGGAGACGCCACAGTTGACACATGCTGGTGCTTTACGGTGCCAGCAGTCTGCTATAAATTCTGTGGGTCAGTTATAGTAAAGCCAACAGTGGGACAAAGCCATTGGATCTCATGGGAAAAGCTGCAAATGTGAGATAGCCAGGCCAGCATGAGATAATAGGCCAACAACATGAGATAACCAGGCCAACGAGGTGAGATAACCAGGCTAACGTGAGATAACCAGGCCAACGAGGTGAGATAACCAGGCTAACGTGAGATAACCAGGCCAACTAGGTGAGATAACCAGACCAACGAGGTGAGATAACCAGGCTAACATGAGATAACCAGGCCAATGAGGTGAAATAACCAGGCTAATGTGAGATAACCAGGCTAGTGAGGTGCGATAACCAGGCTAGTGAGGTGAGATAACCAGGCCAACTAGGTGAGATAACCAGGCTAACGTGACATAACCAGGCCAACAACATGACTCAAGCTGTCGATCTCTCTCTTGGCCTTAGTGGTATAGAACTAAGATTCCTTTGGGGTTTTTTTCTCCAGCGTATTGACCCAGCTGGCCAACGTCCACCAAAACATGGGCTACTGCCCTCAGTTCGACGCCATCGATGACCTGCTCACAGGAAGAGAGCATCTCCACCTCTATGCACGCTTGAAGGGGATTCCAGCAGAGGAAATCAAGAGGGTAAAGCACTCTTGCTTCTGACTTCTGCATAGTTAACAGCGAGTATCTGTGGCTGTTGACTGGGCTCACGGCGTGCCAGGGGCCGGAATCGCCAAGGGGGGCTTTGCCAGTCTGCCTTTGGAAGTCCTGGGAGCGGTTCCTCTCAGTTGGAAAGTTAAGCACCAGACTGCACTGCGAATGCAGGTTCTTAGGTATAAGTGGCACTTGCAGAACCATGGTGCCTGGGATGGGTTGAGGCCGACACCCACCCCCCACCACAGGCAAAAGTGAAACTCAGACAAATGGACTGCAAAAAAGTGGTGGAAGGTTTAAATGGAAAAGCAGTGAATGTTTACAGAGAACCAGGAGCACAGTGACAAAAGAGATCCCAAAGCACACCCAGAAACATCCCATCCTCACCTGAGAGTACACCTAAAACCCCCAGGGCTCCTTCTTCCTCCCCCACCCCCACCCCCCACTGCTAGGCTAATCTCAGCTGGCCAGATCTGAGATTGCCCTTCCTCCCGGCCCTGGGCCTAGCCAGGACCAAGAGGTCGTGGGATAGCTCCCCCCATTACCAGGTAGCAGCAAGGGAAGAAAAGAGGAAGTGCCAGGATCCCCACTGATGTCTTATAGGTGAGCAGGGCATTATGGGATGAAATACCTGGCTTCCTGTGCCCACCCACTGGGCTGGACTCCTTCAAGACACAGGAGGTGTTTTTCATGTGGGCACAGCAGGGGGCACCTGGCCCAAACTGCTACAGTGCCAGCCACAGAAGGCTAAAGGTGCGGCTGCTGTGACTAGGAACTGCGCTGGTCACAGTTTCATTCTCGTCTGTGAAATCCTTCTGTGTGTGAGATGGAGAACAGGCAGAAGATAATTTAAATTCTTGTTCAGACAGACAGTCTACAGCTGAGGCTGGCTCATGGCTTTTTCTCAAGTAGTTAGAATTCCCCTCCTCATCACAAATGCTTTGGACTGCCCTGCTCCAGTTGTAAAACGAGTGTGCCAGGCCCCAGGGGACCGCCGGAAGAGGGTCGTGTCAGCGAGTCAGCTGTGGGTCCTGCATCAGCTGCTGTGTGACAAAGGCACTCTGTCTCATAGGTTGCTGAATGGGGCATCCAGAAGCTGGGGCTTCCTATGTATGCAGACCACCTGGCTGGTACCTACAGCGGTGGCAACAAGCGCAAGCTCTCCACTGCCATCGCACTGATCGGCTGCCCACCACTCGTCTTGCTGGTAAGCGTCGTGGTAGCATAGCTCCGTGATCACCCAGCCTAACCCCTCATGAAAACTGGGCTGAAGGACTGCCGTGGCACTCTTTGCAAGCTCCTTTCTGCCCTCAACTTGTATGTCTCAGTGTGTAATTTCAGGGATAGATGGGGAGGCATTGGAAGGTTTCTAATGGACCCCAAGGGAATATGAAAGAAGAATGGTTTGAGGTAAAAATCCCTAATTCAGACAAGCTTGAGTACAAATCTGTATCTGGTTCCAGTCTGCCTTTTCTTGTCAGAGTGGAACTATTCAACTAGCTGATGGTCTGAAAACATGTACCTTGCTTCTTTATAGTCTTTTGCTTCTTTATAGTCCTTTGCTTCTTAGCCTGGAGAAGAGGAGGCTCAGGGGAGACCTTATTGCTCTCCACAACTACCTGAAGGGAGGTTGTAGCCAGGAGGGGGTTGGTCTCTTCTCCCAGGCAACCAGCACCAGAACAAGAGGACACAGTCTCAAGCTGTGCCAGGGGAGGTTTAGGCTGGAGGTGAGGAAGAAATTCTTCATAGAGACAGTGATTGCCCATTGGAATGTGCTGCGCAGGGAGGTGGTGGAGTGACCATCACTGGAGGTGTTCAGGAGACTTGATAGGGTGCTTGGTGCCATGGTTTAGTTGATCACAGTATCACAGTATCGCTAAGGTTGGAAGAGACCTCGAGAATCATCGAGTCCAACCTGTCACCACAGACCCCATGACTAGACCGGGGCTCCAAGTGCCACGTCCAATCTCCTCTTGAACACCTCCAGGGATGGTGACTCCACCACCTCCCTGGGCAGCACATTCCAATGACAAATGACTCTCTCAGTCTAGAACTTTCTCCTCACCTTGAGATGATCCTTGTGGTCCCTTCCAACCCTGACTGACACTATGACACTATGATGATACTATGACACCATAACTACATTCTGAATACATTTTCTTCTTCATATCTGCTTCCCTGAATCTCCCTGTCTTAACAGTATCTGCTTCTCTGAATCTCTCTGTCTTAACACTTCCCTTGCAGGATGAACCAACTACCGGCATGGACCCTCAGTCCCGGCGCCTCCTGTGGGACTCTATTGTCGGCGTGCTCAGGGACAGACGAGCTGTGGTTCTAACCTCACACAGGTAACAGTGGTGAGAGTTCAGAAGCCCAGAGCAGAGGAGGTTAATCTTTTGGCCTTGACCTCAAATGTCTGTCCTTTATTTTGAAAGTATGGAAGAATGTGAAGCCCTGTGTACTCGCTTAGCCATCATGGTGGAGGGTACCTTCAAATGCCTGGGCACTATCCAGCAGCTAAAGTACAAGTAAGTACAGAATCATAGAATCAACAAGGCTGGAAAAGACCTCAGAGATCATCAAGTCCAACCTGTCACCCAAGACCCCCTGACTAGACCATGGCACCAACTGCCACATCCAATCCCCTCTTGAACACCTGCAGGGACAGTGACTGCACCACCCCCCTGGGCAGCACATCCCAATGGCTAACAACTCTCTCCATGAAGAACTTTCTCCTCACCTCCAGCCTAAACTTCCCCTGGCACAGCTTGAGACTGTGTCCTCTTGTTCTGGTGCTGGGTGCCGGGGAGAAGAGAGCAATCCCCTCCTGGTTACAACCTCCCTTCAGTTAGTTGTAGACAGCAATAAGGTCACCCCTGAGCCTCTTCTTCTCCAGGCTAAGCAACCCCAGCTCCCTCAGCCTCTCCTCACAGGGCTGTGCTCAAGGCCTCTCCCCAGCCTCGTTGCCTTTTTTTGGACACCTTCAAGTCTCTCAATGTCCTTCCTAAACTGAGGGGCCCAGAACTGGACACAGGACTCAAGGTGTGGCCTAAGCAGTGCAGAGTACAGTGGCACTATGACCTCCCTGCTCCTGCTGGCCACACTGTTCTTGATGCAGGCCAGGATGCCATTGGCCTTCTTGGCCACCTGGGCACACTGCTGGCTCATGTTCAGCCAGCTGTTCCCCACTACCCCCAGGTCGCTTTCTGTTTGGCAGCTCTCCAACCACTCTGACCCCAGCCTGTAGCTCTGCATGGGATTGCCATGGCCAAAGTGCAGCCCCTGGCACTTGGACTTGTTGAATGACATCCTGTTGGACTCCACCCATCTGCCCAGTCGGTCGAGGTCCCTCTGCAGAGCCCTTCTGCCCTCTAACTGACCAACATCTGCTCCCAACTTTGTGTCATCTGCAAATTTACTGCAGATGACTGACTCAAATCCCTCATCCAGATCATCAATAAAGATATTGAACAGGATGGGGCCCAGCACTGATCCCTGGGGCACACCTCTGGTGCCTGGCTGCCAGCTGGATGTGGCACCATTCACCACCACTCTCTGGGCTCAGCCTCCAGCCAGTTCCTAACCCAGCTCAGAGTGCTGCTCTCCAAGCCAGGGGCTGATAGCTTGGCCAGGAGTTTGCTGTGGGGGACGGTGTCAAAGGCCTTGCTGCAGTCCAGGCAGACTACATCCACATCCTGCCCCACATACACCAGGCAGTCACCTGGTCATAGAAGGAGGTCAGGTTGGAGAGGCAGGACCTGCCCTTCCTAAATCCATGCTGGCTGGACCTGAGCCCTTGGCCATCCTTCAGGGGTGCAGTGACCACCCCCAAGATGATCTGCTCCATGATAGAAGCAGAAAGTAGAACATTTTAATAGTAAAACTTGGTGTGCTTTGCAGGTAGCATTCTTAATACAGCAATCCAGACTGAAGAGCTGCTGTTGGAATGAGCAGACCCATTTCTGGGTGCAGCTCTGGCACAGACAGTGTGAGCAGATCTCATCCCCACTCTGTTGTGCCACGTAGTTCTTCGCAGGGAAGGGGCAGGGCTTCTGCCAAAGCCAGATCCCAGGCATTACCTTTCAGATGTCATTACTGCTTTCATGGCTGCAGAAAATGAATTTCCTTCCTGAATGCTGCACTCATGTCTTCATCCTAATGCCACTTGTACATCCCAGGTTTGGAGATGGCTACGTTCTCACCCTGAAGATCAGAGCTCCGAAGGCTGGCCTGCCTCCAGACCCCGCTCCCGCTGAGCAATTCATACGTCTCAACTTCCCAGGGAGCGTGCAGCGAGAGAGACACCACAACATGCTGCAGTATCAGATTTGCTCCTCATCCCTGGCTAAGATCTTTCGCTTAATAATCTCCAATAAGGACAATCTGCACATTGAGGAATATTCTGTCTCTCAAACAACTTTAGATCAGGTGAGTGAAAACAAAACCCCCGTGAGGAAGCCTCTCCACAGTCAGGCAAGGCAACGGCCATATGCCCAAGCACATGGAGGACCCAGCTCTTCAGCGCAGAGCCACCCAAAGAGTGGCTGTCAATGGGTCCATGTCCCAGTGGAGGCCAGGGACAAGCGGAGTCCCTCAGGGATCAGTCCTGGGACCAGGCTTGTTCAACATCTTTGTGGGTGCCATGGACAGTGGCACTGAGTGCACCCTCAGCAAGTTTGCTGATGACACCAAGCTGTGTGGTACAGCAGACACACTGGAGGGAAGGGAGGCCATCCAGAGGAACCTGGACAGGCTGGAGAGGTGGGCACAAGCCAACCTCATGAGGTTCAACAAGACCAAGTGCAGGGTCCTGCATCTGGGTCAAGGCAATCCCAGGTAAAAATCCAGGCTGGCCAGGGACTGGCTGGAAAGCAGCCCTGAGGAGAGACACTTAGGGGTGCTGGTGGAGGAGAAGCTCAACAGGAGCTCTCAGTGTGCACTTGCAGCCCGCAAAGCCAATCAGATCCTGGGCTGCATCAGGAGAAGTGTGGCCAGCAGGGCAAGGGAGGTGATTCTCCCCCTCTGCTCAGCTCTGGGGAGACCCCACCTGGAGTACTGCCTCCAGTTCTGGAGCCCCTATTCCAAGAGGGATCTGGAGGGGCTGGAAGGTGTCCAGAGAAGGGCCATGAGGATGATCAGAGGGCTGGAGCACCTCTCCTGTGAGGACAGACTGAAGGAGTTGGGGTTGTTCAGTCTGCAGAAGAGAAGGCTCTGAGGTGACCTAATTGTGGCCTTCCAGTATCTGAAGGGGGCTACAGGAAGGCTGGGGAGGGACTGCTCAGGATCTCAGGTAGTGCTAGGAGTAGGGGGAATGGAATGAAGCTGGAGGTGGGGAGATTCAGGCTGGAGGTGAGGAGGAAGCTCTTCCCCATGAGAGTGGTGAAGCCCTAGAATGGGTTGTGCAGGGAGGTGGTTGGGGCCCTGTC
Organism: Melanerpes formicivorus; assembly: GCF_026170545.1. Lineage (NCBI taxonomy): Eukaryota > Metazoa > Chordata > Aves > Piciformes > Picidae > Melanerpes > Melanerpes formicivorus. Next base: position 2,301,375 of record NW_027142451.1, read on the forward strand.
CCTGGAGGTGTTTAAGCCCAGGCTGGATGAGGCTCTGGCCAGGCTGATCTAGTGTGGGGTGTCCCTGCCCATGGCAGGGGGGTTGGAACTGGATGATCCTTGTGGTCCCTTCCAACCCTGACTGATACTATGTTGCACCTTTTCCAAGGCAGAATTCCCAAATCTCACATCTAGGTGGATCAGATGTGAGATCTGTACCTAGCTCCCTGTGCCACCTGAAAGCTGCTGCAACGGCGTTTCCCGGGTGGCAGAATTCACATAACCCATTTCTGCAGGAGCAGCAGCCTGAGTGAGGTCAGCCACTCGGCACAAGGCTTGCTCAGTTGGGAGGAAGGTTGACTGTGCATTGGACACTCTGGCTCCAGGCATGCTGTGATATTTGGTTAAATGGTTACACATCTCTGTCATGCACTTTTATACAGGAGCAGTTAGGGGCACAAAACCTGGAAAGTCCAGAGAGTATCATAGAATATCATAGAATCAACAAGGGTGGAAAAGAGCTCAGAGGTCATCAAGTCCAACCTGTCACCCAACATCTCATGACTAATGAAACCATGGCTCCAAGTGCCACATCCAATCCTCTTTTGAACACTTCCAGGGATGGTGACTCCACCACCTCCCTGGGCAGCACATTCCCATGGCCAATTACTCTTTCTGGGAAGAACTTTCTCCTCACCTCCAGCCTAAACTTTCCCTGGCACAGCTTGAGACTGTGTCCTCTTGTTCTGGTGCTGGTTGCCTGGGAGAAGAGACCAACCCCCACCTGGCTACAACCTCCCTTCAGGTAGTTGTAGAGAGCAATGAGGTCACCCCTGAGCCTCCTCTTCTCCAGGCTAAACAATCCCAGCTCCCTCAGCCTCTCCTCACAGGGCTGTGCTCCAGACCCCTCCCCATCCTTGTTGCCCTTCTCTGGACACCTTCAAGTATCTCAATGTCCTTTTTAAACTGAGGGTCCAGAACTGGACACAGGACTCAAGGTGTGGCCTAACTAGTGCCGGGTACAGGGGCAGAATGACCTCCCTGCTCCTGCTGGCCACACTATTGCTGATACAGGCCAAGATGCCATTGGCCTTCTTGGCCACCTGGGCACACTGCTAGCTCCTGTTCAGCCTACTGTCAACCAGTACCCCCCAGGTCCCTTTCTGCCTGGCTGCTCTCCAGCCACTCTGACCCCAGCCTATAGGGCTGCATGGGGTTGTTGTGACCAAAGTGCAGCCCGTGGCACTTGGACTTGTTGAGTGGCACTGGGAGTGTTGGCCATGCCCATCTGCTAGAGGGCATTAGCCTTAACTGCCTGCTTTCCTAAGTAGCTGGGGGTCCACACATGCAGAGCTGTCTTTGGCAGGAATGTTGGAGAGCCATTCCTGGCTGCCTCACAGCTTCCTCTGAGATACTCTGCCCCTTCTTTTCCCTCTACCACCAAGCTCACATTGTGCATTGCTGAACCCACCTCCTTCTGAAAGAAAAACAGGATTCCAGTTACAAGAGCCTCCAAAGGAACGAAGTTGCAAGGAAGTTTATCAACATAAAGAAGGAATACAGTGTCTCAGGTCACGTCTATAGATTCCTCCTCCCTGCAGAGAGGCCAAGAGGGTGCAAATGTACGGAGATCTTCCACTAGCTCCTACGAGGTGATGGGACAGTGACCACTTCTTTCCTCACACAGGTTTTTGTGAACTTTGCTCAGCAGCAGATGGAGGATGAGGAACTTGTTCTGCACCCCCGTGCAGCCGGAGCCAGCCGAGAAGCAAAGGTGTCCCCCGCTCCGCGCCAGCAGGCGGCTGCCTAGACCAGCCCCTGGCGTGCGCTGCGCAAACACGTGCCATACGGGAGCAGGGCAAGGGTAAAACAGTGCATCCCACGCTCAGTACCAGACTGATTTTCTTTGCACCTTTCTGAGCACTGTGCTCCTAACCACAACAGCTCTAGCAACAGCCAGCTTGCACTGCTCCACCTGCTCAAAGCGTGGAAGGAAAGGCAGGTCCTGGGTGTAGAACAAAACCTTCCTCTAACAAAGTCGCGAGAAGAGAAGTCTCATTCTTCCTTGTTGACATGTGAAGAGCGTTGCAGACAGTTTCTCTGTCAGGTCCTTCCAGGCTGGCAGGCTTTTCTTCTTCAATTTTTAAGTCAGATGCTACCAGGCAGGGCAGAGAGGTCCCAGGCAGGGAAGAGAGGTCCCAGGCAGGGCAGAGGGCATTGCTCAGCTCGCAGGCAGGTGCCTGCCAGCCTGGGCACAGGAGGCTGCCAAGGTCACAACATCAGTGCTGGCTGATTGGGCTAGTGCTGGGAGACTGCTTCACTGTCTCACCAGCTGCCAGTAAAAACAGACATTGTCTCAGCCAGAGGGGGAAGAATTAATTCAGATCTCAGCCCCAGGCAAGAGGTGATGTGCTTTTTTACCTTCGAGAACCACCCCCAACAAACCCCAAACCCCTAATGAAGATTGTCTCAAGTTTCTCCCAGCAAAGCAGAATGCCACAGTGGAGGTGAAAACTGAAAGGGACCATGTCCAGATCTGCCAAAAGGTTTGTTTCCTCATGGTAGCCTGGAAGGAGAGATCTGTGCTAATAAAAAAGAGCAGGGTTTTTTCCCCTCTTGCCTGTGACTGGCCCTGCAGAGGGTGTGTGGTGTGGAGAGGCTAAGTGCTGGCTTCACTCTCAGAAGGAAAATCTCCTCCAGTCGTTCTCCACCCTGCGCCCAGGGGGAAACCATTTGACTCTTGGCTCTCATCTCCGGTCCCAAACTAAACTGAACAATGCTGAACACAATTCATGAGGGCAGATGGCTCCAGTTATCCCCCAGGCACAATGACCTCCAAGGGACCTCCTCCAAGATATGTTGTACAGAAATCAAAACCTGGGGGGGTGTATTTTTCCTTTGTTAAGTTTGTTTTCTTCGACTGGTGTGCATTTAAAGGAAGGAAAACACAGATGCAGGGAGATTCTTGCTCTTGCCTGTCCAAAACATCACCAAACTTCAGCCACCAGCAGCAGGTCTTCCTTTGCCATGACTGTTTCAGCTGATCCCAAAATCCAGTCTAGACTTCATTGCCTATTTCGCCCCTAGGAGTAGCTGCCCTGTGTCTGCCGTGCGTGCATTGTAGAGAAATAAATGACTGGTGAAACCAAGCAGTACCTCTGCATTCTCCTCCTGTTCTGAAGTGAAGGCTTCATCAAAACCCCCTTTGGGTCGAGGGCGAGCGTGGGGATTCACAGTATCACAGCATCACTAAGGTTGGAAGAGACCTCGAGGATCATCAAGGCCAATCTATCACCCAAGACCTCATGCCTACTAGACCATGGCACCAAGTGCCACGTCCAGTCCCCTCTTGAACACCTCCAGGGATGGTGACTCCACCACCTCCCTGGGCAGCACATTCCAATGGCTAATGACTCTCTCCATGAAGAACTTTCTCCTCATCTCGAGCCTGAACTGGAGAGGAGAGGCTGAGGGAGCTGGGATTGTTTAGCCTGGAGAAGAGGAGGCTCAGGGGTGACCTTCTTGCTCTCTACAACTACCTGAAGGGAGGTTGTAGCCAGGTGGGGGTTGGTCTCTTCTCCCAGGCAACCAGCACCAGAACAAGAGGACACACCCTCAAGCTGTGCCAGGGGAAGTTTAGGCTGGATGTTAGGAAGAAGTTCTTCCCAGAAAGAGGAATTGGCCACTGGAATGTGCTGCCCAGGGAGGTGGTGGAGTCACCATCCCTGGAGGTGTTCAAAAAGGATTGGATGTGGCACTTGGAGCCATGGTTCAGTTAGTCATGAGGTGTTGGGTGACAGGTTGGACTTGGTGATCTCTGAGGTCTTTTCCAACCTTCAGCACTGAGTCAGGAGCTCTCTTTCTGATCCTGTGGGGTTGCTTTCTGCAGTGAATGGAGCTAACTCTATTTGGTGTCTGGTGACCAGTGGTGTTCCCCAAGGCTCCATGATGGGTCCAGTGCTCCTGAATATTTTATCAGTGCCCTGGGTGAGGGCATTGAAGCTCCCTCAGTCAGTTTGCAGACAGGCCCAAGCTGGGCAGCAGTGTTGATCTGCTTGTTAAGCTATAGAGGGACCTGGCTAGGCTGGACCAAAGGCCAAGCCAATGGCATGAGGTTCATCAAGGCCAGGGGGCAGGTCCAGTACCTGGGTCACAATAAACCCCTTGTAACACTGCAGGCTGAGGGGAGAGTGGCTGCAAAGATGTCCAGCAAGGACCTGGAGTGCTGGGCAACAAAGGCAAAGGATTCGAACACTTGAAGCATGCAGCGCAGTTAGGCTGCAGCATCGAGCAGTTGGGGGGGGCATATGCCGCTGCACCACTGCAGTACTGAGCATTGCACACGCGGGGGCAGCAGTGAGCCCTGATGGGGAGGCAGACGCTGTTCCACATCTACAGGGCCAAGCATTGCACACGCGGGGGCAGCACTGAGCACTGACAGGGAGGCACAGGCCACTGCACCACTCCAGTACCCAGCATTGCACACGCGGGGGCAGCACTGAGCACTGACAGGGAGGCACAGGCCACTGCACCACTCCAGCACCCAGCATTGCACACACGGGGGCAGCACTGAGCCCTGACGGGGAGGCACATGCCACTGCACCACTCCAGTACCCAGCATTGCACACACGGGGGCAGCACTGAGCCCTGACAGGGCGGCACATGCCACTGTACCACTCCAGTACCCAGCATTGCACACACGGGGGCAGCACTGAGCCCTGACGGGGCGGCACATGCCACTGCACCACTCCAGTACCCAGCATTGCACACGTGGGGGCAGCACTGAGCACTTCCCTCACCCTCTCCTCACAGGGCTGTGCTCCAGACCCCTCCCCAGCCTCGCTGCCCTTCTCTGGACACCTCCACGTCTCTCAATGTCCTTCCTACATTGAGGAGTCACAGGGAGGTCATTTCCAGCTCTTTGTTATATATCAATTAATCCAATTAATGCTTCCCTGTCCAAATGACAATGAGAGGCACGGCGGGGGCCGGGGGTGTCCCCATCCCTCACTCCCCTTCTCCTCTGCTGCATCATCCCCCTGCCCCACCTGGCATAATCAGTCCACCCAGAGCCCACCCTCCCCCCCTCCTTTTGATTCACCCCAAAAAAAAGGCAGAAAATAAAGGCAGCTGCCCAGCCAGCGTCTGGGTGAGGGCAGAGCTGTCTTGGTGCCCCCAGACCTATTTACATGTCCCCAGATCCCCTTTGTCACCCTCTACACCCCTTCAGGTGCCCCCTGCTCACCTTAAGGTTCCGGGGGAGACTTGGCTGGGGGTCCCAGGGCTGCAGGGACACTGAAAACCATAGTGAGACCTCCCCAAATCCTGCAGGACCCCAAAACCTGGAACCCCAAAACCTGGAACCCCACAGAGCCCCCTAACACTCACAGCTCCCCCACCCCACCTCCTTTGGGACCCTCCAGATATCCCCCCGAGAGCCCTCAGGAGGCCCTCAGACATCTAGATGCCCCCCAAAAAACCCTTAGACGCCCCAGAATACCTGTCCCTGCCTCCAAAGCCCCTGCAGAGGCCACTCGCACCCTTCGCCCCAAGTGGCAGCAAGCAGTACCTGGTCGTGCCCACAAGGCGGCGGCAGTGAGCTGCAGAGGCCGCGGCACTAGGGACGCTGAGACCCGCGCAACGCCACACAGCAACCCAGACACTGTGGGGACCCGACACAGAGACCCCAAAACCACACTGAGACACAGCCCTCCCCCCACCCCAACTCCTTTGTGGCACTCCAGAGACCCTCCCGGGAGCCCCCAGAGGCCTCTAGATGCCTCTAGATGCCCCCAGAACCCTTCAGATGCCCCCAAAATCCCCTTTCATAGCCCCACACCCACTTGGGACGACAGCAGACCCCCCCCTTAACATACCCCCAAGGCTGAGCAGGTCCGGGGCCGCTGCCCCCGTGCTCAGCTGGGGGCTCAGCTGGGCTCCCTGCAGAGCTTTTCCCATTCAAAGGGCAAGCAGCACACCACAAACGCACCGGAGAGACATCACTGCTTTCACCGGCAGAGACACAGCTGCTGCCGCTGGTTCTGGTGCCGCCACCCCTGCAGCTCTGCTCAGGATGTGCCTTCCCCCCCTGGAAGCCTTTCTAGGCAGCAGAGGAGACCCAGGAGGGGGTCGTGTCAAAGGCTCCCTGCGCACAGCTTGCTGCCAGTCCGCAGTCTCTCGCTGAGGAGCGCAGCTTTTGCTCTGCTGGAACGCCTCGCAGCTTCCCGTGGGTTTTATTCCCCTGCTGAGCAGCTGAGGAGCCCTGGGGAGCACCTGGGCAGCCTGGGCCAGCCCTTGGTGGTCCTCATGTCCAGCCTAAACCTCTCTTGGAGCAACTCGAGGCTGTTTCCTCTTGGTCCTTGGGAGGAGAGACCAAACCCCACCTGGCTCCAGCCTCCTCTCAGTAGCTTGTGAAGAGCCAGGTCTCCCCCCAGCCTTCTTTTCTCCAGGCTGACTAAGCCCAGTCCCCTCAGTCACTCCTCCCCAGACCTGCCCTCCAGACCTTTCTCCAGCTGCACTGTCTTGCCCTGCTCCCATTCCACCCCCTCGATGCCTTCTTGCAGTGAGGAGCCCAGAGCCCAGGGTGTGCCCCAGGCCCAGGGTGTGTCGATGCGGTGCTGTGGGCAGGGCCGGGCGGCACACAGGGAGCCTGCACTCCCCTGACCTTCAAGTCAGGAGCGTGTCCAGGTGCAGCAGGAGCCACTGCTGAGAGGGATGAGGCAAAGGCCTTTGGGGAACGTGCCTGAGCAGCCCCTGCCGAGCTGCCAGGAGGTGCCTGCACTGCTGGCACTGCAGCTTGCACCGTGGCACCGCTGGGCACGGAAGTGTGCCTTCAGCAGCTGGCAGCTCTGCTGGCAGGCAGAGCCAAAGCCTCCTGTGACCTCAGAATCACCAAACTACACAGCAATGGCCTCCTCCCTCTGCCCTCCCAGTGCCCTCCCTCTGCCCTCCCACCAAGGGACTGGGGGCGAACTGGGAGCAACTGGGAGGGCACTGGGGGGAAACGGGGAGGGGGAAGCAGGAGGAAAGTGCCAGAGCCTGGGAGGAAGCTGGTAGAGATCAAGAGGCAAGAGGGGCTGAAGGGGGAGGCACTGGGAAGCGCTGTGGGAGAGCTGAACTGGGAGGGACTGGAACAGAGTGCGAGGGAATGTGAGAGACTCTGAGGACACTGGGGAGGGACTAGGGGGGAAAAATGACGCAAACAGGACCCAAAATTGGCCCAAATGGGCCCCAAGGTACACAGAGCCCAAACTGGGGGGGGGGGGGGGCTGGACCAATGCGGCCAATGGGAGCGCTTCCTGCCTAAGCCACGCTGAGCAATGAGAGCGCAGCTCGGCCTCCTGTGCCCCAGGAGCTCCCACCCTGCAGCTGCGGGGGGAGGGGGAATGGAGTTGGGGGTGAGGGGGAAAGGGGGAGGGGGAAGGGGGAAGGGGGAAGGGAGCGGAGTGGGAAGGGGAGGGGGAGGGACACAACTGAGAGGAGATTGGGAAGGACTGGGAAAAACTGGGTGGGGACTGCTAGGGACTGGGAGGAACCTGGGAGGGACTTTGAGGGATACTGGGAGGCTATGAAGGGGCTCTGGAGGTTACTGGGAGATACTGGGAGGGGCTCTGGACAGTACTGGAAGGTACTGGGAAGGACTCTGAGCAGGAACTGGGGGCCTCTGGAGAGGCTCATAGGGGCACTGGGGGACTCTGGGGGGTACTGGGAGGTACTGGGAAGGCCTCTGGATGGTACTGGGAAGTACTTGGAGGCTGTGGAAACAATCTGGGGGGTTCGGGGGTGGGGGCACTGGGGGTTACTGGGAGAGACTCCCAGTGCTCCCAGTTGTCTCCCACTTGGGTTCCTACTGCTCCCAGTTCCCTCCAGTGCTCCAGGAATGCCTCCAGGGGGTGGCAGGAATGTTCCCAGTGCTCCCAGTCCCTCCCCTTCCCCTCCCAGTCCTTCCTAGTCTCCTCCCACTCCCCTCCCAGTTCTCCCAACCCTACCCCACTAACACTAAGCCTAACTCGAACCCTGAACCCTGACCCTGACTTTGAAGGATTCTGGGGGCATCCAGGGGCAGCTGAGGGGTTCTGAGGGGTTCTGGGGGCATCTGAAGGCATCTGGATCATGAAGGAGGTGTTTGTGGGGTATCAGGGAGGGTCAGGGGTCTCTGGGGGGTTCCAGGTTTTGGGGCCCTGCAGGCTCTGGGGAGGTCTCACTCTGGTTTTTGGTGTCCCTGCAGTCCCAGGACTGTGTCTCCCCTGGCGTCTAAAGGCGAGCTGGGCGCACCTCAAAGAGTTTAGAGAGGAACAGAGCAGGGCAGGGGGCACCAAGATGGCGCCGCCCTCACCAAGATGGCGCCGCCCTCACCAAGGTGGCACCGCCCTCACCAACATGGCGCCACCCTCGCCAACATGGCGCCGCCCTCACCAACATGGCGCCACCCTTGCCAACATGGCGCCGCCCTCACCAAGATGGCGCTGCCCTCACCAAGATGGCGCCGTCCTCACCAAGATGGCGCCGTCCTCACCAAGATGGCGCTGCCCTCACCAAGATGGTTCTGCCCTCACCAAGGTGGCGCCAGTGTTTCCAACCCATCCCAGTGCTCCCAGTGCCTCCCCGTTCTCCCACTGCCTCCAGTACCCCGCAGAACTCCTTCCCAGTCTGACCCCAGTGTGCTCCCAGCATTCCAGACTCTCTCCCCCCTGCTCCCCCTCACACCCAGTGTCCTCCCAGTCACACCCAGTCCCTCCCAGTGCTCCCAGGGGGACCCCAATGCCCCCCAGTCCCTCCCAAAGTCCCTCCCCAGGGCTCCCAGTAGCCCCCAGTGACCTTCCAGTTCCTCCCAGTAAGGCCCAGAGCCCCCTCCCCACGCCCTCCCCGTGCCCCCCCCGAACTCCTTCCCCAGTCCCCCAGTCGCTGCTGTGCCTTTAATTGGCCTTTTGGGTCCTATTTAATGCTAATAGTGGGGGGGGGGAGGGGAAGGGGGGGGCAGGACCATGGCAGTCATGTGGTCACCTGGCCCCTCCCACCTGGCCCCTCCCTTCCCTGAGGCGGCAGCGGGGCGGAAGCTCAGGGCAGGAATTCCCCTCCCCCACCAGCGTCCTTGATTGGTCCATTTGGGCCCCCTGAGGGGAGCCCTGATTGGCGGTCGGTGGGTCCCGTGGTCCCATTGGCTGTGGAGCGAGCCGTGCCGCCACGGGGTTGGCTGCGGCCTCCTGACAGGGCAGCGCCATTGGGTAGCAGCAGGCGGGGTCCAGAGGGGCGTCGACCAATGGCTGTGCGAGGGCGGGGCCGCCGGCACGTCCCACTGGCTGCCCGCGGGCACCGGCTTCCTGCGTCACCTGCGGACCTTGCGCCCCATTGGCTGGCTCCTCCGGCTCCGCCCTCTGATTGGCTGCGGAGGGAGTCTGGGGGCGGTGACCTGGGGCCTGGCCTGGGAGAGGTTTAGCGCAGGGGTCAGAGGGTGCCCCCAGCACCCCCCTGGCTCCCCATAGACCTCCCTGGGGCCCCTGTGCACGCCCAGGACCCCTCCCCCCTTACCCTCGCCTCCCCCACCCCCCACCCCCCCCCTCTCACCGCTGGGGGCAGGGGAAGGAGCTGGCAGGGCCTGGGGGGGCCGGGAGGACCTCCCGCGAAGGATGTCGATGACCTGGAGAGGGGGCACAGGGTTCAGGGGGGTTCCCCCTCATAATCCCCTCCTGCACCCCCAGACTGAAAGGCACCTCCTGACACCCCCCCCCCAATATACCTCCCCTGCAGACCTCGAACCTGCTGGTGCCCACCGTGGCCCACCCTGACCCCTCCTGACACCCCCAACTCCCCCCCGCACCCCAACTGCCCCCTCAGAACCCTCTTGACACCCCCAGACTCTCGACACCCCCCAGACCCCCCAGCACCCCAACTGCCCCCACAGACCCCTCCTGACACCCCCAGACTCTCCTGACACCCCCAGACCCCCCAGCACCCCAGCTGCTGCCTCAGACCCCTCCTGACACCCCCAGACCCTCCCCAGAACCATCGTCTCCCCCACCCCCCACCCCTCTCCTGACACCCTCAGACCCCAGCCCCACTCCCTACCCCTGGTCCCGCCCACCCCGCAGTCGCTGGCCAGTCACAGGCACCCCCGCCCCCCTCGCCCCGCCCACCTCGCGGCTGCTGGCCAATCCCAGGGCGGTTTCGTGCTGCCCGTTCCGCAGCCCGCAGTCGGCGCCGCTCCGCAGCAGCAGCCGCAGGATCCCCGGCAGCCCCCGGCCCGCGGCCGCGTGCAGCGCCGAGCACCCCGCGTAGGACTGGGCATTGACACTGGCACCACGCTGGCAGCGCCCGCCTCAGCACCCGGCCGGCACCCGCGGGGCACCCAGCCACCCGCAGCGCCACACACCCACCCACCCACAACTAACACCCACCCACAACACCCACCTAAAACACCCACCCACAACTAACACCCACCCAAAACACCCACTCAAAACACCCACCCACAACTAACACCCACCCAAAACACCCACCCACAACTAACACCCACCCACTCAAAACACCCACCCACAACTAACACCCACCCAAAACACCCACCCACAACTAACACCCACCCACTCAAAACACCCACCCACCCAAAACTAACACCCACCCACAACTAACACCCACCCACAACACCCACCCACAACTAACACCCACCCACTCAAAACACCCACCCACAACTAACACCCACCCAAAACACCCACCCACAACTAACACCCACCCACTCAAAACACCCACCCACAACTAACACCCACCCAAAACACCCACCCACAACTAACACCCACCCACTCAAAACACCCACCCACCCAAAACTAACACCCACCCACAACTAACACCCACCCACAACACCCACTCAAAACACCCACCCACAACTAACACCCACCCACAACTAACACCCACCCAAAACACCCACCCACAACTAACACCAACCCACCCAAAACACCCACCCACAACTAACACCCACCCACTCAAAACACCCACCCACCCAAAACACCCACCCACAACTAACACCCACCCAGAGTGGCACCCACCCACCCAAAACTAACACACACCCGCCCAGAGTGGCACCCACCCAAAACACTCACCCACCCAAACGGGCACCCACCCACCCAGAGTGGCACCCACTCAAACGGGCACTCACCCACCCAGAGTGGCACCCACAAGGGCACTGCATGGGCTCCCAGCCACCCCCCCTGCCCTTCACAGTCCTTCTGACCCTTCCCCAAGGCGCCTCTCAGCTCCCCCTAGAGACCCCCCGGATCCCAACTCAGGACCCCACCAGATGCCTCCCTCCCCTCCTTCCCCCCAGACAGCCCCCCAGGGCCCCCCACAGGCGCCCCCCGCCCAGGGCCCCCCACAGACGCCCCCCGCCCACCTGCAGCAGCAGCTCCACCATCTCCAGGCTGTTGCTCTCCACCGCATGCAGCAGGGGGGAGCGACCACTTTTGATGTCCTAGGGTGGGGGGAATGGCGGTGAGAGACCCCCCCAAACGTTCCCCCGACCTCAGCCCCCCCCTCCCAGCCCCTCAAAAGGCAGCGGCTCCCCCTCACCACGGCATCAATGTCGGCCCCATGCTCCAGCAGCAGCAGAACGCAGTCCCGGGACCCGGAGCCCACCGCAACGTGCAGGGGAGTCAGACCTGCAGGGGGAGGAGGAGGGGGGGGGTTGGGTGTCAGCACCCCAACTGTCCCCAGTCCCACGATTAGCCCCAAGTCATCCCATCGCCCCCCACTCCAGCACCCAGCACGTTTGTCTAAATACAGCCCAAAGTCGTCCCCCCCCGTGGCCCCACAACTTCAGCCTCTCCCCTCCATTAAACCCTAACCCCTGCCCCCCCCATTAAACACAAACCGCAACCTCTCCCCAACTCTCCCCCTCCCCAATCAAACCCTAACCCTAACCCCTGCCCCACTCTCCCCCTCCCCAATCAAACCCTAACCCTAACCCCTGTCCCACTCTCCCCCTCCCCATTAAACTCTAACCCTAACCCCTGCCCCACTCTCCCCCTCCCCAATCAAACCCTAACCCTAACCCCTGTCCCACTCTCCCCCTCCCCATTAAACTCTAACCCTAACCCCTACCCCACTCTCCCCCTCCCCAATCAAACCCTAACCCTTCCCCCACTCTCCCCCCCCCCATTAAACACAAGCCCTGACCTCTCCCCCACTCAACCCCTCCCCACGCCGGGAGGATGCCCACCCCCAGCACCGGGGTGTCGTGTGTGTCCCCCCCCGCATCCCCACTCTTTGCCGGTTGGGTGGGGGCTGGGGGGGGGGGGGGCTCACCCTCGTAGTTGGGGGCCTGCAGGTCGGGGCCCCCGCGGGGCCCGGGGCGCAGCAGCTCCCGCAGGCAGCGAGGGCTGCGGCTCTCGCAGGCCAGGTGGGCGCCGGAGCGGCCCAGGCGGTCCCGGGCCCGCGGCGAGGCTCCGTGCGCCACAAGCAGGCGAACCAGCGCCGGCTGCCCGGTGATCACCGCCAGGTGCAGCGGCGTCTGCAGGGGGCGCAGCGGCGGCGGCGGGGGGCAGTGCAGGAAGGACAGTTCAGAGGGGGGCAGGGCAAGGGGGGGGCAGGAAGGGCATCTGGGGGGGGTCAGGGCAAGGGGGGTGCAGGAAGGGCATTTGGGGAGGGTCAGGGCAAGGGGGGTGCAGGAAGGGCATTTGAGGGGGGTCAGGGCAAGGGGGGGCAGGAAGGGCACTTCTGGGGGGGCAGGGCAAGGGGGGTGCAGGAAGGGCATTTGGGGAGGGTCAGGGCAAGGGGGGGCAGGAACAGCATTTCAGGAGGCACCGGGGCGTGGTAGGGTGTGGCAGGGTGTGGCCCTTACCCTCGCCCCGCCCCCTCCCACCCACCACCTGCCACACCTACCTGTTGCAGTTGGTTGTAGACATCCAGGTCCCGCCCCCCCCGCAGGAACAGACCAATCAGGCGCCGCGTCACCCCCAGCGCCCCCTGAGCCACCGCAATGTGCAGAGCACTGGGGGGGGAAACAAAGGGGACGTGGGGGGGACGTGGGGTCACGGGAGGGCAGAGGGGGACACTGAGGGGGCACAAACAGGATATGGGGGGGGACGTGGGGGCTAGAAAGGGGACACGAGGTCATGCGGGGTCACGGGGGAACACACCGGGGGGAGGCCGGGGGGGGGCGTCACCGGGAGCTGCGGGAAGGAAACGGCCCCTCCCCCCCCCCCCCCCCGGCGGCGCTTCCAGTAAAGGGGCGGGGCCGGGCCCGTGACGTCTGCGGCAGCGCGCGGGGATTCCCCGGGGGGGGGGGGGCCAAGAGAGGGGGGGCAGCGAGGCGGGGGGGGGTCCCATTGTGGGGGTGCCCCCATTGTGGGGGTGCCCATTGCGGGGGGGGTTCTCTGAAAGGTCCTACAGGAGGTGACCCAAAGCGGGGGGGCGGGGGGGGTGTCCCATTAGGAGTGACTCTTGGTTGGGGGGGGCCTATTGAGGGCGTCCTCCGAGGGCTCTCACTGGGGGTGTCCCCAGAAGGGGTCTTCACTAGGGAGGGGTCTTCTGTGGGGGTCCCACTGGAGGAATCCCCATCCGGGGGGGGGCCCGGACTCACGTATCTCCGTCCTCGTCCTGCTCCGTGGCCGCGGCGATGTCCGCGGCCAGCTGCGTCTCTGGGGGTCCCAGCACGACCAGTGGGGAGGGGGCGGGCAGGGCGAGGACCCCCGAGGGAGGGATCCCCAACCCCGCTCCGTGGCCCCCCCAGCAGCGGCAGCGGCAGCTCCGCGGTGAGCCCTGAGGGGGGGGTGCAGGGGGGTCAGCGAGTGGGGGGTGGAGCAGGGAGAGTCCGGGGGCAGGCAACAGGGGAGGGGAAGGGGTCCGGGGGGGGGTCCCGAGGGTCTCACCTGAGAAGAAGGCGGCGGGCGGGGGGGCGAAGCCGAGGCCGGACCCGGGGGGTCCGCAGAAGGCGGGAGACGGTGGGACGGGAGGGGGAGGTGGTGGCGCGAGCCGGGGGGCTTTCCGGGGGGAGGGGGCATGCTCAAGGGGGGGGCTCTGCTCCGGGGGGGTTCCCAGCGCCCCCCGCATCGCCGAGCGCCGCTTGCGAAGCGGTAGCGAAGCCTCGGGGGGGACCCCGCGGCGGGTCCGCAGGTCCACGGGCAGCTCCTCCATGAGAGGGGCTGGCTGCGGGGGGGGGGGGGCTCTAGGACCACCCTCCCCAACCCCCCCCGCAATTCCTGCAGCCCCCGAAATCCCAGGACCCCCCCCCCCCGCAAGCTCCGGCTCCCGCTGCGGAAGCGTCTCCGGGACTTCCCCGGCCCTTTGGGGCCGCCCCCCCCGGGCCCCCCCCGAGCCCCTCCGAGGCCCCGCCCGCGGCCCCGCCCCCCGCTGGAGGGGGGAATCCCAGCGCTCCGCACCCCCAGGACCGGGGCGAGCCCAGGGCCCTGCCCCCCAAGCTCCCAGTGGCACCCAGTTACTCCTCCCAGTCACCCCCAGTCCCTCCCAGTCCTTCCCAGTGCCCACGCGTGACGGTGACGTTCTCCATGGGGCCACCCTGGGCCGGCCACCTGCCGCTCCCCAACGCCACCAGCACCCCCGGCACCCCTCCGGACTGGTACCTGGGGACCCCCGAGCAGCCCCCCACGGGGACCGCGGCCGTGGGCCCCCCCCGCCCCCCTCAGTTCCAGGCCTGGCTGGTGGCGGGGGCGCTGGTGGGGGTCCTGCTGGCAGGGGCCACGGCAGCCACCGCCGTGCACCGGCACCTGCGCCCCCCCCGCGGCAGGGTAAGCACCCCCCCCACGGCAGGGTAAGCACCCCCCCACGGGGACCCCACTCGTGTCCCCAAGGTCCGCGGGTGCCCCCTAGGGTGTCCTGGGTGGTCCCCCCGCCAAGGTGCCTCCAAGGTCCGTCCCTAGGGCGTCCTGGGTGCCCCCCCGCCAAGGTGTCCCCAGGGTCCGTGGGTGCCCCCCCGCCAAGGTGTCCCCAGGGTCTCTCTCTGTCACCTCCTTTATTTTGCCCCGAGTACACCCTGGGGGGGACCCTCCTGCACCCCCCTTTTGACCTCGGCGTAGACGACGCCCCCCTGGGGGCGGGGGGGGGCTCCGGGCTGCCCGGGGCCATTGAAGGTCAGGCTCAGGTATTTGACCTCCTCCTGCAAGGGAGCACAAGTGGTTGGGGATGTCCCCGGGAGTTGGGGGGGGCGTCCCCAGGGGTCAGGGACACACACCCCCCCATCCCCCCCCTCTTACCGTGCCGCTCTCCGTGCATGCACCAGGGGTCTCTGTGGGGCGGGGGGGGGGCAGGGTGAGATGAGGCTTCCCCAGCTCCTGGGGGTCCTCAGGACACCCCAAAACACGGACTGGGGGGGGCACAGAACTCACCTCCTGGCGGGGCACTGGGTTTGGGTCCACTGAGAGGGGTGGAAGAGGAGGACCTGGGTGGGGGCAAAAGGGAGACCTGAGATAGTCTGGGGGGGAGGGGGGGGGGAGAGGGGGCTGGGGGTCCAGAGGAGGGATCTGGGCGGGGGAAGGGGGGCTGGGGGTCCAGAGGAGGAATCTGGGGGGGAGGGAGGCTGGGGGTCCAGAGGAGGGATCTGGGGGGGAGGGGGGCTGGGGGTCCAGAGGAGGAATCTGGGGGGGAGGGGGGCTGGGGCTCCAGAGGAAGGATCTGGGGCTGAGGGGGGTTGGGGGTCAAGAGGAGGGATCTGGGGGGGAGGGAGGCTGGGGCTCCAGAGGAAGGATCTGGGGGCTGAGGGGGGTTGGGGGTCAAGAGGAGGGATCTGGGGGGGAGGGGGGAGGCTGGGGGTCAAGAGGAGGGATCTGGGGGGGGAGGAGGACTGGGGCTCCAGAGGAAGGACCTAGGGGGGGGAGGAGGGATCTGGGGGTCAAGAGGAGGGATCTGGGGGCTGAGGGGGGCTGGGGGGTCAAGAGGAGGGATCTGGAGGGGGAGAGGGGCTGGGGCTCCAGAGGAAGGATCTGGGGGCTGAGGGGGGCTGGGGGTCAAGAGGAGGGATCTGGGGGGGGGAGGGGTGGTCTGGGGGTCAAGAGGAGGGATCTGGGGGGGGAGGGGGAGGCTGGGGGGTCAAGAGGACGGATCTGGGGGGGGGAAGAGGGGCTGGGGCTCCAGAGGAAGGATCTGGGGGCTGAGGGGGGCTGGGGGTCAAGAGGAGGGATCTGGGGGGGGGAGGGGGGGTCTGGGGGTCAAGAGGAGGGATCTGGGGGCTGAGGGGGTCTGGGGGTCAAGAGGAAGGATCTGGGGGCTGAGGGGGGCTGGGGGTCAAGAGGAGGGATCTGGGGGCTGAGGGGGTCTGGGGGTCAAGAGGAGGGATCTGGGGGCTGAGGGGGTCCTGGGGGTCAAGAGGAAGGATCTGGGGGCTGAGGGGGGCTGGGGGCCAAGAGGAGGGATCTGGGGGGGGAGGGGAGGCTGGGGGTCAAGAGGAGGGATCTGGGGGGGGGAGGGGGGCTGGGGGTCCAGAGGAAGGATCTGGGGGGGGGAGGGGGGCTGGGGGTCCAGAGGAAGGATCTGGGGGGTCCCAGAGGTTCTGGAAGAGTCCTGAGGGGGGATGTGGGGGAGTCCAGGGCCTCTGGAGGGGGCTCTGGAGAGGGAATTTGAGGGGGTCCGTCCCGGGCCCCCTGCCCTTACCTGGCCACGCAGCTCCAGAGCCCATACCCAGTGGCCAGCAGCAAGCCCAGCGCCAGCAGCGCCCCCACCACGATGCCAGCGATAGCTCCGCTGGGCAGACCTGGGGACACACCCCCCCCCAAAAGGGATCCTCCCAGTCCGGCTCCTGCTGCAGCCCCCTGCCGGCCTTAGTGACCGCCGGGGCTGTCCCCAGCACCCCCCCCCGCGCCCCCGGTACCCCCAGTCTGGCTCACCCTGCTCCTCCAGCAGCAGGACGCTGGCCTGGGCGCCGGTGCCCAGGGCCAGGTTGGTGGCCTGGCACCAGTAGTGGCCGGGGTCCCCCAGGGTCAGTGCCAGGAGGGGGCCGGTGGCCAGGGTGACGTTCTGGTGGCTCCAGCTGAAGCGGGGCGGGGGGAAAGCGGCGGCAGAGCAGAGGAGCTCCAACCGGGTCCCCCGGCGCAGGTGGAGGGGACCCCGGGGGGTGATGGCGACCGAGTCAGGGCCGTCTGGGGGGACAGGGATGGGGACATGGGGATGGCAGAGGGGGGACAGGGACAGGGGGACAGGGATGGGGATGGCAGAGAGGGAACAGGGACAGGGATGGGGACAAGGGGATGGGAATGGCAGAGGGGGGGACAGGGGGAGAGGGATGGGGATGGCAGAGGGGGGACAGGGACAGGGGAACAGGGATGGGGACAGGGAGATGGGCATGGCAGAGGGGGGACAGGGATGGGGACAGGGAGATGGGCATGGCAGAGGGGGGACAGGGACAGGGGACAGGGATGGGGACATGGGGGACACAGGGATGGCCATGAGCACAGAGGGGGCTCCCTGGCGCTAATGGCAGTGGGGATGCCGAGGTGGTGGTGGCAGCAGGGGCACTGTAGGGACACCGCGGGGACGCCGCGGGGGCACAGGGGACACCGCGGGGGCACCGCGGGGACTCACAGAGGACGGTGACGTTGGTGGCCTCGCTGCGGTTGGCGCCGGCGGCGTTGGCCACCTCGCAGACGTAGCTGCCGCCGTCCCCGCGCCGCACCGGCTGCAGCCTCACCGTGCGGTTGTCCGGGGACAGCGACAGGGACCCGGCGGCGGCCACCGGCGTCCCGTCCCTCAGCCAGGTGACCAGGTCGGTGCCGGGGGGGCTGTGGCAGGTCAGCGTCGCCGTCTCGTTCTCCACCGCCGTCACCTCGGCCGGGGTCACTGCGGGCTGCGGCAGCGGCACTGCGCCGGGGACGGGCGCCGTTACCGCCGGGGACCCCCGGGTGACCCCCCGCAGGGTCCAAGCGTCCCCAGCGTCGTCCGGCCCCCAGACCCCCGGGGGGGCGGCAGCAGCCGCCGCGGGGGACAAAGGCGACGACCCCCAGGAGGCGGAAGCGTGGCCGGAGGGTGGTTAATGATTGACCCAGGGGCCGCGGGGACAGGACGGGGAGGAACACAGGGACCATGGGGACGGGGGACAGGGAGGGACGGGGGGATAGGGGGACAGGGGCATGAGGCCAGGGGCATGGGGCCAGGGAGGGCCAGGGGGACAGGGGCATGGGGACAGGGAGGGCCAGGGGGACACGGCCAGGGGGACAGGGGCATGGGGACAGGGAGGGACAGGGGGCCAGGGGAATGGGGAACAGGGGCCAGGGGCATGGGGAACAGGGGGACGGGAGACATGGGGCCAGGGAGGGACATGGGGCCAGGGAGGGACATGGGGCCAGGGGCATGGGGACAGGGAGGGACAGGGGGCCAGGGGAATGGGGAACAGGGGCCAGGGGCATGGGGAACAGGGGGACGGGAGACATGGGGCCAGGGGCATGGGGACAGGGAGGGCCAGGGGGACACGGCCAGGGGGACAGGGGCATGGGGAACAGGGGGACGGGGGACATGGGGACAGGGAGGGACAGGGGCATGGGGACAGGGAGTGACAGGGGCATGGGGCCAGGGGGATGTGGGAGACGGGGCCAGGGGGCCAGGGGCCGCGGGGGCCAGCTCACGGTAGACGCGCAGGGTGGCGCTGGCCGTGTCCAGCTGCGGGTGCCGCACGGCCGCCGTGTAGTTGCCGGTGTCGTCGGGGGTGCAGGGAGGTGACCCGCAGGGCGCAGTCCCTGTCCACCGACTCCCGGCCGCTGAAGGCCGGCCCCGGAAGGGTCCCCAGAGAGGGGTCCGCGAAGATGCTCAGCACCTCGAAGTCGGCGTCGGTGCCGCTCCCCCGGTACCAGGTGCAGATCACGAAGCCCTCGGGCACCGGCAGCAGCCGCAGGGTCACCTCCCCCCCCGCCACCGCCACCGCCGGCTCCTGCCGGATGGAGAACGGAGGGTCCTGGGCGCCGGCGTCGGGGGATCGCAGCAGGAGGGAGACTGCAGGGGGACAGGGGCAGAGGGGTCGGTGCTGGGGGAGACCTCGCCCGCAGGACGGGGAGGCCCGTGAGAAGGGACACCGGGAGGGAGGGGACCCGGGCAAGGGGACCCCCAGGGACCTCTGCGGTGAGTCCAGGCCCGAGGGGAACCCCCCGGGAGAGCCGGAGGGGAAGGGGACTCCGCGGCGGTGGCCCCGTCGTGCCCCTTTGTCCCCACCTGCCAGCACGGTGACGGCGACGCGCCAGGGGCTCCGCGGGGGTCCCGCTGCTCCCTGCTCCGCCGTGGCGGCTCCGTGGCCGGCGGCGGCGGTTTGGTGGCCCATGGTGGTGGTTTGGTGGCCCCCGTGCTGGCGGCCCGCTGGTGGTGGCAGAAGGGAGGGGACACCGTGGCCCTGCCCTGGGGACGGACTTCCCCGTGTCCCCCCCCGCCCCGCGCGGTGACACCACAGCCACCGGCGTCACCGCGACGGGGAGTCCCGGGGAGTCCCGGCAGGGCTGCGGCGGGGGCGGGGGCACGGAGATGGCGACGGCACGGGGGGGGGCACGGGGGACCACTGCCACTCCCCCCGCCTCCCATTGTCACTCTGTCCCCTCGAGGGGGACAGGCACAGCACAGGAGGGGCACGAGGATCCCTCTGTCACCCCCCCTCATTGTCACTCTGTCCCCTCGAGGGGGACAGGCACAGCACGGGGGGGGCACAGGGGATCACTATGTCACTCCCCCCCCCACTGTCACTCTGTCCCCTCGAGGGGGACAGGCACAGCACGGGGGGGGCACAGGGGATCACTATGTCACTCCCCCCCCACTGTCACTCTGTCCCCTCGAGGGGGATAGGCACAGCACGGGGGGCGGCGCAGGGGATCCCTCTGTCACCACCCCCCCTCATTGTCACTCTGTCCCCTCGAGGGGGACAGGCACAGCACGGGGGGGGCACAGGGGATCACTATGTCACTCCCCCCCCATTGTCAGTCTGTCGCCTCCCTGTCCCGGTATCCCCCTCACCCCCCGCCTTGTCCATCTGTCCCGCTCCTGTCCCAGGGCCGCTGCCGGGCTCTGGTTTGGAGTCCGGGGGGGGGCTTGGGGGCTCCCGGGCGTGGCCCCTGCCCCGCCTCCCCCCAGGTACTTCCCGGCAGCGCCGCCCGCCCCGCGGGCCCCCCCCAAAGGGAGAAATGGCCCCGGTCCGGACCCTGCTGCTCCTGCTGGCGCTGCTGGGCTTGGGGGGAGTCGCCGTAGCGCCCCCCCGGCCCCCCCCAAAAACACATCCCTGCACTGGGAGGCAAGCGGCCCCCCGCGGCCCCCCCCGGCCGACTGCGGGGCTGCGGGACAGGGGGTGAGGAGGGGGAGTGCTGGGGGGGGGGGCGGGGTTGGAGGCGTTCGGGGTCCCTTGGCACCTCCTGACTCCCCTGACCGCCCCCAGGGGTCTTTTGCCCCCCCCAGGAGAGGCCGCAGGGGGCGCTGCCCCCCCGCCCCGCGCTGCCGCCCCCCAACCAAGGGACTGGCGCTGCCCCTCTAAGAGCCCCCCCCGGCATGGACCTCCCCTGGATGGACCCCCCCCGGACCTGCACCAATCCTGCGGACCACCTGCCCCGGACCCGAAGGGAGCCTCTGGACCCCCCCCGGAAGGACCCGAGGGACCCCCCGGGACCTGCACGGAGACGCCGGAACCTCCCCCCCCCGCCCTGCTTTCACCCCTTAAGCCCCCCGCGACCCCCTCCAGACCCCCTCTGACCCCCCCAAAGCCCCTCCTGTGACCCCTTTTGGACCCTCCGAACACCTCGCACCCGTCCTGTGGCTCCCCCCGACCCACTCTGCACCCCCCAAGCCCCTTTAACCCCCCCCGACCCACTCTGCACCCCCCAAGCCCCTTTAACCCCCCCAGACCCACTCTGAACCCCCCAAGCCCCTTTAACCCCCCCGACCCACTCTGCACCCCCCAAGCCCCTTTAAACCCCCCCGA